>NC_134488.1:7090425-7432925 GCF_040206685.1 Ascaphus truei
TCTCCCGAAGCTCATTGGCAATATCGAGTCGCATAAATTTTGGGGGTCTTCCCGGTCTCCTCCCAGACCCGAATTTCCTCTTTGCTCGACCACGGCCACGTCCCTTTGCTCTGCAGAGTGTAGAAAACCCCGCAAGGATCACCCGTCTGCTTGTGTTTAATTAGTAGGATTTGGTATCTAGTTGACATACTAGTTTCACCAATAATTGGTAGGAATGGTGAGAATTTGGCATGGACTGTGGTAACAGATCTGAAAGGAGAGGAATTCTCGGTGGCTAGCTCAGCTGTGCGCATGCTCCAAGAACCACTGGGAAAGTACTCAATTACCATAAAGTAAACACTACATCTCTGATAATTAGAAACGAGGTAAAAAAAGGTAGACATGTTGACTCTTTAACCAAATCTATACATTTTGATGGCATAATTATGTGCCTAAAACACACACACACACACACACACACACAGAATATCATCACTCTGTAATATATTTAAAAGTGCAATAATAGAACCAGAGAATATATGCACACATGCGCACACACACACACACACACACACACACACACACACACACACACACACACACACACACACCTTGTATCGTGTATACAATAGAGAGCACTGTCTGGTTACCTGCTGAAGAAGTCCAGCTTCTCGTCATGGCAATTTAGGTGCTGCTGGAGCTGCTCTGAGCTCATGAAGCGACGGTTACATTCGTAGCAAGGCCAGTTCTTCTCTTGTTCCCGTAGAACTAACACAAACAAGAGGAACACTGATTACCACCTTCTTGGGTGTAAATGGCTGGTACAAAAATTATTTGCTACGGAGAGAATCCTCCCATTCTGGTTCTTGCTGAAGGAGCCTTAAGCAGATCTAAACTAAACAATTATTATATTGCTGACAGTGGTTGACATGGAAAAATAGTGTTAAGAGCATCTTATGATTCAAGACGAACCAAAACTAAGAGAGAAACTAGCACTCCAATATGGAGGGTAGTATGGATGGTGCCCTAGGAGAATAATAGATAGAATAATAATAATAATAGATATAGAGACAGCACTCTGAGTCTACTGTGTCCAGGTGGGGGCAGTAGGCCAGAAAGTCGCCAAATTGCATGTGTGTATTACACATTATAATACACAATGGTATTGTCATTAGAAAAACCCCAGACCGGATATTCCCGAAAAATGGGTTTGGTTAAAATAATGTTTATCATTATTATATTATATATGTATATCAATAGTAAAATATAAGGGTGAAACCCAAATCCCAAAGGCTGTAATGGTTGCTGTGAATCAGCACACAGCATGTTCTGTGGTAGCTGAGTCTATTGCAAACTGCTATCTGCAGTATTGTGGGTTTTTATGTCTGAAGCACTTATTCCCATTATGTGTTATTTGTACTATTTGTTGTTTATATGATTGTTACGTGTATTACTGCTGTGAAGCGCTATGTACATTAGTGGCGCTATATAAATAAAGACATACATACATAGTGCTACAAGGTATCCTGATGTAACATTGTGTATGGTAACACTGAATTGACTAACTTTAAGTCGGGCTATTGGGTAGCTATATGGATGGAACTGAAAGTGTCAGTATAGCTTGCCTCAGGATCCCTTCTTGAAGGCAGTACTGTTACAATACCAGTAGATCCGGGTGTAATAATATGTAACAGTACTGCCTCCAATAAGGGAATCTGAGGCAAGCTATTCTGACACTTTCAGTTCCATCCATGTAGCTACCCAATAGCCCGACTTAAAGTTAGTCAATTCAATGTTACCATACACAATGTTACATCAGGATCTATTGTAACGTAACTCTAGGAAGCCTAACCCTATGTTTAGTGCAATATATGTGAGCAAAATATATCAATGTTGTTTGCTTCAGGATGTCTTCTTAGGCTAAGATTATAGTGGGCGCACGCGACGGAGCGTGTGGCATCACGCACACCTGTCACCTGAGCAATGGGTGCAATCAACAGAGCAATTTTAGCACAATTCGCAACCCACACATCCCACTATATCTATACCTGCAATCCATATGGAGACACCATTAAGTTTGATGTCTCAAAGGAGAAGTTCAATCTCATCCTAGCTGATAAGGACCTGGGATACAATTAGCCTTACCTTTCTTTTCTTCCTGTGATATATAATGGATCTTTTGGTTCACAAATTCTGCATAGGAGGCTGCATACCAAACCTGGGGAAAGAAAGGAATTATCATTAGTTCCATTATTGTAAAGTGTGCGTGTTAATATACTGTATATAAGGAAGTGCCAAGCTGCACAATATTCCTGGTATTCATTAGTGGAAAATGTTCAGAGTCAGCAACTACAGATTTTGTGGCTTTCAACAATGGGAAGTTTAGGTTTTGATATAAATTACACAAAAAAATATATAATAATTTTGTTTTCTTCGTTTTAAAACCATTTTCATGCACTCAGCTTATGGCTTCCAGTTCTTGAATTTTTATAACATTAGCACCAGAAAGAAAGTATCCTGAGCATAATTTCCTAGCAACAATTTTAGAAAGTGTTTTTTTAGCACTTATGATGTAGAAAAATGTTGTAGAGACTAAAGTATCATCTCTGCACAACTCAGTCCTACCACAAAAGTAGGGATTTCCGTCACTTGTGGATGCAGAATGGTGCCAGTTATAGTTTGTGGCTGGTGAGACTTCAGTACTGTACATGCGTGTGCAGAGGGCCTAAGGGACTGCACAGAATGTACTTTAACACCCGCTGAGTGCCAGCTGGTTCAGGAGCATTAGCAATAACCACAATAACATGGTCACATCATATTTTTACCACTTTACTGACAGGGGGCCAACAGTCAAAGTGGAACTGTACAAGTTAACTCACTTTTTACATGGGAAATGCTGCAATAAACGGATCATAGCAGTGAATCTGGAGAGTGATTTTTTTTATGGCTTGCATTGATGAACTTGAAACATGAAATGTTCTCTTTTTTCTTATATCACTTTTATATTCTGAAAATGTTCAATACTTTCTGTTTCTAGAAAGGATTCATGAAACGTTATATTTATCTGGCGGTGCCTGGGAATGCACCCGTGGCATTTAAAGAAATAAATAGAACTAGATGCTGGGAGGTCTGTTATTGAAAATGCAAAACCTTTGGACTATTCTTTGCATGAATAAGATAATGTTAAAAGGTATTAAACAATGTGTTGCATGAAGGCGCCCTCTTCATATCTAGTTAAGACTAAAGTATGAACATTTTAATGGTAAAATGTGCCACAGCATTCTACATTGTCTATAACAGAATGCCATGAGCTTGAGAAAAAAGAGATCTCTGCAGTTAGCATGTAAGAAATGCATGCCCCTAATGTCTCTGTAGGACATGGTGAAGTGTCCCTCTAATGATTCAGTGAAAAGAGCATTTTAATTTGGTTCTTTGGTACCTTCAGCTCTTGTTTGGGCTCCACATTTTTAATTGTGGTGTAGTAGATGTGTTGTCCGTACTGATAGGCCACCAGGTTTTGCTCCAAGTGATTCTCAGCTGGCCGTACGAACATCATCCAGTTACAGAGACACTCCTCTGACAGCTCAAACCAGAGATCTTCCTGAAACACCCCCTCAGAATCAATATTGCTGTCCAAGGAGACCTGAAAGGAGAGGGTGATGTATAAGAGACATTAACGCATTATGGCTCTCTCTGTAGCCCATCCCTTTTTTTTGTCTTCCAGTACGTGTTAAACCTTAGACTGCATTTCAAACTCGTTTTTGCAAAACAAGTAAAGCTTTAAAAGCAGATCCTTCCAGCATAGATGGAGTAAAAATTGTGTACAATTTATAAATTTAAAATAAAATTAGCTAACATTGATAGCTACATTTCGCTATCAAAGTATACTTTCTGACACATCACTGCAAGTGAGCCATGAATCTGTTATGGAGCAAAAAAAGCACTAAACATCTGGGACAATGACAGTGTATACAAAGGAAACTTACTAAGCATTTCACATCTTTGGTCATTTTCTTTTCTAATTCATTGTGCTTGGTGCAACTACCCCAAATAAAGGCCCCTAGAGGCATCAGAAGTTAACGTAATGTCAAACCATACAAATGTAATTAGTATAACATAAAGAGGGATGCAAACTAAGTAAAGCAGATACAAAGCAGGTTAAGACATTGACGCAAAGCAACATAAAATGGACTCATCTTGCGTCAACTTAATATCATTATAACTATTTTCAATCTTTAATACATATTTTAGTTGAGGATCTTAAATCTTTCCTGCTATGCAAGGGAGTATTTGCAGTGTGAGCCGTCTGTAGCTCAAGGAATCACACGCTGTGAGCTGTATCTGCTCTAAACATAATAGCATAAACGGAGTATGTAGGGATATAACCTGGTCAGACGCTTTGTCCGTGAGGGGAGTGACTGAATGCAGACCCGTTCTATGTGGGGTATGACTGCAATGACCAGTGTAACGGTATGGAGTTGTAAGTACTCACTATGATAACCGTAGTTCCCCTTCCTCTTTCGGCGTATTGAAGCACCTCAGCCGGTGACCAGTATCCCTTGGCGTGGCAACGATCCGGAAGTAGAATAGAAGAACAGATGATCGATGGCGAGTCTGTGTACTTAGGAGTGGCGGCGGCGGCACCGATCATCTGTTCTTCTATGCAAGGGAGTACACTTCCTTAGCCAAAGCAAGATATTTCACTCCTTATTATGTCTTTGTTAATCACAGAATACAAGGATATGAATGCCTGCAATGCTCTGGCAGGTGAGGGAATTAAATCTCACACTGTGTAGCCCATTCCTCTTGGGATACGCTATACGATCATTACTACTGCAATGCTTTTTAGACCCCCTCCAGCAGGAAAGGGGTTACATTAGTAACCAACCTTCAAGTGGATGTAGCTATCCTTCAGCTCGTTTTTTTCCACTAGTGGCCCCTCCAGAGGGCCAAACTGGGTGCGTTTAGGAATGCGGCGCTTAGAGTATACGCCTCCCAGGAACCGGTCGATGCACAGCACCAGGGGCAGACTGGCTCTCGCACGGGTTAGAACTGGACGGTTGGGGATTGGATGCAGAGCCCCATGTTTGGGGCACACAGAGGGATGTGCGTTATTGCATTCCTCACACCCTGCAAAAGACAGAGAAGTTATCACATTATGGACTAAAAGGCTGAAATTAATCAGCTGTCTGTGTGGCAACAGCAATTGTCAGGCTGCTAAAAATAATCAAATTTAAAATACTCGCCTTATGGTCTATATAGAGACTACTTTAAATATTAATAAAAGTGCTCAATCCTAATAAAAAATATAAATACGCCAAAAACAATCAAAAAATAAAAATGTATAAAATAACCAAAATATGGACATTTACAAATGTATTGGTAAATAATCAATTTGTCAATATATATGATAAAAAAACATTATAAAATGTAAATAATGATCAGCAATCAGTCTTCACTTAAATATACAGATGTGGGCAGATGTTATTGCACACGTCAAAGCAATGATTATTCAACAGTAGTGCTACAAAAAACAATGGTTAAGGAGATAACGTATTATTGAACGTGTTATTTTGTGCATTAACTTGGGTAACATGGGTGATCATGTCTACTGCATCTGTATATAGTGTTGACCTTAAATGCATAGATATCAAATGTTGCCTCTCACACAGTCAAAAATAAATAAATGATTAGTTATGAAAAATATGGTTTTTTTTCTATTTTCCTTTTGAATTGATCTCATACATGATCTCTTCACGAGTTCAATGCCGACATAGAAAGTCCCAGTAAATTATCAAGAAGGGATCTGATTAATTCATAGGTGTTCGCAGGGCTGTCAATAGAAATCTATTAGGTAATGGGCCTGGGGGGTAATGGGCCTGGGGGAGGAGGGTAATAAGGAGATCATGGAGTGGGTAAAGGGGATAATGGGCCTGGGGCAGGGATATAAGGAGGCAGTGGTCCTGGGGGCAGGGGTATAATGGAGTTGGAGATTACAAGGGGTAATGGGCCTGGGGGAAGGTACAAGTTGGTAATGGGCCTAGCTGACCACGAAAGGGGCGTCCGGGCTCGAGAAATGACAGTCAGTGAACAGAAGGGACCTACAGCTCCTCAAAGGGAGGCCGGCAAATGGGGGGGCCCTACAGGACCACGGATGGAACTGCTGGAGGCCCACATGAGGGCTCGCGAAGGTGCAAGCCTCAACCAAAGGGAGATGTTTTGGATTTATACCCTTGGGTCTCTTGCCCCCGGGGGTATGAATCTGGATTGGGAACTTAAGGAAGTGTTTATCTAATATGTATTTACTGTTATAATTAATCGGTTAAGATGTTACATAAAGGTATATACCTTCTCTCTCAGTTGAGTCTAGGGGGTTATGATATATAAGTGTTGTTCCCTATTGTTTTGTACATACAACAAGTAATATATTGTGGAGTATACTTTGAGGATCGAGTTTGTTCCACATACTGTATGTACATTTTCACTCTCTTTTTACTCTCCTATTCTGTATGTGAACATTATGTAGTGACATGGTTTCAGTTATACATTTTTGTCTGTTTTTATGGATTTATTACTACCCACTCCTTTTTCCTCCCTCCTTTTCCCCCCTCCCCCTTCCATCCCCCTGCCTTTCCAACCACCCCTCCTCTTCCCCCCCCTCTTCCCCCCTCCCCCCCTTTCCCTCTCCCCCCTCTTTCCCCCTCCCCCCTTCTTCCTTCCTCCCCTCCCCCCGCTTCATTGGTTCATTATATATATGAGTGCTCATTTGCATGTCATTTCCCAGAATCCCTTGCTGCAGTGGAAGCGCTGTATGCTGGCCGATAATGGGGAAAGACAGGGTTGCAGACCTGTCTAAGACATGCGAATGAACATACAGTAATATGTAGACTTTGCAAAGACGAAACGCGTAGGGCATTAATATTTGGAGTATCTTTTCGTTTTATTATTGAACTTTTCACTTTGGAGAACGGAGATATTATTCTCATACAGTTGGGACTCATTGCGATCACGGCGGCTGCAGCATTGTCAGTGTTTAGGCTGACCCGGAAGCCTTCCATGCACTACGAGTGAAAACGCTGACCCGGAAGCCCTCTACAACGAATGAGACATCTGAACAGCAAGGAGGTGCCTGGTTATCCTCGATACACGGAAGAATTGGTGTCACAGATTCCCCCCAACACAGTGATTAAAACGGCTTTCTATCCGGAGTTGCAGTCGAGGTCCCACTCTATATGCTGGCGATTGAGTATTATCTCATAAATGCGTTTTATTTGTAGCCAGGTTCCCCCTGCCTGCCAAGCCCCCCTCACCTTCCTGGCGATCGCGGGTGCCGCCGAGCCCAATGGCGGTCCCGTCGGCCGATCGGAAGTGTGGGGGCGGTCAGAGTCCTGCTCGGGGGTTGCCCTAGGTCCCAGTTAGGTCCTGAGACACTGTTTAGCTTGTGGTGCTATAGGGACAGGCCCTAGATAGGGACACTGCCCAATTAGCTATTAGGATAGTCAGGGACACAGCGCTGAAGCCGTGCAGCCCTGCGAGGTGGGTTCTGGGCGCGGAGCGCCACCAAAGACCCTGAGACTAAGGTGATATTATCCACGCTGGAATTCACCCAACGCGGTGTGGAGGCGACGTCGGATCGGGCGGAATCCCTGACGTAGTCTGCGGAACCCGGGGTGGGAGCCCCGGGCAGGTATCAATCTTCAAGTGCACCAACAATCCTACATTATACTCACACGGTACCGGTGGCTGCGCAGTCACACATATAAATCTCACCTAAAGAGTGCGGGACATACTGTGTGGGGTTATTGGACACGGGGTGGGATCACCCAGTGTAGGAGGGAGCGTCCTGCGAGACGCAGTATTTAGTGTCTCCTCCAGAGGGGGACACCTGTTATACATGAATACGTATTGCAACAGTAAAGTCATTGGTTATTTTACATACAGTGTGTTGAGTGAGATATATATATTTGTTCTGCGAGGAACTACTCCTCCTCTGGCGGGAGCCATCGCAGGTGGAGGCGTTGCACCACGAGATTGTGTTATATGTATGTACCCCAGGTTCCCCGTGGCGGAAGCTCAGCCCTCTTGTGAGCCAACAGGTAATGCACCACACCTATGGTAACACAGTATGTTTCTCCGCACCCACAGTATAATCTGCGATTGGGGGGGAGGGGAAACCCGTTACATTTGGAGGCGCTGCTGAGAGAAGTCCTGGGGTGCCCTACGCAGTAGTTAACGTAGTATCCTATCAGTCAGCATGTCTGCGCTCACGCCCAAACAAGTGGCCGACTGGGCCGAAAAACTGGGAGAGCTCCTGCGACACGTAGTCGCCGTAGACGGGGTACCTGCCGATGTATCCATGTTTACTGTCTGCAGAGCAGTAAGGACATTACCTGGTCTGGCGGGCGCCCGCCTCATCAGCAAGCACTACAACATAGACCGGCAAGAGAACACTCTATTGCTGGCCACCGAACAAGCTATACCCCCTGATAGAGGCCCACGAGTAGTGTATCTACCAGAGACTTTACCGCAAGGGTGCCCTCTAATTTACCCAGGAACCGTTTCCAGTCACGTAACTTCCCTTACCAGACATGCGGGTTGGGAAGATAAAGAAATGGCCGCCAGTACTCCTATCAGATCAGACATATCTTACCACAAGTGATCTTCTCTTCTAATGCTAGGCAAGGGGCCACCAGCTGGGCCGGCAGCCCGCCAACATCACCGGTCCCTAACCGGTTAGTGAACAGTTCACCCCAACCTCTAACAGTCAGGGAGCGGGGATCGCAAGTTCCTCAGACAGTGGCGGCTCCATGCTAGGAGTGACATTCCCGCAGCTTGTGGAAGCGATAACTACGTCCGCCCAAGCTCAAAATTACAGGAAGTTGAAGGCATTTTCAGGAATGGTTCCTGTCCCGCCGGTGAGGAAAGCATTGAGTCATGGAAGGAACACACCCTCAAGGTGATCGATGAATGGCCCTGCTCTGAAACGGTCAGACGTCAGAGAATCCTGGAAAGCCTCCGACCCCCAGCAGCCACCATGGTCAGTGCACAGCGCGACCAAGACCCTGATCTCTCTGCTCATCAGATGGTAGACTTGGTAGTCCGGATCTATGGCAAAGATGAAGAGGAGAGTGAGCTGTGGTTCAAATATTACGGTCTGCGACAGAAGAAGGAAGATCTGTCAGACTTCCTTCAACGAATCCAGCAGGTCCTGTGGAAATTGCGAACTTGCGGCCTCATCCTACCTTCAGAGATGGACGAATACCGGCGCAAGCAGTTCCTCCGAGGGGCCATTCCCACTCATCACATAGTGATCATGACCAGGTACTCACTAATGGAGGGGCCTCCCCCTACCTTTATGGATATTTTGGGGATCGTCAAAGGGCATGAAGCCTATACCAAGCTGCATACAGGCACCAAGGTCAAAGATCCCCCTGTGAGTGACATCCCGGGAGTCTCCGCTCGCTGGATCAAGAAACCTGTCAAAGAGGAAGAGGAGTCACCCAAGTCGCCCTCAGCGAAAGGCCGGACTTCGGGGAGATCCTCTCCCACTTACCCAAGACGACGGGATCCTACAGATATCGTCTGCTATGGCTGTGGACAGAAAGGCCATTTCTCCAGAGAGTGCCCTGATGGAGTTACCCAAGAAAAGAAACCGCCCAGTAAAGGAAGCCCGGCTAGGTCCATGATCTGTCAGATACAGACCACAGAAGCCAAGACATCCGAGGCCACCCCTGCGCCACCCGAAGCTCCTACTGACCTAAGCCCAGACGATGGAATTCCGTCCGGAGATGGGTACTGTCAGGTAGGCCCCTCTGCAATCGTGCGTGTGGTAGTAGAAGGAGTCTATGCTTCTGTGTTACTGGACACCGGGTCCCAAGTGACCATAATCTACCGACCATTCTATGATCAACACCTTAAGCACTGTCCCCTGCGGTCGGCGGAACATATGAAGGTGAGGGGGTTGAGCAATGAAGATTACCCCATCGATGGGGTTGTGAGAATTCAACTGGAGATACTTCAATTGAATACCGTCAAGAAACATCCCATGCATGTGGAGGCAATGGTATGCCCGAAGCCTCAAGGACAGTGTCAATACCCGGTCATCTTGGGAACGAATACGGATATAGTGTGAGCCGTAATCAGAGCCTACCTGAAGGAGACCAATGAATTGCCACTGGCCAATCCACTCCTTGACCCTGTACTGAGAGAGGAGTTCAACAGAGTATATGTTTTAGAGCGTCTCGGGGACCTCTACAATCGTCAACGCGGACAGACGACCATTTTACCAGGGGGAGTGCAACGCATGGCCGTCTGGTGCTGTTATCCGAATCGAGATGAGACCGATCATCTGTTCTCTCTGGAGAGTTCCCCTGAGGAAGAAACCCAGAGAGGGTGAAGTGAGAGAGTGGACGACCAGAATTCCTCGACGAACCTACGTGTATGTTCAAAATATCTCTCCATTTCCGATGGACATTGATGTAGGACAAAATCTGGGCAGCATATATCCCGTCAGCCCGGTAGAAATAGTGCCCCAGGTGAACGCCGCTACAGTGGGTGAGCAGTTAGTCGATCTGGACTTCAACTTCGGAGACTCGACGCTGCCAACTGAGTGGAAGGATCGACTGACGGTCAAGCTGAATGAGAGAAGGACGGTATTTTCCACCAGCGAGATGGATGTGGGCCGCAGTCGCAGCGCCCAACACACCATTAGGTTGAGTGACGCCACTCCGTTCCGTGAACACTCTCGTCGCATCGCTCCCAGGGATGTGGACGATGTAAGGAACGTCCTGAAGGAAATGGAGACCGCTGGGATATTGACAGAGTCTCGGAGTCCTTATGCATCACCCATAGTGGTGGTAAGGAAGAAGAATGGATCTGTAAGATTGTGCGTCGATTATCGAACTCTGAATAATCGTACGGTGCCCGATCAATACAACCTTCCTCGCATTGAAGAAATCCTGAATGCTCTAACCGAGAGCCAATGGTTTAGTGTGCTCGACTTGCGATCTGGGTACTACCAGGTACCTATGAGTGAAGAGGACAAGGAAAAGACAGCCTTCGTCTGCCCCCTGGGCTTCTACCAATTTACTCGTATGCCCCAAGGTATATGTGGAGCTCCTGCTACCTTCCAGCGACTGATGGAGAAGACAATCGGGGACATGAACCCTCGGGAGTGTCTTGTCTACCTGGACGACATCATTGTCTTCGGGAAGACCCTGGAGGAGCACGAAGAGAGGCTGTTGAAGGTGATAGACCGTCTTGGAAAAGAAGGATTGAAGTTATCCCTCGACAAGTGTCGGTTTTGTCACACCTCGGTGACCTATGTGGGACACATCGTGTCTGCTCAAGGAATTGCTACTGATCCAGCCAAGGTGGAAGCGGTAGTGAACTGGCCGCGTCCCGAGAATGTCACGGAACTGCGATCATTCCTGGGGTTCTGTGGGTATTACCATCGCGTCGTGGAAGGGTACTCTAGTCGAGCTAAACCCCTGAACAATCTGCTGAAGATATACCCCGAAGATACCGGAAGGAAGGCCACGTCGGCCCGTCAACCGTTTGGCGATAAATGGACGCCCGAGTGTGAACGGGCCTTCCTGAACTTGAAGAAAAGTCTGACTGAAGCACCAGTGCTTGCGTATGCTGATCCAGAACAACCATACGTTCTGCATGTGGATGCCAGTCTCAATGGACTGGGCGCTGTCCTGCATCAAAAGCACCCCGAGGGTCTTCGGCCTGTAGCCTACATCAGTCGCAGTCTGACACCCAGTGAACAGAAATACCCTGTACACAAGCTAGAGTTCCTGGCTCTCAAATGGGCGATCACAGAAAAACTTCATGATTACCTCTATGGTGTTACGTTTGAGGTAAGGACGGATAACAATCCCCTCACGTACATAAATACTTCCGCCAAGTTGGACGCAGCAGGGCACCGATGGCTGGCAACCCTATGTAACTACAGATTCTCTCTGAAGTACAAGCCGGGGCCTTTGAACATTGGAGCTGATGCTCTATCACGACGACCAGGATTAAGTGCTACTCCCGATGATGATGAATGGGAAGAGATCCCTGGGCCTGGGATGCGAGCAATGTGTAGCCTAGCCGCCGTGATCAATGATCACGTGGCCTTCTCCGAACTACGAGTTGCAGATTCGTTAGGATGCCAGTCGCAGGCTATTCCCGCCGCTTACTGCGATCCCAAGGGAATGAACATCACCCATGACAAAGTCATAAGATGGAAAGACTTAGTGGACTATCAAATAAGAGATCCGGTAATCGGCATCATTCGGCAAGCTGTGCAAAGAAAGAATCCAGCTCTACTGAAGAGTGCTCCCAGAGACCTGATCGCGTTGCTAATGCGTGAGGTGGACAAGTTCGAGATAGACAATTGCTTGCTCTATAGGGTAGTCCCATATCACAATCACCCTGATAGGCGACAACTGGTTCTACCCCAAAACTTGAGATATATGGTGTTAAAGTCTCTACATGATGAACATGGGCACCTCGGTGTAGAGAAGACTTTTGGGTTAGTCCGAGACCGGTTCTTCTGGCCCAAGATGCGGGAAGCGGTGGAACAGCACTGCCGCCGTTGTTCACGGTGCGTCCAACGCAAGACGTTGCCTACCAGAGCAGCACCCATGGCCCATCTCAAGAGTTCTGGTCCAATGGACCTGGTGTGTATGGACTTTTTGTGTATTGAACCCGATACCCGCGGAATCTGTAACATACTGGTCATCACGGGCCATTACACCCGGTATGCTCAGGCCTTCCCCACAAAAGACCAAAAGGCCATCACAGTTGCAAAAATACTATGGGTGAAATTCTTCGTTCATTACGGTCTTCCAAACCGACTACACTCCGACCAAGGGCGAGATTTTGAGAGCACTCTGATCCGAGAATTACTCAAAATGCTGAACATCGCCAAATCCCGGACGACTCCATACCACCCCGAAGGAGATGCTTTGCCTGAACGATTCAACAAAACCTTGTTGGACATGCTTGGAACCCTGAAGGGTGCGCAGAAAACGGAATGGAGTCGACATGTAGAAGCGTTGGTACATGCGTACAATTGTACTCGCCATGAATCCACTGGATTCTCCCCATACTTCCTTATGTTTGGGCGGGAAGCAAGACTCCCAGTAGATGTGCGTCTTCGAGTATCAACGGATGGGATACACAATGCTACCCATTTCAAGTATGTGCAAAGGCTAAAGGACAGTTTGCAGCAAGCATATCAACAGGCTGAGGTGTCTACAGCTAAACTGAATGCTGGCAATAAGAGACGCTATGACAATAAAGTCAAGTATCGGGAGCTACGCCCTGGGGACGCTGTGTTGCTTCGTAATCTGGGAGTCCCCGGAAAACATAAACTGGCGGACCGGTGGAGAGACGGTGTATATGAAGTAGAGTCACAGATGCCCGGCCTCCCGGTCTATCGCATCAAAGACACTGACAGCCGGGTAAAGGTTTGGCATCGTAACCACCTTCTCCCCATTCCGCAAGTAGGAGACGATGTGTCCGACTTAGCAGAGATGGGTCAAGAGACAGTAAATAACGAAACCCGCTCTGAAACTCCTGAAGACCCTATGGAAGGACCCTCTCAAAGGGACTATTCCACAGAAGGGGCATCTCCCGGAGGAGCTACGGGTAAAGGGCCCTGTAGGCCAACGCCTACTAAGGTGGCACCAACAGGCCAGCCTTTGGATCCACAGAGCCCGTGCTTTGTGCCTAACAGAGACTGTTCAGAGACATTTCTCCCCTCAAGGGAAGAGGCAGAGCCTCAGGACTGTACTTATTACTCCCCAGAGGGAGTTGCTGAAGAACAGCTCCGTAGGAGCCAAAGAGTCAGGTACCCTCCAAATCGGGTAACCTATGATCAAATTGGGGCACCCCATTATGACGCTCAGCAGTGGTCTCGCAGCAGAATACAGTCTGTCATTGTGATGTTCACTGAGATGTGCAATCTGATCTAGAGATAAGTTTAGAGCGCATTGATTGTTACATTTTTATTATATAACGATGTTGTGCCATTTTCATTATATAACTTTTGTACATAGTTATAATGAGTTGTGTCCCAAGCGAGGACGTTGGGGTTTTTACCCGGGGGAGGATGTAGCCAGTTTCCCCCTGCCTGCCAAGCCCCCCTCACCTTCCTGGCGATCGCGGGTGCCGCCGAGCCCAATGGCGGTCCCGTCGGCCGATCGGAAGTGTGGGGGCGGTCAGAGTCCTGCTCGGGGGTTGCCGGGGACACGTACGGCCGGTTGTCAGGGCCGCGATCGCGTCGTTAGGGCTCCCGGCGCTCCCGAAGCAGGGCGGCGAAGGCTCCGCCAGCTTCTAAGTGTTTGCGCATGCGCAGTGCGGATCTTGGTGCGGTGGCCAGCCAGAGACATTGCGCATGCGCAGTGATAGCGCGCGAACCCTAGCCTACCAGGGACAGGCTCTTGGAAGGGACTACAAGTCCCATGAGCCTCAGCTGCACCCCACGTGATGTCAGGGAGCCAATAGGGCTGAAGTATTGCCCTGCAGGCAAGAAAAAGATACATTTCGCGGGTTTTGCAGCTACGTAGTCAGTCAGGACCAGGACAAGCTAGGGGAAGGAGGTGAGTGCAGGGGTGAGTGACCCACTGCATTAGGCCAGCAGACCCCTAGGCGCAAACACGTCCTTCCTTGGCGGGAACCTGAACCGGAATGACGGGTGCTGGAAACACATCAACAAGATGGAGCCGAAAGATCGCGATACTGGACGCCATCTTGTAGGTGCCAATTAGAAACGGAGAGGAAACCCCGCGAGACTGCTGCAGGAGGAGGTGGGGGAGCCCCTAAACTGTCGGCGCTGCGGTGGAAGGAGAGAGAGATACGGCGCAAGAAGATAGAGCCGGCGCCGTAACTCACCCACGATCCTCGATCGAGACACCGGCCCTACCCGACCCGCCGTTAGCACAATGTGGACAGCGCACACATTACACCTGGGGGGAGGGGAAGAAGGGGAGGGAAGAAGGGGAGGGGAGGGAAGAAGGGGAGGGGAGGGAAGAAGGGGAGGGAAGGGGAGGGAAGGGAGGAAGGGGAGGGGAGGGAGGAAGGGGAGGGAAGGGAGGAAGGGGAGGGAAGGGAGGAAGGGGAGGGAAGGGAGGAAGGGGAGGGAAGGGAGGAAGGGGAGGGAAGGGAGGAAGGGGACAGAGCGGCCCATAGGAGAAGGAGAAAAAGGGTAATAAAGTTTAAGATAGAGCTTGGCAAAGGAATGGGGTCACAGGCAGACACAGGGAGAAACAGTGGGAGTGGTCTGACTGATAAGAAGCAGCGGGCAGATAGATGGAATCTAGTTGGATCCATGGCAGTTAGGGCATAAGTCAGCCACATAAGGATTTGAACAGGAAAGAGAAGAGGCATAGAGGAGATAGGGGAGAGGATAGGGGCAGGGGGCCAGCGGTGGTGGAGCCTAGTTCCAGCCCCAGGATGCGCCGAAGCCTGGGTCGTTGAGAGCCTTCTCTTCAGCGGCTCAGGAAAGTCCCTTGGGAGGGGGAAGAAGGAACGGAGTTAGGAGGAACAGGTTGGTCGGAGACCTGCGGGAGGTCCCCGCGAATCCCAAAGGCGGTGGAAGTAGGGCCG
This sequence comes from Ascaphus truei, assembly GCF_040206685.1. NCBI lineage: Eukaryota > Metazoa > Chordata > Amphibia > Anura > Ascaphidae > Ascaphus > Ascaphus truei. The sequence goes on from NC_134488.1 coordinate 7,106,008, forward strand.
GGGAGGAAGTACCCGGGCGCTATGGACATTTGTAAATATGTGTATTTGTGTTGTATTCCCCATTGGTTTTTCCTTGTGTTTTTTTCCCATCCCCTTCCCATCCCAGGTTCCCAGCAGCACTGAAGTCGGAAGAAAAAGGACACAGTCGGTCGGTGAGATAGAGAGAAAGCTCCATGGTCAGGGTGAGTCAGAGGAGGAGGAGAGAGCATACACAAAATGAGTAGGGACATAGTCATTCTTTCACACAATGTGAAAGGATTTAATAGTCCGAACAAACAGCTTCCCCAAATTTTTCGATAAAGATTTAAAAAACTTCCATTTAGCCTCAGATATGATTAAAAAGCAGGGGGTAGCCACGCTGATCCACAACAGGCTTCCCCTGACAATAGAGCAGATTGTGAGAGACAGAGACGGGAGATACCTAATACTAATAGGCACGCTACAAGGACAGACCCTTACATTAGCCAATATATACGTGCCCTGCGAACAAGATAGGAACTTTTTAAATCTATTTTTTGCAAAACTACAAAGAGTGGCCAAGAGCCACATAATACTAGCAGGAGATATGAATAAGGCTCTTGACCCAGAATTAGATAGATGCACGAGCAAAAACAAGACACAGGGACCGGACATGACGGGACTGACCCAGGGTCTGAAAGATTGCCAACTCGATTGACATATGGCGGGAAAAAAAGATTGACATATGGCGGGAACAACATAGAGGGGAGAGAGATTACACATTCTATTCCCACCCCCATGACAGATACAGCAGATTAGACTACTTCTTTGTATCAAACAGACTGGTCCCAATGATCTCCCACACGGGAATACACGACATTTCGTGGTCAGATCATGCACCAATCGAGCAGCAGTGCGCCCAAATTTTGGCGGTCAGACCAGGGGCGAACTGGAGATTAAATGAACTGCTCCTAAAATTGCCGGAGATAGCGGACACGGTGAGAAGAAGGATAGAGAACTTTTTCAGGGAAAATGAGGGCAGCGTTGCGACGCATTCACCATTGTGGGAGGCCCATAAGGCGACCCTTAGGGGGGAATTGATTTATTTGGCAGCCAAACGAAAGAGAGAACAGGAGAAGGTGCAAGAGCAACAGGAGAAACTAGCAACTCTCTCGGCCCTACATAAGGCACATAAAAAGGCAAACACACTGAAAGAAATTTCGGATACCAAAATAAAGCTGAACCTGCTATTGACTTCCACAGCGGAGAGAGAGTTAAACTGGTCTAGGAGGAAATTCTATGACAAGGCGAACAAGCCAGATACCCTACTTGTCAATAAACTTAAAACTAAACCACCAAATTCTTATATACAGTCGATCCGGACAAGGCAGGGAGACCTTACCTCAAATCCGAAGCTCATAGTGGAGGAATTCAAGGCGTACTATGAGAAGCTATACGATGGAGATAAGGTCTCTCACTGTAAGCAGTCAGAAGCTGGCCTGAGGGCTTTCTTGAGAGACGTACAGTTGCCCGTGTTGAGTGGAGAGGAGAGGGAAACGTTACAGGAAGACTGTGCTCTGGAAGAACTAACTGAGGTAATCAAGACACTTAAACCAGCTAAAGCGCCAGGCCCAGGTGGCTTCTCAAATTTATACTATCAAAAATTCCAAAACACACTAGCACCACAGCTACTTAAACTATTTAATTCAATTCTAGCAGGCGCCCCCCTCCCGGCACAGATGCTCCAGGCGTCAATCTCATTGATACATAAACAGGGCAAAGACCCAGCAGATTGCGGGAGTTACAGACCCATAGCATTGATTAATTTGGATATAAAAATACTCGCTAAATTATTAGCTAGTCGTATAAGCCATATCCTGTCCAGACTGGTCCACCCGGAGCAGGTAGAGTTTATCGGAGGCAGACAGGTGGCAGACAACACCAGGCGGATAATAGATTTAATCGAATTGACACGGAAGAAAAACATCCCGCCCATGGTGCCAAGTCTGGATGCCGAGAAAGCGTTCGACAGGATAGATTGGCCATACATGCAAGAGACGCTTGGGGCATTTGGCTTTGGTGGTAGGGTGCTACAAGACATTCAGGCATTGTACAACGGACTCACGGCGAGGGTCAGATATCAAGGCTTCCCCTCTGACCAGTTCCCAATTAGGAGCGGTACAAGACAAGGATGCCCGTTATCATCGCTGCTGTTCGCCATCTGCATTGAACCCCTAGCAGCACACATTCGGCTAAACCCAGATATTTCAGGGACTCAGATTGGGAAACAATTGCATAAAGTTGCCCTGTACGCAGATGACAGTATTTTGATGGTGTCCAAACCCCTTACCTCTCTACCCAACATCTTCAAGATTTTAGGGGATTTCAACAAAATCTCAGGGTTTAAAATCAACCAAACAAAATCAGAGGCTTTGGATATTAACATGCCCAAGCTGATTGGGATCAATTTCAACTTTAAGTGGCAAGCCTCCGCAATTCGATATCTAGGGGTTAACATCACCAGAAATTATAAGGATCTATATAAAGCAAATTTCCCGGCCTTGATTAAGACTTTGGGGGAGGATCTCAAGACATGGTCGAGACCTGGGGTGTCCTGGATCGGTAGGATTCACAGTGTTAAGATGAATTTGCTGCCCAAGGTACTATACTTGTTCCAGACGCTCGCGATCCGGCTGGTAAGGGAGGACATCCTCGCCCTATAGTCACGTATATCTAAATTTATTTGGGGTTACAAAAGGCCCCAGAATCCAAAAAGGGATCTTAAAGAGAACAACAAACAGAGGGGGACTAGCGGTACCTTGCTTCTTATCATATCATAAGGCGGCACAATTATGTCAAATTCTCCAATGGCACATGGACCCTAGTCTCAGGAGATGGGTGGCATTGGAAAAAGAATGTTGCGCGCCAGTGGAAATTCGCAACCTCATTTGGCTGTCCAAAAAGAGTATTAGCTCTGTTAGCGAGCCGCTTTCTAATATGACCAGCTCTCTCTCAGTATGGGAGGCCACCAAATTTAGGTTCCCTGACCTCAAAGAACTCTCTGATGACCCCGCTACTGGAAAATCCAGATTTCGCCCCAGGTATGAGTGGAAAAGACTTCGCAATTTGGAAACTAAAAGGCTATACTAGACTTAAGGATCTGGAGGGTAGAAGAAAAGTGAAATCACTTGAACAAATTAAATCCGAAAAGGATATGCCAAACTCAGAATTCTTTAGATACCTCCAGATAAGAGCATTCTATAACAAATTCCCAATTCGGCCTGCACATACTAATTTTGAGCAGCTCTGTTCCAGAGCGACGGACGAAAGGGGACTAACCTTTAGAATGTACAAAGAAGAGGTCTGTTCAAACACGGACAATGACGCTAAATTTGCATACATACGACAATGGGAGGAAGACCTAGGGGAGACGCTAGAGAACGAGGACTGGGATAAAATCATAGTAGTAACGACTAAAAGTTCAATATGCACCTCATTGAAGGAGAATGCATATAAAGTCCTGATGAGGTGGTACTCTAACACGAAGAAACTGTCTAAATTTGTCAAGGGCTACCCCCCATTGTGCCCTAAACAATGTGGGGAGACAGCCGACCTGCTTCACATGTTGTGGTCTTGCACGAAAGTGGTTCCCCTATGGGAATACATTAGAGATTGGCTTCAGAGGATACTTAACCTCACAATTCAACTAGATCCCTGGCTATTCTTACTGAGTAGAAGACCCCAGGGTATCTCAAAACACAAGATGATTGCACGTTTTGCAACATCCACGAGGTGTGAGATCGCAGCTTTATGGAAACAAAATGAGATTCCTTCACACCCTAAAATTCGGAATAGAATTTGGCACATATGCCAGATGGAACAGTTGACGAGTATGGTTAACGACACTGGCACAAACTTTCTAAAAGTCTGGAAGCGCAGACGGATATCCCAGGGGTGGATGCCGCCTCAATACTGCATTGATAACCCCAGATGCGTTCTCCTTCAAAGGGGCATAATCCACAATGACGAATTAATAGGACTGGTATGGAAAAGTGGGTAGGACTGTGGTAGGCCCCGGATCAGGGAACCAGTGGAGAGACCAACTGGAGAAGAGTGAGAAACGACCCGACTCGAGAGAGGCGCTATCAACCGGCACCCGTCTGCAGTGCTCCCCCCTCTCCCCTCTCCTCCCCCCCCCCCCCCCCCCGTTACCCTACCGGGCCTTCCCGATGTTGTAAATGTTAGTCATGTTGGTCTATTGTTTGTCTAACCTACAGTAATTTGTTATGTGTTGATTTAAGGGGTGTGTAAAGGATTGACACTGTGTTGAGAGACAATGTATGTATTTCAGAAACCCAATAAAATCAAAGTTAAAAAAAAAAAAAATTTCAAAAAAAAGCTGAAACATGTGTAGAATATTATAGCACCAAAAAAAGGGAACTCTCCAAAAATATAAGAAGAGTAATCTACAGTATATACCAATTTTCGGATATTATGGTGTGAATATTTAATATTTGGAATCCTTATACAGTATCTGTATTGATGACAATAAGCCAATACTAGGAAACTGATGTTTCTTCAGAATCAGGAAAATAGTAAGTGTACATATTCAACATTGTTCATAACAGGAACATCATATTATTTATCATTTAAAAAAGCCCAATTATAGGCTCATACCACAAATTTATGGGAGATCAACTAACATCCGATGCAAGCCTGAATTATTCACTGGGCCCAATGGGTATATTGGCTCAGGGTCTAGGAAAAACTTTAATGCCACCAAAAAAATCTCAGATGACTGAAAAATGAGAAAAGCAAACTGCTAAAATCAAACATAATAATTTGCCTTAATTGAATTAGTTCACAAAACCTTTTTATAATAATAATAATAATAGATCTACAAATGTTGAAGTATATATACACATGCATGTAACATTAAATAATATTGTGAGATATTATGAAAAGTTGAATAATCAAGAATTAATAAAAAGTAGCAAAACAGCATAACAAAATAGTACAATGCAGAGTGTTGGATATCTTAATTAAGTTTAAGGATATTACCACCGACTTAAGTAAGTGTGCATTAAACATTAACTTTACGGTTATTTTTGCTAGCAAAATCACGGACTACATCTTCCAGTTTCAATTTTTGCAAAAGCTCTTTCTCAATTGAGAGTAGAGCAAGTAAAGATAGTATTTTCTGTCCCATGGTTGACCTAAGACAGTTCTTTATATGTTTCAGCTTTGAAAAAAAGAGCGCTCTCCTTCAGTTTGTTCCAAAAATGACAACATACATTCAAAAAGCAATGTTAGCATTGGAAAACTTGTTACTAAATTGTCTGCTATTTGTGCTCTAATAATTTCTGCTGGTGATTTCTTGTCTGCTGCATACATACTGTACATGTGAGAACAATACAAATGATGGGACCTATACATTGTATACAATGCACATATTTATTTATACAATGCAAATATTTGTCTATAGATCTTTCTTGGGAGCATACGATTATGAGAGGCCATGGGCCTCCAAAGACTTTAATCCGATGTCCTAACACCTATGTGGATTGTCATCTGTATTATGAAAATTAAGATATCTTCTTGAAAATGTACTAGGACTTTATATTTCAGCATTACGCTTGCAAAAAGTTCATATGCAACATATATAGGTAAACCCCGTTATAGCGCGACCCGTTATAACGCGAAATCGGTTATAATGCGGTTTTCACGTGGCTCCCGTTTTTTTTAAAATTATTTTTAATTTTTGGGGTGGGCATAAATTGGGACAAAACATCCCCCCCCTCTCACAGTATCCCCCCCCTGCTCACAGCCCCCCCTTTCTCAAAGTACACACCAGCTCACAAAGTACCCCCCCTGCTTACAGTACCCCCCCTCTCTCACAGTATCCCCCCCTGCTCACAGCCGCCCCTTGCTCAAAGTACACACCAGCTCACAAAGTACCCCCCCTGCTTACAGTACCACCCCTTCTCTCACAGTACCCCCCCTGCTCACAGCCCCCCTTTGCTCAAAGTACACACCAGCTCACAAAATACCCCCCCTGCTAAACTAGTAACCCCCCTCCCTACTCACTGTAATCCCCTTCTCAAATCCACTTCTTCTCGCCGGCTTCATACAGTTCCTTTGCGTCCTGCTTAGCGAGTGAATCGCCCACACTGCTCCCCTGGTCTCTCCCGGCAGTTGACAAAGACACCAGAGAGCGTGAAGCCAGAATCTCGATCAGACACCCCTCACGTGCGCATGTGCATGCGCATGCGCGCCGCTCGTGAGATATGGATGTGGGCTGCCTGTTCCCCCTGCTCCTCTGCGGTTCCGGCGTGTAATGACCCAGCGGGGTCATGTGACGTCACGGCATGGCAACGTGACCTTGCGGGGTCATTTGACACCAGTAACCATGGAGATGCAGTAAAGGTTAAACATAAACATGACATTAAAGTTTATTAAAAGGATTAAACATTGAATAATAATTAAACAAATGAAGTGATAACGTATACTGTATAATACAACAAAAAGTACTGTGTGTAAAATAGAATCAAACATTATAATAAAGTGACACCTAAACAAACCTCTGATCCCCTCTGCTCAGGGTTATCTCTGTCATTGTTTTCCTGCAACACACTGTCCTGTCTGAGAGCTAGTAAAATACTGTACATACTGTACTCAGGTACTGTACTTAAGCCCTCCAGATCAGTTGTTAAAAGCCTCAGATTTTCAACACTAGGAAAAGGCATACTGAAGATCCCTGGCAGGAAGAAATGGCGGAAACTTCAACCAAACGTAAGAGGTTTACTGTTCAAGAAAAAATTGCTGCGCTTGACAGAATAAAATCTGGAGTCACGCAAACCAAAGTGGCTAGAGACCTAGGACTGAATGAGTCTACAGTTCGCGGATGGAAAAAGGAGGAGGAGAAACTTCGTGATGCAGTTAAATCCATAGAAACAGACAATGGACTGAAGCGTAATCGTTTGCGTGAACCTAAAGACAGCCAGTTGGATAAAGCTGTTTTTCAGTGGTTTGTCCAAGAAAGATCCGAAGGCATACCTCTGTCTGGACCCCATCTGCAAACGCAAGCCAAAAAGTTTCACAGCCAACTTCACGGCAATGCTTCAACCTCCTTAGCGGCAAGTAGTGGATGGCTAGATTGCTTTAAATGGCGACATGGAATAAGGAAAACCGCTATATCAGGAGAGATACGGTCAGCTGATGATGAAGCTGCATGCTTGTACCCTGCCCAGCTTCAGAAGATAATTGAAGATGGTGGCTATACCGCAGAACAGGTTTATAACTGCGATGAGACCGGACTGTGTTTCAAAATGCTACGGAATACCACTCTGGCCTGTAAGACTGACGACCAGCGTACACAAGGATTTAAACAAATGAAAGACAGAGTGACAGTATTTTTTTGTGTGAACCAAACTGGAAATCACAAACTGAAGCCACTTTGTATTGGCAAGTTTAAATCGCTGCGGTGCTTCCACCATGTGAATATGGGTACTATGCCTTTTGCGTATGACTTTAGCAAAAATGCCTGGATGACTGCCAGTATTTTCGAAAGGTGGTTTCATCAACAGTTTGTACCAGAGGTCCGTAAAAACTTACGGCAACAAAGGTTGGATACAAAAGCTTTGTTGTTACTTGATAACTGCCCTGCACATCCCCCCGCCGATAGCATAATAAGCCGAGATGGAAAAATAAGGGTCAGCTACTTGCCCAAGAACACGACATCCAAAATACAGCCACTGGATCAAGGCATTATTGCAACCTTTAAGATGAACTTTCGGAAAACGCTGATACATCGAATAATCGCAAGTGATGGTTCAGTTATGTCATTTTTAAGGAAAATGAATCTAAAAGAAGTTTTTTATATTGGTGGCGAAGCTTGGGAAGCGGTCACACAAATGTGCATTTCGAAATGTTGGCGAAACATAACAGGTGCACGTCCGGTGCCGGTTAATGTTGAAGTCGCCAGTGACAGTGAAGACGATGCTGACTTTGAGGGGTTTACGGAGGAAGAAGTCACCGCCGCCAATCTGTTATTTGCAAACTATGTGAATGAAGGCCTCACAGAACAGGAAATGGCCAATGCAGAACGAGTACTGGAACCGTTCCTTGATACGGAAAGTGACTCTTGGGTCGATGGGGACAGCAGCTGTCCTACTCATGAACATATGACGGACTCAGAAATCATTCAAAGCCTTAGCAGTGAAAATACTGATTTGGATACTACAGAAGACGAAGAGGACGAGGAACCAGAGCCGCCACCAAAGATCACAGAGGCGCTGGTAGGATTACAAACAGGACATAAATTTCTAGAGACAGAAAACATCGATTCAATTACAATCTTGCAATTAAAAAGAATCATTGCAATCGTCAAAAAGAAGAAAAGAGATGCACTGAAACAGACAACACTTGATAGTTTTTTTAAAGTGTAATCTCAAGCTGTTTTTATTATGTTCAGTACTGTATGTTTTTTGTTGTACAGTTGTTACATGAACACAGAGTGCATTACACGGTTTTCACTTTAATTAGGAATTACAGCACAATTGTTAATGTTCAAACAGCAATGTACAGTAACTGGAATGTTACATGTACTGTATAAAAGCAGTTGCGAGTTCAGTATGTGCTGTATCTACAGTGGATACTGTATGTGTTTTTGTGTGTTGAGCAAAAAGTTATTTAACTTTCAGTATTTATGAGAAATGAACAACACGATAATTGGTGTTTTAAATACAGTACTTTATTGTAGAATGCATCAATAAAAGTGTACAGTACAATTGTGCATTTTCTGTATTTTTTATTCTACTGCTGAGGTTTTAAACACACACCGACACACTGTCAGACACACTGTCACACACACACACACACACACACACACACACACACACACACACACACACACACACACACACACACAATGACACTAACACACTTACACACACTTACACACACCCTTACACTAACACACTTACACACACACACAATGGCACTAACACACACTTAAACACACCCTTACACTAACACACTTACACACACGCACACACACAATGACACTAACACACTGGCACACACAGACACACACTAACACACACACTGTCCGCCCATACAGTCTGTGTAGTGTTTAGTCATAGCCATGAACAGCGCATGTGTCTGGATGTGGAGAGCATTGCACATGGCTCATGTAAACAAAGCAGGGACGAAACACAGTCTCTTCTTTGAAACCTGATCCCATGCACATGCGCAGTGCGATCCTAACACAGCAGTGATATGCTGGCCATTCCGAACACTAACAGACACCGGGAGCAGAGCTGCCAGATGCCAGGTAAGAGATTTGTGTGGTCTAGCCCTGTTACAGATCAAAGTCCGTGTATTGATTATTTTAGTATTGGTACTATTTATAGAGTGGTTAGTAATTTAATCTTTACTTACATTTAACTATCCCATGTACTAATTTGCTACATTTATTGTTTAATATATACCTATATATTTTATCCAAGTTATTTTATTGTATTAGTCTGTTTGTGTGTAGTGGAGGGTCGGGGACTTTATTACCTCTCTTACAATTTTTGGCGCTGCATGTCGGGTCCTACTCTCTGGTTAATACTAGTCTGGGGAAAGACACTGGAAGATATCAGACACCTGGAGCGTATCTATAGAGACACTTCCTCAGTTACCACTCCGAGAAAACAATTATTTATTAGGAGACAAAAAGAGGGCGAAGCCCTCCCCCAATACGCACTGGCACTGAAAGAAGCGCTCAGGCAGCTAAAGGATCCATTTGGACTGGGAAACAGTGACTGTCTGCTGAGAAACCAGTTTGCGGCTTGATTAAAATGGGATTCTCTGAGGCAAACTTTGAAGAAGCGCATCAGGTACCACCCTGAGAGGAGAGAGGGGAGAGAAGAGAGATATATAGGTTGTGGGCAGGGGATGCCACTTGTCAGGGTCTCATAGGGTTGCCTTGAAGCAGTCTGTCTGGCACTGCCCTCATGGAATTGCCAATACAGCAGCCTGTATTCTTATAGAGCCCGCCCTTACACAGTACGTCCTCTCGAGCTATTTGAGTAGCACAATGCCTTAAGCTTTGTGTGGTTGGCGCTGCCCCACCGGCTCTGGGAACGCTGGGAGAGTTCTCAGCTTTCCCTCCGGCGGACGCCGTAGCACTTAAGCGGCGGCCATTTAAAAAAATTAATTGCGGCGGCCATTTTGTTTTTTTGCGACACCGTTACTAACGCGGTGGTCTCGGGTGGACCCCGAGGACCGCGCTATAACGGGGTTTACCTGTACATATTTATTCATTGGCTGTGCGAGAGCATTTGATATCCATGCATCATATGTCTTGCAGGTGAGATAAGTATATATTTTTTCCAAATAAAGACTGATTGCTGATCATTTTTAAAATATTATAATGTTTGCAAAATAATATGTATTAGGCAAGGATTATTTACCAATTTCTAAAATGACCATATATTGGTTATTTTATAGATTTTTCTATTTCGATTATTTTTGGCCAAGCTATTGTGCTCTAAGATCCTCCCTTTTTATTTTTTTACAGATCACCTGCAAGGCCTGAAATATATATGTTCCATCAGTTTGGTTTATATTAGGCATTATACATAAATAAACTAAGGCACCAACGTACATAAAAATATATTACAGCTACAATAAAATATTTGGTGGATTATATACGAGTGTCTATTTCCAATCCTAATATTATGTACACCAATTATCAAATAAGTACATCAATTATCATAGCTCTGCAATGCTAACAGTATCTGTGGCAATGTTCTTAATGTACATTACCTTCACTTCAAAAGGATAGTGGTCAAACACTAATGGAATCATAACAGCTTCCCCAGTTCTACAACTTACATAGATCATTGGGGTCAAATGGACGTGGAGGGTCTGGATCCCATTCATCCAGATCAGAGTCGTCGTCATCGTCATCATCGTCATCCTCATCATCGTCATCCTCATCTTTTGCATCTGAATGTGCGTTGGGACTCTGCAGAGAGTCTATGTTTGCCGAGCTATCCATTCCCTCCATAGGAGGTAGGCCCTCATCATGAACCGATAAAGATGCCTGAGGAGAAAAGCACAGGTATAGCGTGAAGTCTTAACAGATTAGATAACTTGTAATACGGAGGAAGGATAGCAAGGAAAAATACACAACATAAGAATTATAAATATGATTGATCTATCTCAATTATTTTCATCGTGCTCATGCAGAATCAGAAACCACAAATCCCAATGCAGAGGCGAAACATGTAGGGTGCTTGCAGTGTTTGTTACTCAACACACGCTATTACTTTTTGTACATTGAGTGTATGGTGTAGCTCTAATCGTTTTAACCTCGCCAGCTATGGGCTGTGTCTTCTATTTCCCTACTCTCAATGCTGTCTGAGTCCGTTACTGAAACCTACCTGGGAGCGCGGCGGTGACAAGGGTGCAATCCAAGAATCTGTTCGACTTACCATATACCTCACGCTCAAATCAAGAAGCAATCTTGTGAGTTTCTCTGTTTTTCCACAGATCAGTGTTTAATTTTCTTCCTTTCGCGCTACAGGGTATTTTCTATTCTCCTACTTGTTAGATAAGGTAATTATCCAACGCTCTCAAACTGAAATAATGAACCTTCAGAATGACAGCATGCAACTTTAAGTTACAGTATAGTGTAATTCCTATGTTGTAAGCAGTTAATTAAATATCAGAAAGTAATTAGTCAGTTCAGCTATTTAAGCTTTTCAATATTTTCTTCAATTAATCAATATACAATTTGCATAGAGGAAATGGAATGCAAGCTTCTTGCTAGTAATAAACACGGAAGGGATGCCTCATTTACAGCGTACATTCAAACTGGTTGTGAAGCGCGCCATCAGCATTCCTAACAGTGTATGTTTACAACGTGAGAGCATGCAGCTCTGATCTCCACAATCACTGTTCTGTTATCAGGACTGGGGATGAAGGCCTCTGCTGAAATAGGCAGTTAGGAACTCCACGCAGTAATCCAAGCTATCAGTAATACGTTATTTAAAAAACACACCAAAAACTAATTTGCTATAGGATTTATTTCCTTGCTTTGTACTTCTACAGTACATGCAATGAATTAACTGTTCAAAACAACCTTTAGTGTAAGACACATTATTTCAGAAATTGGATGTGCATATTTGCAGAACTATGAGATGGAGACGGGACAGCAACCAGTTGTTTTCCCAAACCACTTTGAACTGTATTTTAACTATACACAAAAACCCAGTAAACATATATATTTTTACATTACATGTACTGTACATCTGGAAAGACACCTTTTAGTGCTGCATGGCAGAATAATGTGACATCTGGAACCAGAACCCGTTTGGTGTGAACCTGGTCCTACGGAAGAGGTTCATTGATGACATTTTCTTTATATGGAGGGGGGACATAGACACCTTGGAACTGTTCTTACAATATTTGAACGAGAACCCATTAAATTTAAAATTTACCAGCAAATGGAGTTCAACAGAGGATTAGTTTTTAGACCTTTCTATTTATATTGAGGAGAATAAAATGAATACTAGGACTTTCTTTAAAAACGTCGAAGCTAACAATTATATACTTAATTCAAGTTGCCATCACCCAGCATGGATTGCTAACATTCCTTTCAGACAAATGTAAAGAATTAAAAAAGGAACTCCACACGAGAGAATGTTTATCAGACACAAGTTAGAGTTTTAAAATCCAGATTTTTAGACAGAAATTATGATTTTTAGAATATCGAAAAAAGCATTGAAAAGGAAAAATGATATTCAGAGAGAGAGCTTGCTGGTTCCCAAAATAAATAACGATACTAAAAATGGTGATTTCCAAACCTTTTATCACACAATATAACAGGACAGACATGGATATTAAAAACACCATAAATAAATATTGGCATGTTTTAAAAGTTGATCCCATCGTAGGCGAATCATTAAGTGGTTGACGAAAAATAATTTTTAAGAAAGCGCCGAATTTTAAATCGGCGTCAGCACCCAGTGTTTTTAAAATGAACACAACCAAGGAGGGATGGCTACAGAAACCCGTGGGTTTCGATAAATGCATTATGTGCAAGGCATTCACATTTAGGTCGGAAGAAAAGGGAAGTTTTAAGTCAAATAAAACTGGCGAAATGGTTAAAATGAAACCTTACATTAACTGCAAGACAACGCATGCTATATACGTTCTGGAGTGCCCGTGTGGTCTCCAGTACGTTGGGAAGACTTAGAGTTCGGGTTATGGAAAACGTCGGTAATATTAGAAAAAAGCTTTTGACCGCATAGTGTTCCAAAACATTTTCTACAAATTTCACAATGCTGATCCTTGAGGGATGAAATATAGAGCATGTATCTGAATCCTGTCTGCTTCAACTCTTTGCTGTGTGTATGTTAGTATATGCAACTGAAACAATCTTAGGTAATATCCCATATCTAAATCCTGTCTGCTTCAACTCTTAACTGAATTAAGCTGACACCTAGGCAGGGAACACCCTGGGTAAAAAACCATCTGTTTGAATGTGCCTCAGATGTGCTAATTAAGCAGACAGAACCAAACTGTCAGGTGACTTTTTAGGCCCATATAAACCCAGTCAGAACAGCTAGTCTGCCTGCAGCCCATGTCCAAGTGGCCCATTATAAGTGGCAGGACCACTGAACAACTCAAGTTTAAAAGGAAGGTCAAGAGAAGTGAAGAAGTGGACAACACCTATTGGCCCTGATCCCTGCATTTGAACTACGCTGGAAAGGAGGATATCATCTATACCAGACTGCATCATTACTGCTGTGATGCTGCCTTTACCATTTATATTTGCTGTGACTTCACTTCTTCTCAAATTATGCACTTCTTTATACCAGCCTCAGTATGTCTCTAACTCTATTCATATATCTCCATCTCTCCTTCCTTCATCACTTCTCTGTTCACATGAACTCCTTTCTTACCTGCGTCCTCTGACGCCACACAGCTATATCCCCTGCAGTAAAAAACACCCCTACAAATCATCCTCACACATCCTCTTTCTATCCATGCTTCTCCACTTTGCTTCTGGGGATATATTTCCCAATCCTGGTCCCTGCTTTATTCCTACATGCGCTCGTCCTCGTCTGCCAATTGCAACCTCTACTCCTCCTGGTGTCAACCCCTCCAACCTCATACCCATCCCCTGCCACCCTCCCTCCTCTCTCACTTTCTCCTGTGCCCTTTGAAGTGCTCGCTCTCTTTATAACAAGTTCCTCTCTGTACATGACTTTTTTCTCTCTCACTCTCTGCTCCTATTTGATATAACTGAGACCTGGCTCACTCATTCTGACTCTGCTCTGGAAGCTGCCCTCTCTTATGGTGGCCTTTCTTTCTCCCACACTCCGCACACTGATGGCAGGGGTGGAGGTGTGGGGCTCCTGCTCTCGTCTCTCTGCCATTACCGAACCCTTCCTATTCCTCCATCTCTTGCTTTTCCCTCCTTTGAGGCTCACACTGTCCAGATCTTCTCTCCTCTCCCTGTCCATGTGGCGGTCATCTATCGCCCACCTACCTCTACTCATTCCCCTTCTGCCTTTCTCTCTCACTTTGAATCCTGGCTCTCTTTCTTTCTCTCCTCAGACTCCCCTGTTCTTCTCCTTGGGGACTTCAATTGCCACATTGATGACCCCTCTCCCTTGGGCTTCCCGCTTTCTTTCTCTAACCTCTTCTTTTGGCCTTCAACAGTGGACTGCAGCCAGAACCCACAAGGATGGCCACTACTTAGACCTGGTTTTCACTAAAAACTTCTCTCTCTCCAATTTCTCCCTTTCCCCTTTTCCTCTCTCTGGCCATCACCTCATCTCGTTCTCTCTATCTCGCTTCTCCCCTTCTCCACCTCCATCTACCCCCCGGTTCTGCAGAAACCTGCTCTCTATTCATTTACCTGACTTTGAGTCCACTTTACACTCCTCCCTCTCCTCTCTCAGCTTTGCTACAGACCCTGACAAACTGGTCAGGAACTACAACTCTGCCTTGTCCTCGTCTCTTGATCTACATGCCCTGCTTTCTCTCTGCCGCCCTCGCCCTTCTAACCCTAGACCCTGGCTAAATTCCCACACGCACATGCTGCGTTCCTCCACTCGTTCCTCTGAACGCCTCACACTCTCGCAGACTTCCTTCACTACAAATTTATGCTATCCTGTTTCAACTCTACCCTCTCGCAAGCTAAACAAGCCTACTTTTCTTCACTAATCATGCACAAGTCTAACCCACACCGACTGTTCTCTGTCTTTGATACTCTACTCAAACCACCCTCAGCTGCCTGTCCTTCCTCCATCTCTGCTCAGGACTTTGTTGACTATTTTAAGGAAAAGGTGGAATCCATACGGCAGAACATCCCCTCTGTTTCTTCCCCCCATCCTACACCTCTTCCTAACTCTCCTCCTGCCTTTCTTGACTCTTTTTCCACTGTCTCAGAGGAGGATGTGTCGCTGTTGATCGCCTCTTCTCCCTCTACCACTTGCTCTCTTGATCCCATTCCCTCCCATCTCCTAAAACCTCTTGCTCCTACTATAATCCCTACGCTCACACACATTTTTAACTCCTCCCTCTGCTCTGGAACCTTTCCATCCTCCTTCAATCATGCAACAGTTATACCATTATTCAAAAACAGCAAGCTTGACCCTACCTGTCTTTCTAACTGTCGACCTGTCTCCCCAACTATCGACCTGTCTCCCTCCTGCCTTTTGCCTCTAAACTCCTTGAACATCTTGAATTCTCTCGCTTGCTCCATGTTCTCAACACCTATTCTCTCCTAGAACCTCTACAATCTGGCTTCCGCACTGCTCACTCCACGGAAACAGCCCTCACTAAAATAACTGACGACCTCCATGCTGCCAAAGACAGAGGTCATTACACTCTGCTCATATTACTCGACCTCTCTGCAGCATTTGACACCGTGAACCACCCTCTTCTCCTTCACATTCTCCATACTCTTGGTATTCGGAACAAAGCTCTATCCTGGATCTCATCCTACCTCTCCTATCGTACTTTCAGTGTCTCTTCTGCTAACCTCCTCCTCCTCTATTGATCTCTCTGTGGGGGGTACCCCAGGACTCTGTCCTGGGACCTCTTCTCTTTTCTCTGTACACACTCTCTCTAGGTGACCTAATAACATCTTTTTGGTTTAAATATCACCTCTATGCTGACGATACACAAATGTACTTTTCAACATCCGACCTTACACCTGCTGTTCAAACCAAAGTTTCTGAATGTCTCTCTGCTATATCATCCTGGATGGCCCTCCACCGCCTTAAACTCAACATGGCTAAAACAGAGCACCTCATACTTCCTCCCTGGCCCTACTACCTCCTGCCACATTACTGTTGGAACTACAATCATTCCCCCAGTAGCCCAAGCACGCTGCCTAGGGGTCTACTCCTCTCTCACATTCACCCCTCACATTCAAAACATATCTAAAACCTGTTGCTTTTTCCTCCGCAATATAACAAAGATACGCCCTTTCCTCTGTTGTTCGACTGCTAAAACTCTGACTCAGGTCCTCATTCTCTCCCGTCTTGATTACTGTAACCTCCTGCTGTCCGGCCTTCCTGCCTCTCACCTGTCTCCTCTACAATCTATCGTAAACGCTGCTGCCAGAAACACTCTACTCTTTCCTAGATCTGTCTCAGCATCTCCCCTCATGAAATCCCTCTCCTGGCTTCCGATCAAATCCCGCATCTCACACTCCATTCTTCTCCTCACTTTTAAAGCTTTACACTCTTCTGCCCCTCCTTACTTCTCAGCCCTAATTTCTCGTTATGCACCATCCAGACTCTTGCGTTCTTCTCAAGGATGTCTTCTTTCTACCCCCTTTGTATCTAAAGCCCTCTCCCGCCTTAAACCTTTTTCACTGACTGCCCACACCTCTGGAATGCCCTTCCCCTCAGTACCCGACTAGCACCCTCTCTATCCACCATTAAGACCCACCTTAAGACACTTGCTTAAAGAAGCATATGAATAGCACTGTGGATATTCTGGACACATGATACATAAAGCTTGGCCCCCTGCAGACGCACTTACCTAGAACTCCCTCCTACTGTCTCTGTACGTTCTCCCTACCTACCAATTAGACTGTAAGCTCCTCGGGGCAGGGAGTTAATGTTACTTTTATGTCTAAAGCACTTATTCCCATGATCTGTTATTTATATTATCTGTTATTTATTTGATTATCACATGTATTACTACTGTGAAGCGCTATGTACATTAATGGCGCTATATAAATAAAGACATACAATGTAGAACGTAACTGGAGGGGGGACGATAGAGACAAAAAGCTGATCCAAAGAGAGAGTTTCTGGATCTTTAGAATGAAAAGGCTAATCCCGGGTGGTCTTAATATAGATATAGAAATAGCGGCCTTCCTATAAATCCTTTTATTCATTCCATCTCTTTGTCCACCATGTTCTACTCCTTTTTATCGCATGGTTACATACCTGTTCATATTTTTTCATTTTTTAATTATATGGATGCTTTCTTCTTAAATCGCGATGGTGTTTGAGGTGCATCTAATTTTTAAATAATTTATGATTACTTTTACATATATATTTTTTCGTTTATGCAGGACGCTTCTCTAATGGTCTCTCTGTCTCTCCTCAGATTCCATTGTGGGACTATTTAGGGTTTTTGCGTTCTTTTTATCCTTTTATTCTTCCTTTTATTATATGCATTTCTATTTTTATTGATGCAGATAGCCTAGCCATAGAGTTATTTATATTGTTTTCAGATGATAGTAATTTATTTGTTTCAGATTGAAGTGATTCATGTGTTATGTTGTAAACACACATTACTATATTTCTTATAATGAATCCGCATTATTTTAAATATGGATAATACAGTTTCATGTTTTTAACTACGTCATCTATCACCCACTAGGTTTTAGAGTGCCCATACTAGGTTTCTGTTCTTTGTTCGATATAATGAATCGTGACAGATGGATTTCTTTACTTTTTGTGTTATTGTTTATAGTAAAACATATGTATTAAAGATAGTTTAATTTATTCCATCATCTCTCTTATAAGTATAGAAGAGATGCATTCATCACGTATAATTTTGGAGATTTCGGATGTATTTTTAGCCTATGTATCACTTTGCATATATACTGTGTTGACATTTCTGCCAGATGAACTTTGACCCAGTATGGAGTATACATATTGGCTATCAGATGTATTGTGACCCGGATCAGAGAATCTTGATTGGCAGTATAGCGAATGGAGAAACAGCTGGCAGGGGCTTCACTGCAGGGTGCAAAACGATAGGTTATTGCAGACTATTTAAAGATTAGCAACTAGTGTCACTATTGAATCAACTCCTGAGGAAGCTTTTTGCGAAACGCGTAGAGTTGGAGACTTCGGGATCGCGACTTGGGGTGTGACGTCATCATGCTGGGACGCCAGTTGGAACGCAGTGCTGACACGCGGAAGCGGGAGGACGCCGGAGAGATGGGGTCTGTGTGCGCAACAGTCCCTGCTGTGAAGGCTACTACTGACGCAGTGTGTCCAGCATTTATCACCACCAGAGAATGGACCCAGTATCTTTTCGTACATTGCCCTGTCTGCAAGGTTCAAATGTGAGTGTGCATCATTAAGTACATGTTTTGTGCACCAATACATGTTTGTACCTCCTACACTATCCTGTTGTTGTTTTCTGTTTGTATGACTGGGTGAAAACTGCTGAAGTACCACGAGCAAGCTTCCAGGCGAGTCTACTACACTAAAGACACCACCCTGCAGTTTGGGGCTTGAGGCTTGAATATTATAGTCACATTGTGAGTGTGTTTTTGGAGAGTGCATATTCACCCCACTTATCCCTGTGTCTTAACGGGATTGCACTATCATTGTGTTTCTTTTCCATGTACCCACCGATGGCTTGTGTGTGACGATAGAGAGGATTTGGCCTGGGATTAAAGGGGTTACAACCCCATTTGGCCACCCTCTACTCTCACCTGGGAAGCAAGGGGTTAACTGGACTGGGGTCCAGTAATGTGGTTTTGCCTTGCTTCAGCCATCCAACTGTTTATTCCCCTGTAAAAATGTATTGTTTCTGGGCCAGTGTCTGCACCACACACACACTGGGGCTTAAAGGGTTAATAGTTGAATAGTGATTCTAGCCCTTTGTTTAAGTTACCCTCAAAGATGCCTGCCTACTAAATGCAAATGGTCAGGAGAGCAACCAAATGTTTAGGAAGCAGCCCCCTGATCAAAGGCTCAGCCACTCTACCTATTTGCAGGAAGCTGGAGTGGGTTGTGAGCGTTATAACTCACATTTACAAACCATAGTATCCTGCCAGACCCCCCATGTGGTAGACTGGCCAAACGCCTCTGATTTAGGAGTGGGGCTACAGAATGAGTGACCTTGTTAAATATAAGAATATTATGAGATGTCCTCGGCTGAACGTGCTAAAAGCTACATATGTGTATTCGTGGGACTGATCCGCAACTAAAGGTTACAGACACCTGATGTTTAGCCGGTCCTAACAGACAGATATTAATATCTCTCTTAATTTTAGTATTACACAGTAATATTTAGTCTCATTGGGAGCGTCATGCGTGACGGAATGTATTAATATGTCTCGCGTGCCAGTAAGTACTACTGAACTGAAGTTATGAAGTTATTTACAGTGTATATGGAATTTTGGTTCTGCTCTGAAAATGCAGACCCCCATCTGCTATGCTAATAAGGCAGGGAGAGCATCCTGCAAGAATTAACATAGCCCGGTGATCAAAAATGTAACTGCCCTGTTGTTTATACTGGGGGCAAAAACAAAGGGGCTGAGTGTTTTTAAGTGTGATACTTCACACTTACAATGGAAGCCAAAATCTGCTTCAAAGAGATTTTTTCTAGCCAACTCGGCATCTAGGGTTAAGAGATGAGTTTGACATGGTATTTAAGTCAGAGTCACCCCTTACTGAAATGTCTTCATGTCTTCATGGGTTCCTTCATGTGCTTCATTATCTGCATGTATTGCTGTGATGCAAACATCTGAAACTGAATTATGGAAGAAATGGCCCATCCTGTATCCTGATGGCTTTCTTGTCCTAACCTTTAAGTAAGTGTCCATATTTTGCCTGTTATTTGTATATCTCGTATGTTCACCTTTATCAAGGAATAAATTATATTTTATCATATCTAAGTCTCGTCCGGTTCAACCCAGTTATATCTTTGGTGGTGTATTATTAATAGCCTGTCACAAAGCTCCCGTCACAGGCTTGTTAATAAAACTGGTGGCAAGCGGCGGGGTGAACTGGACCTGTATTACAGTGTACAGAGGGATACTGTAATATAGTGGGAACTCGATGGTAATTGCGAGTTCCTGGGACTAAAGATATTGAACACACAGTGTACAACATATAACACAAGATATGGCACCTCCTCACTGTTCCCCTACAGTACTTGTGAGAAGCATTGCCTCCAGAACCAAAGTGCCGGCCATCCGTCTGACTGGAGCCGGGCACCCAGACCGGAGGAGTGCATCAAGTCGGCGCGGGGACCAGCAGCCGGCAAGGCTGAGAGAGAGACAGCGATCGGTGAACATGAAACCCGGCAGGCTGAGCAAAGATCCACAGCTGCAGCCACTGTAACCATCAAACCGCCCGGAGAGCAGGGAATGGACCCAGCTCTGGGACGGCAGAGATTTGTGGAGGGAGCGGGTCAGAAGTCTTGCGCCAGGAGAGGTAACGGCCGTTGCGGCGGCAAGTCCATTTTCCCTGGAAGAGCTTTCACTGTTATCTGCGTGGGGAGGGATGTGGTCCCAGGCGGAGCGGAACGAGCCACTTACCCCCTCCCAGGGCCCGGCGCTCAAGCAACTCCGCTCTGGACGCCGTTGCCCCTTGCTGGGGTTAGTCCACCGGTGGCGGAGGAGCTCCGGCAGGCGCTGCGGCACTGCCAACAAATGGGCCACAATAATGCCCGGTGCCCGGACCGTGCGCGGTCGGGTGAAGAAGCTCCTCAGGGCCAGCGCTCACGAGCTGCGGACAAGATGACCCAGTTAGCAGCATCCTCTGATGGCTCCTGCCCAGCCAGGGCGACAACCCTCCTCGGGACGTCTCCTGGAGAACCTGGACGGGCTGCATCAGAAACAGCGGCGGAGAGCGGCGGCCATCCACCTGATCCCGTCAGAGAACCGGCGGCGGTGGCAGAGAAGAAGCCGCCACTCCGGCATCCTGCCGGCGGCAGTTTTATTTGGGGGGAGGGTTGGGGTGTGCGGGAGGTGGGTGTTTCACATTGTTTGGCGGAGTCGGCGATTCCCAGCGATGACCGGAGCCCCACAATCCACGCCAGCGACCCTGCATCAAAGCCGGGTACTGCTGCGGCAGCTACCCAGACCTCGCCCATGGCGGCGACGGCGGCAGAAGAGCCGTGATTCCGGCAAAGTGCCGGAGCCCTTTCTAAGTGGGGGGAGGGACAGGGATGGCGAGAGGGGGTTATTTTACCAAGTTTGCATGGAGCCATGTTTCTCCACAAAGACCTGGGATCCTGGTCCTGCATCGTTCCCCCTGTGCCAACCCCGGGCGCTATTGCGGCGGCGACCCGTTGCTTCCCGGCCCAGATGATGCCAGCAGCGGCCACTCCAGTCCCCCTGCAATCGGGACCAACGAAGGCGGGGTTCTCTGCGGGGACCAGCGAGGTAAGCCAGACCACGTCGCAGACTGACCCTGACTTATTTTTCCCTATGACTGTACCCTGTTGTTTCACTATAGGGGTGACCGGGGGGTGGCAGGAGATATGGGTACCAGGGGAGGGGAAGGAAGGGCAGCTTGTAGGGCAGCTAGGCTTCCCCATTACCCTGGCGGAGCAGCAAGGGGACTCTCAGTTAAGAGACCCACTGTTGCAGCCTTGCTTTGGACTGGAGGTATCAGGGGTTGTGACAAAGTTAGACCACCCCCAGATTACCTGCCAGCCAGGAGCTAAGGTGGGTGCATCTGCACCAGCAACCCTGAGCTCATCCCCGGTAATGGGGAGGCAGTGTCAGGGAGATGGCCTCACTCAGGTGTCCCTAGGATCCAGGTTAGGATTAGCTAGGGAGAAGCGGAGTGAGGGGAGGCTGCAGGTAGGTAGCCAGTATCAGATCTCAGTGGGAGAAGAAGGGCTAGTGGTAGCCGGGGAAGGAAAGCAGCAGGTGTGGCAGCTAGAGTTCCCCATTACCCTGGCAGAGCCTCGGGTGGTGTCTCAGATCAGAAACCCCCTGTTGCAGCCTGGCTATGGGCTGGGGTTATCCTGGGCAGTGGCAAGCTTGTGCCACCTCAGGGATACTTGCCAGCCAAGAGCTAAGGCGGTTGCATCTGGAGAGGTGTCTCTGAGCTCATCCCTGGTAAGGGGGAGACAAGGTCAGGGAGGTAGGTGCACTCAGGTAGCTCCAGTGTCTGGGTTAGGATTGCCCAGGGGGGAGAGGAGTGCTGGTGGGCTGCAGGGAGGTAAGCAGTAGGCTGAGGTGCTGGGCCTAGGGGAGGCTAGGCAGGGAGACACCGTGGAGCAGGGGGAGATAGGAGGTCAGTGGGGTGTCAGGCAGCTGGCAGAAGCTAGGAATGGGCTAGGTAGGCAGAAGGTCCCTTGTTCTGAATGGCCAGGAGTGACCCCCCTGACAGATTCCCCAGGGTTCCCAGAGGAGGGGCTGTGGGTAGATTGGCAGCCAGGGAGGAGAGTCAGGAGTATAGCAGAGCAGCTACAGGTTGGCACAGGGCCAGGGCAGGTAGGGTCCCTACAGGATAGTGACATAGCTCTTTCCCAGACTTGGTTGACAGGAAAGCGACGGTCTGTGCTTGATAGCTGGTCTCTTACTGGTGCAGAGACATGCCAGTCTCTGGGCAGTGTGCAGCCTGGTCTGCAAAGGGGCCCCTTCACCATGGACTTGGTTCACCAGGCACTGGGTGGGGGGCAGAGGGAGGCAAAGGAGAATGCCCGGCGGTCACGGTGGAGCCCTGCTCCGCAGGATCTGGACTTCACTATTCACTGTGGCCAGGACAATGTACTGGACAATGCCGGAGGACAATTTTGCCAGGCCCAACCCTCAGGACTTATTGAGTGCTTCAAGGGCGCCAGTGGTGTTCAAGTGCCAGGGGAGGCAGCTGGGGCACCAGGCACCCATTGAGCAGGGGAGGTGTGACGATAGAGAGGATTTGGCCCGGGATTAAAGGGGTTACAACCCCATTTGGCCACCCTCTACTCTCACCTGGGAAGCAAGGGGTTAACTGGACTGGGGTCCAGTAATGTGGTTTTGCCTTGCTTCAGCCACCCAACTGTTTATTCCCCTGTAAAAATGTATTGTTTCTGGGCCAGTGTCTGCACCACACACACACTGGGGCTTAAAGGGTTAATAGTTGAATAGTGATTCTAGCCCTTTGTTTAAGTTACCCTCAAAGATGCCTGCCTACTAAATGCTAATGGTCAGGAGAGCAACCAAATGTTTAGGAAGCAGCTCCCTGATCAAAGGCTCAGCCACTCTACCTATTTGCAGGAAGCTGGAGTGGGTTGTGAGCGTTATAACTCACACTTACAAACCATAGTATCCTGCCAGACCCCCCATGTGGTAGACTGGCCAAACGCCTCTGATTTAGGAGTGGGGCTACAGAATGAGTGACCTTATTACATATAAGAATATTATGAGATGTCCTCGGCTGAACGTGCTAAAAGCTACATATGTGTATTCGTGGGACTGATCCGCAACTAACGGTTACAGACACCTGATGTTTAGCCGGTCCTAACAGACAGATATTAATATCTCTCTTAATTTTAGTATTACACGGTAATATTTAGTCTCATTGGGAGCGTCATGCATGACGGAATGTATTAATATGTCTCGCGTGCCAGTAAGTACTACTGAACTGAACTGAACTGAAGTTATGAAGTTATTTACAGTGTATATGGAATTTTGGTTCTGCTATGAAAATGCAGACCCCCATCTGCAATGCTAATAAGGCAGGGAGAGCATCCTGTAAGAATTAACATAGCCCGGTGATCAAAAATTTAACTGCCCTGTTGTTTATACTGGGGGCAAGAACAAAGGGGCTGAGTGTTTTTAAGTGTGATACTTCACACTTACAATGGAAGCCAAAATCTGCTTCAAAGAGATTTTTTCTAGCCAACTCGGCATCTAGGGTTAAGAGATGAGTTTGACATGGTATTTAAGTCAGAGTCACATTTTACTCAAATGTCTTCATGTCTTCATGGTTTCCTTCATGTGCTTCATGATCTGCATGTATTGCTGCGATGCCAACATCTGAAACTGAATTATGGAAGAAATGGCCCATCCTGTATCCTGATGGCTTTCTTGTCCTAACCTTTAAGTAAGTGTCCATATTTTGCCTGTTATTTGTATATCTGTTGTGTTCACCTTTTTCAAGGAATAAATTATATTTTAGCATATCTAAGCCTCGTCCGGTTCAACCCAGTTATATATTTGGTGGTGTATTATTAATAGCCTGTCTCAAAGCTACCGTCACATTGTTCTCCCTGAGTTTTCCATTATCACTGTCTAAGAGAACCAAGGAGAGAGGTTCATCAAAGGTCGAGACACCGTCACTGGGTTGTGTTTATCTGTATATCTATTTTTATTCCATTTGTTTTATATCCCTCCCCTTGAGTGAAGTTGCTACATTCCTTATCACAAGAGCGCCGGGTGTTGTTTTTGCTTTAGTGAGATTGAGCACAATGTATTGAGGCTGAGATGTGGGCTAGTCATTCAAGCAACATTACTAGTTAAGTCTTTAGCTCTTTTACAAAGTCATTTTCTAGAAGAAGCTCTGAAAGTGACAGTTCTTTCCAGCACTGAATGGGTTAACTCAGATGCTGCTGGATAGACGAGGAATATATACATATATCAAGCAGCAACAACAACAAAGAGAGACAGAGAGTGTAATAGGTTCCCTATAGACCTGTGTAATCAAATGGGGAAGAAAAGAGAGGAACAGGTGCAAGCACAGTGCGTTTAACACTGTTTGCTTCTAGTTCTCTGGATTCCATGCAGTGCGTGGGATGATAGGAAAGATCATTAATCAGTAATGAGCTGCTTGTGCCTACAGGGGAAAAGCCACGTATAAGTGAATCCTATGAACTGCTCCTTCAGACATAAGTCTGCAGACGCACAGCTTCCACGGCCAAAAAACTTTTAGAAACTTACTTGTGCAATACTCTACTTCCATTCTGATCATGTGACACTTCAACCAATGCCAGCCATAGGATTCTCTTAGTTTGAGACAAAATGATTACATAGCTACATAGGTTGAAAAAAAAAAAGACATGTCCAAATTTTACATTTAGATGACAGATACTTATTCTATATTTGCATTTATAGTAATTTGAGCCAGAAGATGACAAACAAAAAAACCCAGTGAAGCATTTTCCAACGATGTCTCATAAGGGGAAAAAAATGTTCCTTTGTGACGCAAATAATGCAATCAGATTTCTCCCTGGATCAACATCCTTCCGATGTTTACTTATTTGGTATATCCTTCTCCTTTTAAAGAGTTGTC
The DNA here is from genome assembly GCF_040206685.1 of Ascaphus truei. Lineage (NCBI taxonomy): Eukaryota > Metazoa > Chordata > Amphibia > Anura > Ascaphidae > Ascaphus > Ascaphus truei. The sequence goes on from NC_134488.1 coordinate 7,131,471, forward strand.
CAATATATTGTTTCTGCCATCACCGTCTCCATGGACAATGAATTCCACATTTTAACTGCCCTTACTGTAAAAAAATTATTTTCTTTGTTCCTGGTGAAATCTCCTTTCCTCCAACCTTAAGGGATGACGGTGTGTCGTTTGTGCTGCCCATGGGATATATTGTATTGTATTTCTTTATTTATATAGCGCCATAAATATACATAGCGCTTCACAGTAGTAATACATGTTGTAATCATATAAATAACAAATCAAATAAATAACAGGGAATATGCTATAAACCACCAAATAACTGAGATTCAGGAGGCCAAAATACTTTTGCAAATGAAAAATTTCTCAAAACTAGGTCATGTTTGCATTATGTGTGATTTTAATTATCCAGACAGACTGGGGCAATGAAATTAGCATTACAACGAAATGAAACAGGATTCTGGGGTGCTTAAAGACAATTACATGACCCAAATTATTCAGGAACCAACCAGGAGAAGGGCAATACTGGATTTGGTAATATCTAACAATAACAAATATTCAAGTCCGGGAACATTTGGGTAACAGTGAATATGGTCTAATTTGAAATAAATGATCAAAAACCATATTACTTGGGTTCAACAAAGACTTTGGAAAGGCAGTTTTTAATAAACTAAGGACTAATCTAACTAAGGAATAAATTGGGATGATGTTTTTGCAGGGAAAAATGTGGAAGATAAATGTATAAGGAATGTAACACAAGTTGCAAAAAGGCAATCAAATTAGAAAAAAAGGATAATGAAAACAGGATTGCAATAGAAAGTAAGATCAACCCTAAAAAGTTTTTTTTAAGTACCTTACTAACAGAAAAATATAAAAGAAAATATAGGACCTTTCCGGTGTGAGATGGGCAGGCAACTTATTGGAGATAAGAAAAAAGCAGAGGTATTAAACGAATTCTTTGCCTCTGTGTTTACCAGGGAACAATCAATTGCAATAGTAGTGCTTCAGGAGGAAGCCATAACTTCTATATTAACAAACAATTGTTTAACCGAGGAAGAAGTTCATAGGCAACTTGATAAAATTCAAGTAAATAAGGCACTTGGCCCGATGAAATAAATACAAGAGTTCTTAAGGAGTTAAGTTCAGTAATAGCCAAACCATTACATTTAATATTCAAGGACTCCATTTCCACAGGCTCAGTAGCACAAGATTGGCGTAAAGCAGATGTGGTGCCTATATTTAAAAAGGGAGCTAGATCACAACCAGGGAATTACAGACTGACATCTGGGGAAGCTTTTTGAAAGTTTAATACTGAATAATATTCAGGAATAAGAATAGAAAACAAAATTATTAGTAATAGTCAGCATGGATATATGAAGGATAGATCATGCCAAACTAACCTTATTTGTTTCTTTTAGGAGGTAAGTAGTAATTTAGACCAGGGTAATGCAGTTGATGTGGTCTACTTAGATTTTGCAAAGGCTTTTGATACGGTTCCACACAAGAGGTTAGTGTACAAAATAAACCAAATTGGACCCGGTAAAAATATTTGCACCTGAATTGAAAACTGGTTAAAGGACAGACAACAGAGGGTTGTCATAAATTGAACTTTTTCTGGTTGGGCTAAAGTCGTGAGTGGAGTACCTCAGGGATCGGTACTGGGACCCTTGTTTTTTTATTTTGTTTATTAATGACCTTGAGGTTGGGATCGAGAGCAAAGTCTCCAGCTTTGCTGATGATACTAAATTGTGTAAGGTAATAGAATCAGAGCAGGATGTAATTTCTCTTCAGAAGGACTTGGAGGGACTGGAAACGTGGACAGGTAAATGGCAAATGAGGTTTAATACAGATAAATGTAAGGTTATGCATTTGGGATCCAAGAATAAAAAGGCAAATTACAAATTAAATGGAGATATATTGGGGGAATCCTTGATGGAGAAGGATTTAGGAGTGCTTGTAGACTGCATGCTTAGCAATAGTGCTCAATGTCATGCAGTAGCTGCAAAGGCAAACAAGATCTTATCTTGCATCAAACGGGCAATGGATGGAAGGGAAGTAAACATAAGTATGCCCCTTTTCAAAGCCCTAGTAAGACCACACCTTGAATATGGAGTACAATTTTGGGCACCAATCCTAAGAAAAGACATTATGGAACTAGAGAGAGTGCAGAGAAGAGCCACCAACTTAATAAAGGGGATGGACAATCTAACTTATGAGGAGAGGCTAGCTAAATTAGATTTATTTACATTAGAAAAGAGGCGTCTAAGAGGGGCTATGATAACTATATACAAATATATTCGGGGACAATACAAGGAGCTTTCAAAAGAACTATTCATCCCACGGGCAGTACAAAGGACTTGGGGCCATCCCTTAAGGTTGGAGGAAAGGAAATTTCACCAGCAACAAAGGAAAGGGTTCTTTACAGTAAGGGTAGTTAAAATGTGGAATTCATTACCCATGGAGACTGTGATGGCAGATACAATAGATTTGTTCAAAAAAAGGTTGGACATCTTTTTAGATGGGAAAGGTATACAGGGATATACCAAATAAGTACACATGGGAAGGATGTTGATCCAAGGATTAATCCGATTGCCAATTCTTGGAGTCAGGAAGGAATTAATTTTTCCCTTAATGGGGTTTTTTGTTTGCCTTCCTCTGGATCAATAAGTAAGTCTAGATATAGGATAAAGTATCTGTTGTCTAAATTTAGCATAGGTTGAACTTGATGGACCTAGGTCTTTTTTCAATCTCATCTACTATGCAACTATGTAGAAAACCGATCGTGCAACTCATCTATAATCATTACGTGCCTATTACTTCTGTGACTTATGTACAGTAAGTGTGATACTGTGACTAATATAGATGTGATTTTATACAGAGTTACACTATTTGTGAGTTTCCATTTGGCAGATATCCTAGATTAGAAACAGTGGGAAATTGATTACACTATGTAGTCTTTATTTCTATTTTCATGGTGACACCTGCGCGCCCCAAAAGTTCCGAACCAAGAGTCCATAAAAGACTACTGAGGTGTTTTGGTATATACTTGACGATTACAGGGAGAATTGTCCTACATATTACCAGGAACAGTATGTCAGGAGCTTTTGCATTTAGCAGCTATCTTGGATGGCCACTTCCCAGAAGTCTAAAGTGTTTACAATATAATCTCTAATGGTTGCCCCGTATGCAAGGGGTATTGTAGTTTTCTTGGTAATTCTGGCTAGGACTGCATCAACTCAATAACAGGGACAGTATTTCAGATTTTAACATCCTGCTGGGAAAACAGAACTACTGTATGTTCAAAAATCTTTTGGTAAAGTTTTTTTTTTTTTCTTTGGTCAATTCCACTCTTCTTGAAGCATTTAATTATTTCATACAGTGGAAAAGTACTTGTCTTCCTGGTGCTGCCCATAAACATATTTTTATCTTGGTTTTTGATATTGTAACAGGGACTTACCCCTGTTAAGAAACTTACCTCTGATCCAGCAGTGTGCTGGTTAATTGCTGGTGAAATCAACTAACTCCATCTGCCTAATCATAGCTCTGTGAAATAGTGTCATGTGAGACACAGGAAGAGGATTCCTGAGTCTCACAATTGGAGGCTGAACCAAGGAAGGACTGATGTCTTGAGCTGCAAAGAGACTGCAGGCTGACAATAAGACAAAGGACCTGGACAGACATTGCCTTAGCATACAAGGGTGCTGACCCAGGAGAGCAGAGAAGCCTTCCCCTACAGCAGGCCTGCCCAACTCGTAAAGTGAGAAGGGCCGGACTGCTCCAAGGAAAAAAAAATTGGGCCGCACGGGTTAAATCATCATCATCATCATCTCTCCTCCAGCACCTCTCCATCATCATCATCCTCATCTATCTCTCATACCCCCATCTCTCCCCCTCACCCACACAATACCACCCTCCACAATACCCTTCAAAAACACAATACCCCCTCCACATCCCCCCAGCCCATTCCATGTCAGCAGCCCCCCCCCAAGTCAGCAAACCAATGTCAGCATCCCCCCCATGTCTCTCTTCCCTCAATATAACACTCTCTCCCCCTCCCCTAAATCACACCCTCTCCCACTCCTCTCAATGACACTCTCCCCCTCCCCTCAATATGACACACTCTCCCCCTCCCCTCAATATGACACTCTCTCCCCCTCCACTCAATATGACACTCTCTCCCCCTCCCCTCAATATGACACTCTCCCCCTCCCCTCAATATGACACTCTCTCCCCCTCCCCAAAATATGACACACTCTCCCCCTCCCCTCAATATGACACTCTCTCTCTCTCCCTCCCCTCAATATGACACTCTCTCCCCCTCCTCTCAATATAACACTCTCCCCCTCCCCTCAATATAACACTCTCTCCCCCTCCCCTCAATATGACACTCTCTCTCCTCAATATGACACTCTCTCTCTCCCTCTCTTCGTTATGACTCTCTCCCCCTCCTCTCCATGATACTCTTTCCCCCTCTCCTCAATATGACACTCTCTCCCCCCCTGCAACTCACATCATACACCCCCTGCACCTCACATCACTTCCCCCCCCCCTGCACCTCACATGTCAGCAGCCCCCCCACCCCTCACATGTCAGCAGCCCACTCCCCCTCACATGTCAGCACCCCCCCCTCACATGTCAGCAGCCCCCCCCTCACATGTCAGCAGCCCACCCCCCACCTCTGCACCAGCCCGTTTTTCACACCCACCCCCCGCCAGCCCGTTTTTCACACCCACCCCCCACCAGCCCGTTTTTCTCTCACACACACAGACACACACACACACACACACACACACACACACACACACACACACACACACACACACACACACCATCATCATCCTCATCTATCTCTCATACCCCCATCTCTCCCCCTCACCCACACAATACCAACCTCCACATCAAAAACACAATACCCCCTCCACATCCCCCCAGCCCATTCCATGTCAGCAGCCCCCCCCAAGTCAGCATCCCATGTCAGCATCCCCCCCATGTCTCTCTTCCCTCAATATAACACTCTCTCCCCCTCCCCTAAATCACACCCTCTCCCACTCCTCTCAATGACACTCTCCCCCTCCCCTCAATATGACACACTCTCCCCCTCCCCTCAATATGACACTCTCTCCCCCTCCCCTCAATATGACACTCTCTCCCCCTCCACTCAATATGACACTCTCTCCCCCTCCCCTCAATATGACACTCTCTCCCCCTCCCCTCCCCTCAATATGACACTCTCCCCCTCCCCTCAATATGACACTCTCTCCCCCTCCCCAAAATATGACACTCTCTCCCTCTCCTAAATCACACCCTCTCCCCCTCCTCTCAATATGACTCTCTCCCCCTCCCCTCAATATGACACTCTCCCCCTCCCCTCAATATGACACACTCTCTCCCTCCCCTCAATATGACTCTCTCTCTCCCTCCCCTCAATATGACACTTTCTCTCCCCTCAATATGACACTCTCTCCCTCCCCTCAATATGACACTCCCCCTCCCCCCTCAATATGACTCTCTCCCCCTCCCCTCAATATGACACACTCTCCCCCTCCCCTCAATATGACACTCTCTCTCTCTCCCTCCCCTCAATATGACACTCTCTCCCCCTCCTCTCAATATAACACTCTCCCCCTCCCCTCAATATAACACTCTCTCCCCCTCCCCTCAATATGACACTCTCTCTCCTCAATATGACACTCTCTCTCTCCCTCTCTTCGTTATGACTCTCTCCCCCTCCTCTCCATGACACTCTTTCCCCCTCTCCTCAATATGACACTCTCTCCCCCCCTGCAACTCACATCATACACCCCCTGCACCTCACATCACTTTCCCCCCCCCTGCACCTCACATGTCAGCAGCCCCCCCACCCCTCACATGTCAGCAGCCCTCTCCCCCTCACATGTCAGCAGCCCACCCCCCACCTCTGCACCAGGCCGTTTTTCACACCCACCCCCCACCAGCCCGTTTTTCACACCCACCCCCCACCAGCCCGTTTTTCACACCCACCCCCCACCAGCCCGTTTTTCTCTCACACACACAGAGACACACACACACACACACACACACACACACACACACACACACACACACCTCTACCTCTTTTAGATCAGCACATCCTCTCTCCCCGGAACTAAGCCCCGCCCCCAGCATGCTCTGACCTCTCCTGCATCCTCCTCATGCTGCTTCTGCCCCCACGCACTGCAAAACCCGGGGGAGGGGGGGGAGGGGGGCGGTGGAGGAGGGGAGGGGGATGAATCGCCGCCATTTTTTTAAACATTTAAAAAAAAAAAATTTTTAATTTATTTAATTAATTAACTGGCGCCCGGCCGGTGTCACCGCGGGCCACACAGAGAGGCCAGGGGAGCCGCATGCGGCCCGCGGGCCGTATGTTGTGCAGCCCTGCCCTACAGCTACAAGAAACAGTTAAGACTTTGTTATGGGACTGTTGTTTATCTGTATAAATGTATATATATTTGGGGCTGGTAATTAGCTTAGCTAACCATCCATTTAGAGAGGGCTGGACTTCATGTGTAGATATTCTCCAAAGTGGAGTAGGTTTTGTTTTGCTTATTTTGAATGCTTTTGCTGTGTTAAAGGGACAGGCGCAATAAAGCCTAATTTTACTTTCACTTTAAACGGTCTCCATTGCGTACCTCAGCACACGTCTCTTACAGATATCCTTTACTAATTTTTACATTTCCATTACTTCTTTCATTCACTTGATCAAGGGCTCCAACTAAATTAGCATCAAGCATCAAACATAGTTTCCAGACTGTTTTCCTCAATTTCTTTCTCTGAAGAAACTTGCACCTCTGAAACCCATATACGTTCTGTCAGAGTCTGCAGATGAGACACTCTAGATTTAAGCTTTTCTGAGATCTGACTCTTTTCTTTGTTGCCTTTAAGATTTTTTCCTACGCTGCCATGACTCCCTCTGCTATAGTAGATTTTATTCATCCCATAAATTCTTTCATGTGCTCTGAGGAGTCACCTGCTGCTGTCTTTAGGTAATAGCCACATCAATTCTCTGTAGTAGATGCAGGTAAGAATTTGCCATATGCATTGCATATTTTCTGTTTCCATTGCATATATTTCTGATATATATCCTGGGCTTACCTTACTACCTTATTGGTTGACCCTTTATTTACTGTTTAAGAGATGGAAGAACCTTTGGAAAGTGTTCAGTGTGTTAAGAAATCCTTATTAGGGAATCAACTTGTATACAAGTGTGGTCAAAAACACAAACTCTTATAACCCCAAAGTGGAGTGCCGAGTGAAACAAAGGATTCTTATTACGTCGAAGAGATAGATAACTCCATGGTCATGTGAACAATGTGTCTGAATGATCTCAGAGCAAGGTTTGAAGCCGTGCCTAACAATGGGCAACGTCCCCAGTGAGAAACTAATGCGCACCGGTGCCACTGAAAACTAATCCAACAGTTGTCAACGCTCACTAAATCCAAGAATTTCAGAACTTGTATTTCTCGGTACAACAATGCGCTGTTATTTCCACAAGTACTATTAAGTTGCTCCAAAGAAGACAAAAGAAACACTGCCTGCAGGTGTCTAAACACCACAAAGAGGAGATTTGATATGGTACCTCTCTTTGGCTACATCAGGCCTTCTGGTTGTCAATTCTAAAAAAAAATGGAAGCCCAACATCTCCTGCTACTCAGCTAGATGGGGCAGGAAAAGACTGACATGAGAAGGTGGTGTGCCCTTTTTTTAGGAAAAAACAGAAGTTACCTGAAAATATTTTTTTTTCTTCTCCTGCCTCAACTAAGTGGGAGGAGATACTGGCATGGGGATACTCATGAGGAGAGTTTAAATAATATGTAGAAACAAAAAACTCTGTTGCTAAATACTCTGTTCACCTGCGACACATGCAAACAAAAAGAAAGCGCAAAAAAGGGAAAAACGCAATTAATAAAGATAATAACCTTTATAGTAACCTTAAAAATTACATGCTACAAAACATTACATAAAATAAGGGTTCACATGAACCCACACTCTCACACTCGCAGAGTACTACCCTGAATCAAAGTCTATAGGTCTAATGGTGTTTAAAAAGTCCTGGGATATGGTCAGATGTTACCACAGTTTACATTGAGTGTAAACAGGGACCGCACTTCATGCAAAGAAAGGAACCACCGCATATTAATTTAATTATTACTATCACGGGTTAATTTTCAATAGAGGAATAGTTTCAATAGGCAATAATTGTTATAGTAATGATACCAGGTGATTGTAGACACCGATTGGAAGTTGTAACATCCTTATGGCAGCTCCCATTGGCAGAGGAATTGTCTGTCTGGCTATTTAAGAGCAGCTATGGGAGTGGCTAGTTATACCTCCTGAAGCGTCACATGACGCGAAACGCGTAGAGGTGACGTCATCACGCAGTGGTTCCTTTCCTTGCATGAAGTGCGGTCCCTGTTTACACTCAATGTAAGCTGTGGTAACATCTGACCATATCCCAGGACTTTTTAAACACCATTAGACCTATGGGCTTTGATTCAGGGTAGTACTCTGCGAGTGTGAGAGTGTGGGTTCATGTGAACCCTTATTGTATGTAATGTGTTGCAGCATGTAATTTTTAAGGTTACTATAAAGGTTATTATCTTTATTAATTGTGTTTTACCCTTTTTTGCGCTTTGTTTTTTGTTTGCATGTTTCGTAATTACCCCGCTGATCATGGGAGAGTGAGAGCTGCACAGGGAGACCACCTATTGTGAATCGAGGGGATCTTTGGAGACTGCGCGCATCTTTATCACCTGCGACACTGGCTCCAACGGCAATGTCTGTGCAGACTCATGGACACCACTTAGTACAGCCAGGTTGGTAGCATTCATGCTCTGTGAAGCAGGCAACAGAACAGTCACCTATAAACCATAAAAAAAGATATATTAAGCCAGCATGAAGACCTTGACACTTTTGTGTTATGGAACGTGCATTTATTCATTACTAGTGCACAAAGATGTATTCCTTTGCTATAGGAAGAGGACAAACAGATCCAACCCAGAGACTCTTGCTCTGCTTATTGGGCTATAATTTATCAGGTATATATACTAATAACAATCTTTTTAGTATAATAATTAAACTGTATCACTAATTCCTAATTAAATAGTACATGCTACGAAAACAAAGCAGCCAATGGAATATATGCTTTATAAATGCTATGCTGTTAGCTGTAGAAGTGAAGCTGTGAGTTACCTGTTGAGTGGTGGCATCCTGTTGAACGTAGGCAACCTGGGACTGGTCTGTAAACAGAGTCTAAAAAGAGTGACAATAATAAAAAAATAAAATGGAAATGGAACACGGTGTCAATTGTTATATTCAGAGTTGCCTTCATATGTCAACCAAAAACCCTTCAACTGGTTCCCAGTGTTCTCTTATATTGGGACCATTAAATACATAATTCGGGATGATAAAGAATGATATTCAAAGTACTAGGATGTACAAAGAGCGCAGAGATCCCATACGGTGCACACCACCGCAAAAATTGAGTGAAAAATCATCAGTAATAAAATCATATTTTAATAGGAATAAGTTAAATAAATGCAGTACAGAGCAGAACTTAGCTGGTGCTGATAGACCCAAAATATCAAAATAGTTTAAAAAGGGGTGTTCATCTCCATATGAGCAGAGATTGATGTTTAGCTTTCGCTCTATCATGCAAATAGGTGTTGGGGCGGCTTAGAGCCCCAGTGCTCGGCACATCTCCCCAGTAGTATGAGTTTGTGATACACGGGGGGATGCAGTGAGTGTCATTTGCTTGCGGCTCTCCTCTACTCTTTCCTCACGCATATTTGTTTTGAAGTGTGTTTACTGGTTACCATGACCACAATACGCAATGACGTCATAGCGCCACTGCGTCATGACGTTATTAACGTCAACACATGATTTGCATATGGGAGGATAATATTTATACCACCTGATATTTTCTGACCTATTAGAGCCCCGGAAAGCTATTCCAGACCCCATGATGTGATTATGGTTCGTGCATCTAATTCTCTGTCACAGCTGTTAGCAATTTAAATGTTTTTGGCACAAATAGAGCTGCAACTCCCTGCCTATATATACTAGCTCATTCCTCCCCTCACCACTCCCCGAAGAAGACCGTTTTAAGTCGAAACGCGTTGGAGTGGGAGTCTGAGGAGTGGGACCCCTACCTTTCCTTCCTGATAAGCGGCTATGGCTATTCCCTGTTTCTTGACACCTATGTTCTTAATGGTGATGTATACAACATATTGAGACCTGTGCTATTTATGCCTTCACCTATTGCAGTTATCTGTCTGTAATATCAATTGACTTTTTGTTGGGCATGCACTTACTTGCAGTGTATGTATATGATACACTTGTACACTCAACTTAGAGCTTCTTGTGTTTATTTGAACTTGGTGTTGGAACTTGTCCTAATCATTATACCCTTGCCTCTAGGTACACATGTATGGTACATGTGAGTCCCCCTCCTCTTTTAATCTGTATCCCTTGTTTTTAACCCACTATAATAAATTCTTTGTTTACACTTCTTTGGTATGCCCGTGTGCTTTTTGTAAGGTTGCTTTCTTTGTTGCTATATATAACAAAATATATATGTTAATAAATAATTTAGTCTCACAACATGTCTGTTTTTTTTAAAATATTATATAATAAATTATTAACTTTCAAACAAATCTATACACACACACACACACACACACACACACACACACACACACACACACACACACACACACACACACACACACACACACACCATTTTAAGGTCCAGACAACTAAGATTACTACATACTCATATGTGTGGTCTTGTGTTTTCTTTTTTTTGTATGTGTTCAACATCTTTCTTGATCTAGAATACTCATTTATAGTTTGCTCTGTTGTAGAAGTTACCCCCCTATCAGCCTTTTAGGACACATCTATCCTTCAGTACCCTTTCATATTCTGTACTCCACATTGGCAACCAGCAGCACATCTCTACATGGTCTGGAGCATCTACGATCCCCAAACATCACTGCGCACGCGCAGATCGGTGCCTCAAGAGGAGACTGTGGCGTCCCTGCATTATTTACACTAGCCATGTGGGAGGATCTTTGCCCGACGCATGCGCCCCTCATTGCTCATACAGGAGGCACCACACGAACTTGATGGGCGGGACATTACGTAACAGGTGTCATCATCTAGGAAGTGACTATAAATGAAATGCCCTGTGAGGTGTCCTGTCAGCTGCCGGTGCATTGAAAGAGAAGAAGAGTTGCCAGTAGCCTGTGAACACTAAGAATAAGGACGGTTTGCATTTCTCATATATACTTACCTATACTACGGATGACTGTTCTCGGCAGGACTAGTTGATTATATGATTTTGTGATTTTTCTCAGTTTGCAATTGTGTGTCATATAAGGGGGTCAAGGGTCAAGGGAAGTACCTTGAGGTTTCTTTGGACCCAAGAGAACGGGCCTGAAGAAAGGGTTCCTACCCTGAAACGTTGCCCCTCTTACCCTACCCAGTGTCTTTATATGTTTACCTGCTTTCTTTCCCCCTCACCCCCTTTTATGTCCCACACTTCCCTTCCCTCTGTATTCCCCCCTACCTGTGTGGTATTCAGAGCTGTATTCGCTGCATTATCAGTCATTTAGCATTTCCAATTTTGTGTATTCACGCTATTAAATTTGTGGCTTATTCTGAGACTCTCTACGTTTGTCCATAAATCAGTGTGTGCTGGAGCTAACTTTGGGAGGTGTGTGTGTGTGTGTGTGTGTGTGTGTGTGTGTGTGTGTGTGTGTGTGTGTGTGTGTGTGTGTGTGTGTGTGTGTGTGTGTGTGTGTAGATTGTTTGAAAGTTAATCATTTATTATATAATATTTTAAAAATTAAAAAAAAAACAGACATGTGAGAATAAATTATTTATTAACATGTGCAACTTTGATAAATATATATATACATACATATACATATATATATATATATTATATATACACGCACACACACACACATACTGTACATACACACATAGCAGCCTCACTCTGAGCAGCGTGAAAACATACTTTTCGGAGTCTTCCCCCCGATCGTCCGGTTCCACGCTCACTGCCGTGCGCGGCCCTACTATAGAATGGCTGGCTAACCACTGCCAATTATAAGGGTCGCGCCCGCGCACGGCGGAGCAAGCGTGCCCACTATATTACGGGCCTTAGAGGATGTAGCTATTGATAAACAGACACCTGATAAAACATTTAGAATGCGGCAGTGACATCATTGTAACAGTTTAAGAATATTATCTTAATAGGTTCCAACTCCTATGACAATGTAGTTTAAGGAAAACCAAGCTTCCACTGAAAATGTAAACTTAAAATGAACATTTCCAATTAAACCTAATGAAGGTTTTCTTGTTATTTACATTTCTGTTTAACTCAGTGTGTTTTCAATATTACTGTAAAAGTTAACTAAACAAAAATACTATTGGTATTGTTGTACACCAATGTACTGCTTGCTCCAGCAATAAAGCTCTCCAGCTACCCGCTGAAAAGGTACCACATACCTGTGACCCGTCCACAGGATGGATATACACCAGTGTGTGCTCGGATGCATCCACAGAAGTAAATGATGAGGCATCTGCTGTGTAGACCACCTGCTGTGGGGGGTGATCCTGATCATCACTGTACATAATCTGAGCCACCGCTCCGCCATCAGGGACAAAATGCACCTGCATTGAGCGTGTAAAAAACGCACCGTTAAAGTTGATCGACATGGTGACTCTATAAATACATTTGGGTATGATATATAATTAAACAAATGAATACCTGTGTGAATATATTGTGGTTGAAATGCTGTGATAAGTGGTTAAATGAGAAGAAAGCGGAGTGCCACAGAAAAGTCCTCCAAAAGAAAATCACTTGAATGCACACCACAATCTATAAACAATAATGTTTAATGAAAACTTCATTCAAACATATATAGCGCAATAAAGTAAAATGTGTAGGAAGGGGTATTCTCCCCAATTGAGAGAATATGAGTGAATGAGACACTATCTGCATATAATATCCTTAATAGCCCAATCAGTAATGAATGACAAGCGTGTCTCAAATAATGAATGCACCGTTGCAGGGAGTGCTAGAGTAACGTAGGGGTATGAGGTGGCTTGGTGAAAGCCACAATGAGAGAAAAGTCAATGGCATATCACATCTACAGCAATGGGTGAAACGCTATCTGTATCTTAACCCACTTAACCTGACAATTTAGGTGTCAGAGTGGCTATAAAATATTCATATACTGTATGGGAGGATGCTGGGAGCAGACGTCATATACAGTAATGTGGCTGCAGAAAGCTGCCAATACAAATGGATCAGGATCTGTAGCGTTACCACGTATAGTGGAGTCCTAGTTCTGGACAATATATCTACCGGTGGAGTACAAAGTCGGTAGCCCTGATCCTGTAGGAGCGGAAGAGGTCTGATTGGTCTAAAGCTATCCGGGTGTAAACCTCATGTAGTGAAGGCAGCGCCCTGCCATAACTAAGGATCAGATATCTCAGACGGATTCTCCCTCTATTTCGCACGTTAATGATAATTTTCTTTTGGAGGACTTTTCTGTAGCCCTCCTAGCCTTTCTTCTGCATTGAGCATGTACATAGGAGACTTTATGGAGGTGTTCGTTGCCATGTGGACCAGCCTGGCCCGCAACACCCATGCACAAGCTTTAATCCACAGAGGGGCCCAAAAGTATTGTAGAACTATAGGGAAGTGTAAATTAGAGTGGGAACATACACTACAGGCTTGAAACAACATTTGGGTTAATGATGTAGTACTGGCACCATCAATTGAGAAAATAAAAAGGACTTGACATAGGGGCTGTGAGCTCCAGAAATAGGGCCAATAAGAAAGAAGACATATTAGTCCCCTAAGGATGTGCCATCGTCTCAAGCTCCTCCAAAGGCAATGTAATTAACTCCTGTAAGATCGTTTCCTAGAAACTATATCCAGCACTAACTAATACAGATCATTATAATATTAGCTCATTTCCTGTGTTACTGAAGTAATCAAATGTTTCTTCCTGACAGTCTAAGAGCCCTTGGTTGTCATAGCTGGAAAGATTTTCTGTTGACATCAGGCCATGTCACACTACATTTTAGCACTGGAAAATGGCTTGTAACTATTCTGTATATAGATACAAAGAGTTTCATTTAGGAGTAGAATATGATATAGAATAACATATCTATTTGAACTCTGTTTATTCCACAGGTAAAAAAAAAAAATATATATATATATATATATATAATCCTCAGATTGTCACACTACTAATCGTTCCACTGCCTGCACAGAAAACTCCATTGCAGGATTCATGTTCTGACAATAAAAAAATATGGGTACCAAATGCTCATACAAAAAATAATAATAATAATAATAATAATATACACACACAAAATTACCTGACAAAATATAGACTGTGTGCTCATCTCACAAAAGATCTGTGTCAAATAGTATCAGAAATAACAACCACAACAGGCACACACTTTGTACGCAAAGTGAAGTGTCATATATTTATTGATAAAGACAATGAGACAACACATGTTGCCATATTGTCTCATTACATTTTCGATAAACATGTGATCCTCACTTGTGCATTTATTGGTTGTGTCCGTTGGCTTATTATGTCCTTGTCCATACCCTTGTTTCATCTAACTCCAGAAAACTGGAAAAGTCAGGCCCAGGTCAGATATTTGATATACCACTAAAGCAAGCAATAGTCATTTCAAACTTGTATACTGAATGTTCAATTGTTTTATAGCTAAACAGGAAAATAGTGCAGTGGCAGAAAACAACATCATATTATTGCAAAAAGAGATGAGCTAGTCAGATGTGGCATTCCTCACTATCAAAGGGCAATGTCTTGCAGGAACAGCTAGTCACCTGGGCTGTAGTTGACTGGTGCTCCACAGCCGTGGACCACACATGCGTACTTTCTTCTTTGTGGTCCATCTCGTACTGATGAGGTACTCCCAGACAGCCACTGCTTATAAGCACAGGAATTCAGCATAGAGGTCTCATCTGTCCAGTGTCTCTGCTCGCACAGAATGTGGAGAGCTTAGGCAACATGGCTAAAAAGGGCACACAGGGAGCATGATCAGCGTTACAAGTCAAAGATTCAGTATAAAGTACTGTGCAATAGGGTAATCTACAAATTCCTTCACATGTATGGAATTCAACCATGTACAGTACATTTAATATGCAATAGATCCCTTTTTCTATGTTTTCACGATGTAACAATATGGCATCACTCCCACCATATTTTGAAAATATTTGGGAAATCAAAGCAAATCTTGTACTATTCAGCACTTTATTTAATTCTAGTTAAATTGTCCTTGGATCTCGCATATAAATAACATTTAAAGGGTCAGTCCCAACTAGGGCCAAGGTATACTATTGACACCAAAGATTTTTAAATAATTTTAGTTTGTAAACCTGGGGAGCTCAGGCTGCGCTTATAGTGCCAGCGACCCGACGTTGCGTCAAAACAAATGCATTGCCGCCGTCGCGTGCGCTTATAGTAAGCACGGCGCGACGGCTTGGTCACGAACGCTGGAAGTCATCTTAACTTGATTTTTCCAGCGACCGCAGCTTGATGTCACCATCGCTATAAGCGTAGCCCAAGACATGAGATGGGTTTGATTTCTTCTGTCCTCTTTTATGTCATGTCACTGTGTGTTGAATAAGAGTTTGCAGTCAGAGCTCCCCTTCCTTACCCTTATTGGTTCTCTGATAAGGACAGTGAGGCATAAAGGTAGAGGATACTTGGCTGACAACCCGCTATTCAGAGGCACAGAAAAAAAACCTGTTTAATTTCCAATAAACAGAAGCAACCGTTGCTTAACACAGCTGTCAAATATTGCCCCTTTAAAAACATATGTAAAAATACAATGAATACTCTTGAGTTTATACATTTCCCGAAATGCTATGTACTGGAAGAAAATATCTCAGGATTGCTACAACAAATGAAAACAGAAAAATCTTAAGCGTTTCAGAATCATGGTTTGCCGTTTTTAAAGGTGTATTGCAGTATGTTAAATTAAACGGTAACACAATATGGTCAACGGATGGAGATCTGGACTTAGACAGGGCCTAGCCTCAGGTATTTGGCCAAATTGGCCGCTCCACCTACCCACTTTGTCTTCAGCACTAGTGCAACGAGTTTGACAATGTTTATAATGGTTGATGCTATTCTCTCACTTCCACAGATAGAAATATTGCTATTTGTTATGCTAACCGTCCCATTTGGAGTATGCTTAAAATGTATCGTGGTTCTTTAAGTTTCGAGAAGATAGAATTCTATCTTACTAGAGAGTAAGACCCTCAAGGGTCAAGTTCTGGGTGTTCACGCTAAACACACAGTAGATTTAACGTAGGACTTTAGACAGGGGTTCCCACCTGAGATGAGCTTCGGTAGTCTTCTGACAGTTAATGCAGAACACATAGTCCTTTGATGGTAATCTGGCTTGCTTGCTCGTAACCCATTGGATGTTATGTCAGTTTTGGTGCTGTTTGGTAACCCGCACCGTTTGTGCCCCACACATTTAGTTTTGGTACTTTTTCACATTTGCTTTTATCAGACACCTGTGCACCAGACCACAAACAAGTAGTACTTGTGTAATTTATGCTCATGGCAACACAGACAGTAGATTAAAATGACAGTCACAATAATAACATTAAATGAAATGGGACTGAACTCGCCACAAATGAGATGTAGACTTTTTGAAGATATAAAAAAAATGGAAAGGTCACATGGTTTTCTTCCCGGAGACTCATATGTGAGAAGGATCTGGGCTCCACAGGAACCCGAACTTCTCAGGGATTTATCTAAGGGTATAGCTGTGCTAATTCACAAATCCTTACCCTTTAAAATGCAAACCTGTCTCTGTGACCTGGGTGGGAGATAAATCATAATTACAGGCATTTGAGACTCCAGTAAAGTAACCTTGGCCAATGTATATGCATCAAATTCAGACCAGGGAACCTTTTTGGATCAGTTCTCCCAGCTTTTCATCCAAAACAGGAAAGGTGCCCTAATTCTAGGTGGGGATTTTAATGTGGTAGCTGACCATATGCTAGATAGGTCAAACACATTGCAGAAATTACAGAGCCATGGAGATAGAGCCAATACACGCAGCTTGCACTCACGACGCTCATTACATAAACTGACAGACATATGGAGACACAGCCATCCGAATGTGAGAGACTTTTCCTTTTTTCCCCCATTACATTATGTGTATTCTCACATTGATTATCTCTTACTGGATAGTCCACTGCTATTTAGGGTGAACCAGGTGGAATATTTGGGTATGACCTAGTCTGACCATGCCCCTCTTGTTTGTGTCCCTAAAGGGAATCGGTCTGGAAGCAAGGCCATTCCACTGTAAATTAAAAGAGACACTATAGTGTAACCCCGAAACCAGACGTAATATCCTGGAGGAGATTTCATCTGTCTATGGTACCCCTGACCTACTCCCAGCCACCATCTCGGAAACCCATGAGGCGGTGATACGGGGGGGGGGGTGTAAGAGGACATGTGCAGAGGTATGCAATGGAGACTTTAAGGTGAAATTAAATAAGGCTTTTATTGCGCCTGTTTCTTTAACCCAAGAAAATCATCCAAACATATGCAAATAAGGGGTCAAACAAAGCTTCTGTTCCACTTGGGAGTATTTCTAGTGAAACCTATGCAGTCCACAACTCCCTTTAGATTAGCATGTCTCCCAGCCCCAAACATATATCTTGATATGTGCAGATATACAAAAAGTCTTAGAAAGGAAAGTCTTATCTGTTTCTTGTAGTTGGAGGGGAAGTCTTCTCTGTTAATGGGGTGCTGCCTTTTCCTCAGGCTATATCAGCATTCAGGTTTAGAGGTACTTTCCCCTGTGTCTTGCTGGCAGCGTGCAGGCTCAAGACATCTGTTCCTATGGTCAGTCCCACAACTTGTAAGACTCAGGAAAAATCTCACTTCCTGTCTCAAAGGCAGGCTTTTCTAACAAACCTAATCAGCCAGGTGGTGTTGGTTAACTGACTACCAGCAGTTAACCACCACACTGTTGGATTAGAGGCACATTTCCTGAACAGGGATAAATCCCCTGTTACAGGGTGTTTATAAGTATAGAAACCCATAACAAAAAGAATAGAGAAAAACAAATGGAAACATTAAATAAGGATATACTAAAATTAGAAAAGCAACATAAAAACCACCCCACAAAGCTGTGGGAACGGCCGATTGGCCTCCGGGAGAACTTAATATTCTGGTCCAAGACAAAATAAAAAAATCAATGCATTGGACCAATCAGAAATATTATACCAGGGCTAATATGGCAGTTTCCCTCCTAGCAAGCAAATGAAACAAATGTAAGAATATCTCCAATATTGAATAGATTAAAAAATAGCTAGGGATCCTTTGTTTCAAATCCAAAACAGATGGAACAAGCTTCCAAGAATATTTTCATACGTTTTATAATATTCCAAGGCCTCCGACTCAGACGGGAAGAAATAGGGAAGCATTCACGGAGATTTAGAAAAAGCGGTTCTGACCAAAATATTTAATACATATAGAGAAAAATTGGAGCCATCTCATTAGATGAGATCTTGGAGACAATTAAGTCTCTTAAAAATAATAAGTCCCCGGGCCCAGACCGATTCCCAAATGGGTACTATAAACAAATTGCTTCAGGACTGGCACTTACAGGAGGTTTTTAATTCATTTATGGCAGGTGAGAGCTGTCCCAAGACCATGACACAGGCACATATTGTGGTCATCCCCAAAGAGAACAAAGAAAAAATTAACTGTGCATCAGCAAACGTTAAGGTAAATGGGTATTACTCTGAGCAGGTGTTGATCAATAAAGCACATGCCAAGGTTGTGCCATCTTCCCACTCATTTGTGCCCTTATAATTGAAACCTTGGTTTCTCATATTAGGACTAATATAAATATCTCAGGCATTACGGGGGGCAAAGTGCAATACACGGCGGCATTATATACAAGGGTGACATTTTATTAACATTATTCTAACCTGTGATTTCACTTCCAAATCTTTTCCAGCAATTTAACAACTTTAGATCACTGTCAAACTTTAAAATCAATAACACAAAATCAGAGGTATTGTACCTAAATATACCACCCCATACAGTGAAGCTCTTACAATGTAATTTTCACTTTAAGCAACGTGTTTCACATATTAAATACCTAGCCGTCAATATTACTCCTTCGTGGAATTCGCAGCTTCAGGCCAACTTCCCACCACTCTTTAAAAAAAATGTAAACAACTTGCGGAATGGAAAGGATTACCATATTTAATCGATTGTCGCATAGCAGCGGTCAAGATTAACTTATTGCCGAAATTACTATATCACTTTCACTCTCTCCCCATTACGATTCCTAGGGGTGACCTGATCAAAGTGTAGAGAGCATTTATTAAATTAATTTGGAATCACCGACGAAGAATTGTGAGGGAGACACTACTAGAGGGGCAAAGAGGGTGGGGTCTTGGCGGTCCCTAACATAACATGATATTATAAGGCAGCACTATTAAGGCAACTGATATAGCAGCATGTAGATAAGGGGATAAGAGGCTGGGTGGATCTTGAAGCTGAAATGTACAATCCAGGTAAACTGGTGGACATTCTATGACTCCCCAAGGTTAGATATAAGCATCAGATAGGTCACCCAATTATCTCAGTTATGTGTGAAATGTGGGACAATAAAAAAGAGAAACAAGCGATATCCTCACCCCCATGACTCCAGTCATGCATAATTCGACTTTCCTCCCATGCCTGTTAGTGGGCAGTTTAAAAAAGATGGAAGGAAGCAGGTCTCCTATGATTAAAAGATATTATACAAGGAGGCAAAATCATACCCTTAGACACCTGTAAATCTAAACATAATATCCCCAATACAGAATTCTAGAGGTACATGCAACTTCGATATTTTATTAAGGATTCCCCCTTGAGGGCTGACTTTAGCCCATTTGAAACTTTATGTGAAGATGCCCAAGAGACATCTAGTGTCACGTCCATGGTTTATAAACTGTTAGCACCTATAAGTAATGAACCAAAAGACAAGTACATGCAACAATGGGAAAAAGAACTGGGAGAGACCCTTGATCCAGAAGATTGGAATCATATATCTGTGCGATGACAGCATGGTCCTCAATTTGTGTCACCACAAAGGAGAACTCCTATAAGATTCTTTATAGGAAGTACCTCACTCCGTCCAAGTTACATAGGATGTTCTCGTCCTGCTCGGCTCTTTGTTGGCGAGGTTGCGGTCAGGTAGCTTCCATGACACATGTATGGTGGTCATGCCCCAAACTTAGTAGACTATGGAATCAGATATTCCATATGCTGGCCCTATTAAACAGGGGAGCGGACACCGCAACACTCATGGTCGGTTCTGCTGGGCAGACCTAACCCAAATAAAGATAGGCATTTACAATAATTAATCTCCCGCATCTCTATAGCAATTAAATGCATAATAGCAAGCAACTGGAAATCCACTAATGCAGTGGTGCGCAAACTGGGGGGCGCGCCCCGAGATTGTCTGCAGGGGGCGTGGGGTTTACAGAGGCCCCGCGCGCTTCCCGAAGGCACTTAAATGAAATGCCTGGGAAGCGGCGAAGGCCTCTGTAAACTGCACTTACCTTGCCTCCGGAGACGCTGCGTCGAGTTCGTGTGACGTCATGTTGCCATGGCAACGTTACATCATGACGCCGACACAGGAGCTGAGGTAAGAGGGGGGGGGGGGGGGGGCCATAGTGTGTACCGTATAAAATAACTTTTAATTGCTAAAAATCTATCTATCGACTCCTGACGAAGCAACAACAGCGAAACGCGTAGAGTCGGAAGCGCCCTGCTGTCGCCACTCACCTGCATCTGATCTGCACCTGAGAATCCCCTCCATTTGGTGAATCCACCCGCGCCGCGATACCGGAAGCAAGACGCCGGCAAACCGGAAGTGACGTGAAGGGAGAGTCGGGCAGAGGGGGTGAAAATTGGGACACAGAGTTCGCTTTTCCTATGTGTGTGGTATAAGTTTTATTGATGTAAGCATACACCTATGTGTTTTTTAAGCGATTAAAAGTTGTTATTTTATACGGTACACACTATGTTTGGCTTTCCGTTTTCCCATATATATATGGCTGATACCATGTCATCCTGAGTGAATCCAAGTACCCCCAAGAACAGAGAGAGAGAGAGAGAGAGAGAGAGAGAGAGAGAGAGAGAGAGAGAGAGAGAGAGAGAGAGAGAGAGAGAGAGAGAGAGAGAGAGAGAGAGAGAGAGATCTACACGAATATACCACATTATCTATTACCCACTTCAGTTTGGGTTACATGCTCGTTGATTTCTGAGAAAATGTGAGTTCTGAATTTATAGAAGTCTACTGAATTTGGAGAATTATCTACAAAGACTGTGTTACACTATTGTATCATTTTTCTATTCCACATATCCACCACTGAACAAGTTGCGCTCCCCTTCACTTTCCACACCTTATGTTTATGGCAATGAAATTATTTACGCTGCAAATCGATCCGTTTTCCCGTGATCAATCGGCAAAGAACCTGCAATAAGGCTGCCTATTTCAAAAGAGGAACTTGTGCGGCTTCGTAAATGGGGGAGAAAAGAAAATACAGTATTATCCAATACTATCCAATGTGGTAAATCCAGGCGCGTGAAAACTGGAAAATATTAAATGGGTCAAAAAGCCTCTCTGCAGTTTGGAGCGCTGCATTTGGGTTGCACTGAGGAATGCTTCTACGACAGCGGACGGCCATGCATGTGACGATCAGGGAGCTGGCAAAGGTGATTGTGGGAGCGGAGAGTGGAGTGCTGGGAGAATGCCAATACCTCAACTGCACCCAAAGACGGCGCGGGGCGACCTTTACACGCTCTAAAAGCTTTATGCTTTATACTTGTGAGTAAAATGTATGAGCTTTTTAACTTATTTTTATCAGTAAATGGCTTTACGCTATGTTCTCTTTTGCTCTCTCGTTTCTCTTTTCCATCTGTGCTGAGGATCTCTCTATTAGTACACTGGCGACACACTTTATTCGAGCTTGGCTAGTCCCACGAATTCAGGTATACCCGGGTGTATTGAGGTTTGTGACTGTTTTCTGCCCGAGTACATTGAGTTATTTTTCAGGCAGGGATTGAAGCATTTTATTCCCGCTGGCTGCAATACTGCACAGTATATATATATACACTGCATTACAATTCATGAATTTATGCCATCTGGTAGACACGCGAAGCATTGCAGCCTATTAAATCCTAATCATCCTCATTTAACAGATCAGCCGCCCATCAGCCAGGCATGAACCCAGGCTGGGAAGGCAAATGCAACGGGGCTTGTCAGAGGTGAGGAGCGGCGCATTCCAGGTATCTGCCAGGTACATACCGGGTATTTGCTTGAATAAAGTGTGTCGGTGCAGTATGGAATAAGTGACGTCATCCACTGCAGAGAGGGTTTTTGACCCATTTAATATACTCCAGTTTTTTCGTGCCCGGATTTACCACATTTAATACATTTTGCACAGACTTTTTGGATAGTCTGAACATGTGGAACTGCGTTTCAATGAGAGGTTGGAAAGTATATCTATATCTATGTAATTTTGTGAGACATGAGTGTAAGGTTTTTACATTTTCTTTTTTGCATTATTTTAAAGAAATAACCTATAGAAGTTTGAATAAAATGCTGCTTTGACCCTTTGAGTGCCGGAGAGGCCAGAGTGCCACAGCCCTTTTGATCACATGATCGTTTCATCACTGCTGATGGAATGGGATGAGTGATCCCTCCTAATCAGTGTAACATTGCTAACTACAGTCAAGGAGACAAATCCACAGGTCAGAGGTAGGGAGTATAGTAAACGACCCTTGACCTGAGATCTGGTGCCTAGACAAGCAAGAATAGTCAGGTTTGTTTCCGGGATCTTTGGCAGAGTGCGGCAGAGTAGTCAAAGTCACGGTTCCAAGTTCAGGACCAGAGAGAGACAAACAGAGTCCAAGTTCTGGCAGAGGTTCAGAAATGCAAAGCTTAACAGGATAACAGACGGGGTTCAGGAACACACAGCAAGAGATACCTTGCTGGGGCAAAGGACTGATCACCCTGGTTATCATTTATAGGCCTAGGCCAGGTGCAGACAATTACCAGTTCAAAGAGGAAGCTAACTTCCTGTTTCAGTGGCCATCTTGGTGCACCCGGCGAAGTCAGGTCCATGTTGGCGCAAATCGCATCCTTCGCCATCTCTCCTTGCTAAACAAGCAGGCTTTCTGGAGAACCCAGAATCCCCAACGTATTAGCTACAGCCTGGGGCGTCCAAAAGTGTTAAATGTAAAAACATTAAACTAACATTTTTAAAGAATGTTACATGTGGGTGTTTTATACTCCTAAATTGCTTTGCCAATCATGGAGAAGAAACATAATTTTGGAACGTGTTTCAGTTCTTCTCTCTTCATAAAAAAATATAAATAAGCTATAATAAAATGAGGCAGTTTTAATGATAAAATTCAGCCCCGGTACCATGTACAGTATAACAACCTCTGTTGAAATGTATAATATTGTTTGAACACTGGCTAGCATCTCCATCATAAATATCTCCAGAGGAATCATGAAGTGGAATGTTTGTAATGTTACTTTACAAGAGGGTCTTTTATCCAGAGCAGTACTGCTCCATCTGCCGCATTTAATTGTTTGATGTTGATTGGTTCAGGCAAGCACTAATAACACTTGTGCTGTTCTGCATCATTATTCCAGCAAGCCTATTGGACTTTCTGCAACTGTCTGACACATTTTTGGTGCCGAGTTGGGACTAGCAAATACAGTCTGCAAAGCAATGGGGATTCTTAGTTCATTGCCCCGATGGATTTAATTTGCATCCATAATGTACTGAATTAATAAATGGTCATAAATAATCAGTATAAATGCTAGCTTCCCCTCTGACACTAGTAATTTACTCAGGAATATAATTACGACTTGCTTTAGTAAACACTGCTGTGTGAGCCTACAATGCAGTGGTCTGCAATTTACTGCAGATATCTCAGTTAGCAAGAGGAAAATGTGAAACCTCCCCAAACATGATAGATAAATAAACATGGTGAGGACATTCTATAAAACACAAGTTTAACTCGATGGACATGTCTTTTTTCAACCTTATCTACCATGTACCTACTTGTAGCAGAAAACAAGTCATTGCTTTTCATTAGATTTTTTCATTAATCTGCCACTATTTTTTTACTGATACATGAGCCCCTCAAACCCTCACATGTACAGTATGCTGAAGAGAAGTATCTCAGCCCTCAAGTTCTCAACTCCAGTCCTCAAGACCCCCCATCAGGTCAGGTTTTTAGGATATAACTGCTTCAGCACAGGTGGCTCAATCAATGGCTCCCTGCTTCAGCAAATGTCAACTGAGCCACCTGGGCTGAAGCTAGGATATCATTAAAACCTGACCTGTTGGGGCGGTCTTGAGGACTTTAGTTGAGAACCTCTGCATTAGCCATTTGACAACTGCTCCTGTTTTGGAAGAAAATCACATTTCAAATGTCAGATCTCCAGGTCCATCTAGTATGATGCTTACACCGTCTGTGAATGAGAGATTCAGTCTGGCACACTTTCTTGGTATTGTATTGGTCCGCAGGTTCCACAACAACAGCAACAGCAGCAGCAGCAGCAGCAGCAGCAGCAAACACAGATCTCTGCAGCAGCTAAACAGGCTTGTAAACGTAAATCTAAATGTATACCCCCTACAAAAAACCCATCAGTACATGTATTCATGAATATGGTAAAAAGGGATGTTAACAATTTCTTTAGGCTGAAGCACAAGACATATTACAATGTAAAACTAGCAGAGAAAAACTGTCTTAAAACATTGGCTTTGAATCCTGACATTATAATTAAACAAGCTGACAAGGGGGGAGCATTACAGAACTATACTAGCTATAAAACAGAAGTACTTAGGCAACTGGAGGACATACACTGCTATACGTTACTTAATAAAGATCCCACTATCAAATATCAACAAGAGGTCAAAAAGATCCTAGAATTAGGGGTGGGCAACACATGGATCACAGAAACAGAGTTAGACTTTCTAACCATGATTAACCCAGGCGTCCAGTTCTCTACTTACTGCCCAAAATCCATAAAAAGAGTGCATAACCCCCCAGGTAGGCCCATTATATCCGCCACCAACTCCATCAATCAACCCCTAGCCGTGTTTATTGACATGTTCCTACAACCCATAGTGATCAAAGTGTGGTCATATGTCAAGGACACATTTGATTTTATAGAGAAAATCAGAGAACTGCCATTACAAAATAAGAAATTCCTATTGGAGACCATGGACGTCACAAGTCTATACACAATCATCCCGCACGATGAGGGTATAGAAGTGGGTAAATAATTCCTAGAAAGAGAACATATATCACGGCCACCAATAGACTACATTATACTATTACTACATTTCATTCTACACAAAAACTATTTTAAATTTGAGAACAATTATTACCTACAAACCACAGGCACAGCCATGGGCAGAAACGTCACACCAGCATATGCCAACGTTTACATGGCAAACTTTAAAGAAAAATAGATACAGTACGACTTACTATGAGAAAATTTTATTCTATTGTCGCTATATAGACGACCTGTTTTTCATTTTTCATCTGGGAAGGGACAGCTGACGAACTAGTCGCCTTTTTCAAATACCTTGAACCATTACCCAAACCCGTCCGCTTCACCAATAACTGGAGTGCCAAACAAATAGGAAACCAGTACATCCAGGAAAGCTATGATGGACAACTACTACACACAGACTTATATCACAAAGCCACTGACAGGAACTCCACACTGCATGCACTCAGCTGTCTCCCAGACCCCCTCATTAAGATGCTACCCTATTCACAATGGATCAGAGCTACAAGAATAGTGGACAGGCCTGACAAATTAGAACACACATTACATGACATTAAACTGCGGTTTACAGCACGAGGAAACAAAGAAAAAATAGTGGAACAGGCATTCAAAAAGGAAGCAAAACAAACACAACAGAATGACACTTCAGAAAGAATTAACTTTGTGAGTAAATACACCACAGCAAGCACGTTTATTAAAAATAGCATTCAAAGGCATTGGATTGTACTTCAAATGGATACTTCACGGAGTACCATCTGTAAGAATCAACCAAGGTTTGCGTATACACGAGGACAGAGCATAAAAGACCTACTTATCACTGCAGATGATAAAAAAACATTATAAGACAACACATTTTCTAAGCAATCTAAAACTAGGATGTTTTAAATGCTTTGGATGCTCTGTCTGCAATAGTCTCAACACAGGTAGCGAATTTTTCCACCCCAGGAACGGACACAGATATGAAATAAAACACAGGATAACTTGCACATCTATCAACATAGTACATATTATTAAATGCCCATGTGGTTTAATATATGTGGGAAAAACCAACAGAATGCTCAAGACACGCTTCATCGAACATCGAAGTAAAATAAATGCCAAAAAGGAAGAAACTGCACTCATATCTCATTGCACAGAATGTAAACATAGTGTTGCCTCACTTAAGCTCATGGGCATAGATCAAGTTAACAGGACAATCTCAGGTGCTGAAAAAGACAAAGCGTTACTACAAAAAGAAGCTTTTTGGACATTCACCCTAGATACTGTGTACCCTAAAGGGTTAAATGACTGTCCCTTAGCAGCTATTTAGATAGTAGGTAAGCACACATTAGCCCCATCATGTTTTGATTCACAGTGTACCCCTTAAGCTTCTGCTGCTGCTGTCCCACAACTAGCTCTGCTATTACTCTATCCTCAGAAGGTTGGTACCTAAGCTAAAATTAGAACTCCTTCCTTTTTAAACTTAGTTAGCCTTTTAATTAAGTCATTCGTTTACAGCCTTATTAGTAGGTCTAGTATTAGACACTTATGAGAGGTGGTGGGAGCACACAAGCCTTTTTATTGATTGTATTTTTCTCTTCTCTGCATGGAGCACGACACCACTGTGATGACAGAATGACGGACAGCCACACGGCCCCGTCCCCCTGCACATAGAGATGGAAGCACCATAGTGCTCAAACGGCACATGCGCAACAATCAGGAGAAGCCATGAGGACCAGAACAAGATATAAGCACATAGCGTCGAGCGTGACGTCACCGCAGCAGCGCTCTCGCGAGAGCGAAGCACACGTGGGACACCGCGCTAACACGCTCACCACCCAGAAATTAAGCAAGATGCAGGAAACAGGACCAATCAGCAGGCACGAAGAGAGCACGCCCAGTGCTCTGATGTCACTCGACCAATCACAGACTTTCTCTACAATGCTGAAGAGCAACCAGGACATTATTGGATACACATGGGGTAACGGAGGGGGTGTTTTGCATTATTCACTTAGTATTGGACTTTCTTAGCTTTTCCTTGTCAGTCACTTGATAAAGAACTCTGTGCCGTTCGAAACGTTGGGTGTGCCACTGAAAGAATGCATTTCTTTTCTACAAATCCGTAATGCCCTGGATCTTCTACTTACTTGCTTACACCGTCTTAACATCAATACCTAATAATATCGTAGGACATGCTCCACACCAAAGAGATTCCTGTATTTGCTTTTTTAAGAATTCCATTTAATTTTGCAATAGGCCATGCTCATTGTAAGGTCGAGCAAAAGAGATCAGCAGCTGTAATCATTGTTCAGAGAAAGAGGTAATTTAAGCTTCATTTGATAAGTAGAAGCGTTTTACAAGGACTGGAGACATAAGGGGATATTCATTATACTGCCGTAGTGCTGGTACTATCGCAAGAAATTCCCACTGAAAGCAACAGGAGTTTCCATGTGATAGTGCTGATTGGCACTGCCGTTTAATGAATAAACCCCATAAAAGCATACTCCAAACTGCTATACGCTGTAACTTCTTAATTTCACCATGTACTGCTGCTTTAATATAGATTAACACGCATCAGGCAAGCTATCAGAAAGATTACATTATTTGGCTCCCTGTGCGTTATGTGCCTCACAGCTCAAAAAGGAAGTAGGAAAATAAGCACTGTAGGAAGCAGTAATAGACAACTGTAACACAGCCAATTCCTGCTGCAGCCTCCCACACAGCAAGTGCCACTTGCACCTGCCTCTGAGTTTCATTATCTGAAGAGACCAGGAAATAAAACTACTGAGCAATTCATGCGGATGATGAAGTTTTTTAAATGAGGTTGCAAACAATGATCCTGCAGTTTGTCATTCTACAACTCAAATAAAAGGTATTTCTAATACCTGCATGATGCGAAGAGCTTTTATAAAGATGAAAGGGTATTTCTTTCTACAGTATTTAAAATGAAAGACACTAAAAACAATAATATTTTCTTGGTGTAGACACACGCAAACACTAATGCTGAAATGCAACTATACCTTGATGTACAGTATATATTTATTTATTTTGTCATTATTTACAGAGCAATGGCATTTTCCAAAGGAAGAAAAAAACATCTGTTCCATACAAATGTATTCACTCAAGTGTGAAAGTCATTTATGCTGCATAAACCCAAGTTGTTCAAGATACAAAGAAACCATCTTCTCCATGCTGGATAATATTTTAGTCCCATTCGTTTGAATGCAGTTTAATTTTTCTCCAGCCATGGGGGAAGATTGCTTCACAAATGAATAGCAAGGCAAATCTAGTGTCACTCTGGGCAAACCCGTGCACCTGATGTATTAAAAAGAAATGCAAATAAACACATACATAAACCTCCGATTCTATGCATCGTCACATTTGAAGATGTAAACAGGAATTGACATCCTACAGTAATTGGTCCTGGGTATCTTAACAGAATTGAGGAAGGACTAAAAGGCTATAGATATGTGCAAACTCAGTGCCTTTAACACTACAGCTGAGTCACGCTTTGCCTGTCAATCCCAAATGACAGATGATGATGGGAAGACAAGGCGAAGGGGGAGAGGGCAGAGAGGGAGTAACACTTTGAGGGAAGCACTGTCATTTTCATCACATTCAGAGAGAGACGGCCCGATTTTATTATAATAAGCTTGTTTCACATGAGGCAGAGGGTCCACTGCCCACCCTGTCTTCTCTCTAAGACCGATCAAATAACCTAACCAGAAAAGAACTAAACAAAAACAAAGATTATGTTATAAAAACCTGCAGACAATTTAAGAAAATTCCCAGTATCCTTCATATTGTTGATTATTATAGTTAATATTATCATTAACATTTTTTATTTTTTTTTAATTCATAAGCAGCCAGGAAATAATAGAATTCCTGGATCTGGGAAAACATACAGGAAATGGAAACATTGAGCCTAAGATATATGACAAACCTGTACACTGCACCAAGCAATCATCATAAGACATGGCTCAGCAATATCCCTTGTGGACCATTTCATAGTCTCAAAAAGAACATTGTAAACCGGACACATTTTCACAACGTTCTGAATATCTGAAGAAAACATTTATTGATAGATAATGACTCTACAATAATAGCCGAGGTGCTTGTTATACCGTAGTGTAGCCCATCAGTGGGAAAAGCCCAGAGGAAAGATCACATTTCATACAGGGAGAGAAATAAGGACGACTTGAATAAATTGTATTGTCTTTTTACCCTTTATTAAACAATACAACAATACAGCACCTACAATTAAAAAGATAATACAGAAACACTCAGAAATACAGAAGACGCCATTTTAGAACAATTTTTACCACCTCGTCCCAAAATTGCAATCACTAAATGGGTGAGGGGCAGGTCCTTTCTGTTGTGTTTTATCACTAAATTCAAAAGAAAAGTTGGCTCCTACTTTAAAAAAAAAAAAAAAAAAAAAAGAACAATTTAAAGCTGCAGTTCAGTCAATATCCTGCATGTGTGTTTTTTTTACTAAATCATTTCTGTAGTAAGAAAAAGTACTTTTAGCATTTTCTGTTTTTAAAATAACAACTTTGAAAGACCAATTTTCTTGTATTCTATTTTAACAGCCATTTGCTAAGGCACTGCCCCTTCATGTCCTGTCACAAGCTCTGGCACACCCCTTTGTCAGCCCTGCCCTCCCTCTAGCACGTCAGTGCACGAATGCTCATGAATATTCATGAGCTTCCACTGACTGACAAGCAGAATATAAACAAATCCCAGCTTTTAATATGTCACCAAATTTCGACCTATCAATACATGGAGAACGAATTGACTGGCAGATATACAGTTCTTTAGGTAATTAGAGATTGCACACATAAAACTATTGAAGTAAAAAAATAAATGTAAAAAAAAATAAATAAAAAAAAAGACTGAACTGCAGCTATAATTAGTTAATTTAGTTACAGTATAGACCTGAAGGTTTTTTTTTTTTCAATTTTTTGAAATATATACAGGACTTGTAAGTATAATAGACAAGAAAGAAAAAATGTTTTCGATCAAATACTACTAATGAGACTTTTGACAAAAAAAAAAAAAAAAAAAACGTATTACTTAGATCATTCATTAAAATGTCTATTTATTAGAATGCCCTCGTCATACTACCAGACCATTAAAAATGAGAATAGCAAAACATATTGGAGACATTGAAAAACTGGAGTGGGAACCTAAGCAGATGTGCCATTTTACCAAGCACAGTGTTTGCGAGTGCATTCTTTTACTTATTTATTCTCTACTTACTTTGAAGAAATACTACTATGAGAGATGCTTGCATTTTGTAAATAATAATTTTTTAGAACACGTAATATAGAAATAATTCTCAAATATTAAGTATCATCAGTCCTCACATTAACACCTGGGCATAATACAGCCGTGAAAACACACAAATAGCTGAAAGCATCTTTCGTGCAAGCAGCGGACGACACTGTACAGAGCTGGAGGAATTTACAGTGAGGCAGGGTAGTGGAATATAAAACGGTGTGAGATGTAAATGATCAGTTATCATAAAAGTGCCTATTATTAACTCATGTCACAAATGTTCCCAGACAGCTTTCAGAAAATAATGACTTCTAATCATTTCTCCAAGGAGGCGAGGGTTTCCGAGCCATTTTCTTCTAGAAGTGACAGCAAGAATGCCTTTGTCCCCAGGGCCATGAAGTCCCCAGTCTCTTCTGATTTATAGCACAGGCTGCTATTGGCTTGTTTGTCGATTCATTACCAGACCCAGCAAATGCTTTACACCAATGTTTCATCTTCACTAAGGGCTGCTGCCAGCGACCTCATTTTTCTACATCCTCCACACACACACCTACCCATCATTTCTGACGTTGAAGAACCAGGATTCATTTTTAGGTTGTTTGACATCATTCTGTATAGCAGGAAAATCATTAAAATGAAAAGGAATGCTGTGACAAATGTACAGCCAAAGAGTCAGGGAATAATTAGAAGTTCATTTACCACCCACCACCAACGTAGGAAAATATATTTATGCTGATCTTGTGAATGATATAATGAGCCGAAAAACGAATACATTGGCTAATGAAGAATACACCTCAGCTGAGCTACGTAAGGAAGTCAATTCTTAAGTTCTGGAGGAGGGAAGAGTTCGAACTCTCTCTGTCTCATCCAAAATGTGTGTAGAAATGTTGGAGCAATTCTACACTACGGTGTTCCTTTCATCAGTTTTTTTTATATGCTTCTCTGCTTCCCTTTTCCTTTGACGACAACTTACATCTGAATAAACTTCTGAGACAGTTTCTCCATTAAGGGTTGAGTGGAGGTGTTATTATTTCGGTTATTACTGCACAAATGATCACTTAATGATTTTAATCACGGATGAAGTAATATTTGCACCATCACTGTAATTTGGTTATTATACCTATCACTATTTAAAAATTAGTCACAGGGGATTACTCTTTATTAGTATTTGTGGGAGCACCACCCTAAGTCACTTTTTTGTTTCCAACTTCATGTATTACCTTTACTGTAACTGATTATATATTTCTATGGATCAGTATTTTCAAGATCAAAGTTGATCTCCTGCGGTTTTTATGAGCCTTTAATAAAAGAGTTAAATTTACACTTTTTATATCTAAAAAGAATGAGAGCAAAACTCTCAGAAATAGAAATGGGTTACTACTTTGGTCTAGCAGTTAAATAAAATGAAAAGTGTAATGACTGAAAGATTGGCGACATTGATCCAAACATGATAGTTTTCTTTCAAATTACAAGAGGAAAGCCCTGTGCCACTTACGACCACGTGACATGTATATGTGACAAGGGTTAATACACACAGCTATCGAACAGATACATCGAAAGGTCCCTCAAATTAATCTCCCCTCAATCCATCACATTTGTCACGAACTGCACACCTGTGAGCATGTGACTTCACACAGTTAACTAGCCAACTCACATTTCACCAACAGTATGCAAGGTACCTCAAATGAGTAATACATCAATTCATCACATATATACACATACATATCTATAAAACTGAAAACGTTGTTTATTTGCAGTGCATCTGGGCAATCTGATTGGTCCGTCGGTCTGTCTCTCAGCCTCTGGCCAATCTGATTTGTCCGTGGCCTGGCCCCGCCCCCTCACGCCTCTCATTGGCCTGCATGGTTATCCCACCACGCCTACCCAACTGCCACACTCTCAACAATCACAGAGCTTTGAGAGGACGCATCACATCAACACATTCCCGCCTCTCCGCCTGCTTTCACCGTTGAAATTACCTCAGTGCAGATTCATCCCCTGCGGAACACTCACCACCTGAGGTACCGTGCACTGGCAAGAGCAACCCCTGCTCCCCCAACACCACCCCACCTCTGCACACTGCCAATACCACCCCCCTCCCCCTAATATTGTGCCCGGTCCGTTAAACCTGGCCGCTACCTTTCCCCTCGGCGTGCCTTCCCCCCTTGCTGCACCCTTAACTCTGCTTGGCCGCGCACTGCGAGACATGGGCACGGGGAGGGGGGAGCACGGCAGTGGCAGTCGCGGCACGACTGACTGTCCCCTGGGGCGGCAGGTAGGGGGACACGGGGAGCCTCCAGCCTTCCCCCGTGCACGCCTCCTGCCCCATGCCACCATTCTCGGACACACCCCCCCCGCCCCCTCACAACCTGGGACGGAGTTGAAGCCGCACTTCCCCCTCGCCGCAAGCTGCGGGACATCCGTCAGCCCTCCTCCAGACTGGCGCCCAAGATCTTGAAACGCAGCATTCCTATTTACTACGGGTGGTTTTGGCCTTCACATGAACCAGATTAACTTCAGGCCCTCTGTGGTCACAACCGTCACCCTCTTACTAGTTTGGGTAAGTGGGTGGAGGCCGCCATCTTAACTATGACCCACACGATACTGCACATCATGGTTTCCTCCCCCTATGATCATTAAAATCGAATTGATCTGTAGCAGAGAGAAGCCATGGGTGTAACCGATTGTCACTCGCATGTCCCCAGCCTAAGCCACCCTATTGTCATGTGTCACCGTGATTCAGCTGAAGACGGGGGATTCTGGGCAAATGAGTGAGCTGGGTGTCTCCCTCTGGGCTTCCTGTCCAATGGTTGTTCACGTACTTACCAGCACCCACGATTCACAGCCCCACCAAACAATTATTAGGGATTCACATCCCGGGCAACGCCGGGTCTCTCAGCTAATATATATATATATATATATATATATATATATATATATACACAGCTATTTGTTAGTTAGTCCAAATAAAAAAGGTATCACTTAATACAGAAGAACTCATTTATTTTATATATACATACACACACACACACACACACACACACACACACACACACACACACACATTTAATTGTTTTTTAACTCGCTACCACCACCAAAGAAATATCAAGTATTATATGTGCAGTCTTTTGGTCCCTGTTTACAATACAATAACAGTTGTAGCAAATTGTGTCAGAAAATGGAAATAACTCTCTACATACAGTAGCGTGCCACAGATCAATTAGAGCCTAAAATTATTACTTATTAAAGATTAGATTTAATATACAAAAGTAAAGTGCTTAGGTTACAGAAAGAGATTACAAGAACATACAGAATAAAATGCAGACAATTTCTTCAAATAAAAAAAGGATAAACAAAGAAGTCCTATGTGTTACCACAGAACATGTAACAGATTCTTGCCAGAGAGGTCACTGGAGTATGAAAGATAAGAATTCACGTGTCTGATCCCAAAACACATCTGTTTAATTCTGATTTCATAACTCAATTGCAGGGCTTATATCCTAAAACCCTTTCATTAAAACATATCTTCTGGGTGTGTCCTCAACCCACCCATGTTCATCAAATCTGCAAAGGCATGGCTTATCCCTCAAGCAGGCAATGGTTAAATCCAAGATGATGCCAATTATACAGCTCAAAACATTTATTTCCCACAAATTGCCTTCAATATTCAGGTCACATGCTTCATAATGAAATGTTTTAAAAAAGAAATAAAAAATATGGATCCACTTAAATTGCGATTATTTGAAAACTGCTTTACAAAATTAGCCCCGATTACTGCAATTTTGGAACCACATATGCATTCTGTTAGATATCTGAGCCCCTAACATGTCTCAATTAATTGTATATCCTGTGACATGGCCTTTGTGCAGTTAAGATTTCCTTAAGACCTTAATTAACAAAGCTACTATTTAATCTTAAATTTAGTAACTCTTTATTGCTGCTCCATTGCATGTACTGCAGTGTAGGACTATGGCCTTGTGTAGAGGTATAGTGACTATTATTCTGACATATATATACAAAACAGCATAGCATGCACACCCAAAATAATAACACAAAATGTAATGGCATTAATAATAATGAATCCATCTCAGAGGCCAATTAGTTTTGAGAGCATTCTGTTAAGTGCACTGAAGAGAATTAAAGGGCAGAGCTACAGCTATCTGCCAACAGACACATTAACTCAATGTTCCAATTTGAGAACACATGACACAAATAATATTAATAAACTCCTCCCCCCCCCATACTATACAATTAGTTTTCACCATGTGCAGCTACTTGTGAGACACATTTTTGCTTGATCTGTGATTTACATACATGTTGTAAAATTTAGGTGAGCCTGAAGGCAACAATGTACAGGAGAGGTTGCATAGCTCAGAGACAGTCCCATAGACCAGGGTGCGCAAACCTTTTACGTCGCGCCCCGCTTTTCATCCCTGCAGTTAGTAGCACCCCACCTGCCTGATATAAACAAAACCAGCACAAATTTTGGTTATGTTCACATGAAAATAAATAAACCTATCGGTATGTGTAAGAAAATAAGTAAAATAAGTACCTGTTAAACAAAAATGTATATATGTATCTAAAGCCCTCTCCCGCCTTAAACCTTTTTCACTGACTGCCCCACACCTCTGGAATGCCCTTCCCCTCAGTACCCGACTTGCACCCTTCTCTATCCACCTTTAAGACCCACCTTAAGACACACTTGCTTAAAGAAGCATATGAATAGCACTGTGGATATTCTGAACACGATACATAAAGTTTGGCCCACGATACATAAAGTTTGGCCCCCTGCAGACGCACTTACCAGAACTCCCTCCTACTGTCTCTGTACGTTCTCCCTACCTACCAATTAGACTGTAAGCTCCTCGGGGCAGGGACTCCTCTTCCTAAATGTTACTTTGACATCTAAAGCACTTATTCCCATGGTAGTAGAGGAGATCCAAGGATTCCAGCGGTGCACAGCTCGTAGAAATGGGAGACCAGCAGGGTGTTGTTTAAAAAAATTTTTTTATTAGGACAACATGGTATGGGGGACACGCTCTGACGCGTTTCGGACTAGCATAGTCCTTAATCATAGAGCTGACTCGCGTCTTCACTTCCCCCTGTTTTATGCATTATACTCCTCCCACTTGCGTCATCGCCGTGTGTTTTTTGGCGCCAAAATCGCCGCAAATAAACCCCATTGGTTGCTGTGCCCGTTGGAGGATGCATCAGCTGTGCGCACACCCCTCAGGCGGCCCGTGCCGCGCCGTTGCTAAGCAACCACCATACACAGTAGCATAGCTCTTCCCAGTAGCGCTGGTTGAGTGTAGGCCCCTCCCCCTTACGCCATCGCGCTATGTACTGCAGCGCGTGAGTCGCCGGTATGGAACCTCACTGGCTGTTGGTCTAGCCTATCAGATGTCTAATCGCGTGGGTTGGCGACGTTGCTAAGCAACCGCCACAAACCATAACATTGGTCTTCCCTGCATGACAATGTTTATGCTATTAGTGCTCATATATTAGCCACGCGAACTGATCGGGAGGGGGGGGGGGCGGGGGGGGGGGTTTGGAGGGGGGACAGGAGGTGGAACCATAGAACAAGGGGGAAGGAGAAACAACATACAATAAATATGGTATAACATCAATGACATACATAACAAAACAAGAACAATAAACATTAAGTATTGAAGATTAAAAATTATTTTGCGAATCTTATAACCTCAGTGGAGGTACTCATATACTACTATGGGCAATATTGTGTACTGACTATATCTTACATACATAATTTACTGAGCTTATATGATAAATGATATAGTTTTTATATATATTTGCCCTTCCTGTAGTCTAAGTAGGGACATATTACTGTTCATTATGATTGAGATTTGTGTATTGTACATATTGTGGTACATGTTCCTTTGTGAGACTATGCAGAGGGCACTTAACATAAAATAAAATAAAATAAAACACTACGTGCCTTGAAAAATATCTGACTTCAAAAATACATAACTCCCCCAAACTAATAGGGTATAGATGATATATTAATTAATATGATAAGTTAATTAAGGAAATGTTTCAATTCCCAGTCCTGGTTCATGCCCCTGGGTGCCATTGTCCCAAGGGCATAAATCCAGAACATTTCTCGGCGGTTTAATAGTGCCTCCCTATTTCCTCCTCTGGGATGTATAGAGATCTTCTCAATGGCACTGTATGTGAGTGTTTTAATGGATCCATGTGGACATGCGTTAAAGTGGCGCGATACTGGAAAACGTTCATCTTTGTTTTTAATACTGCGTATATGCTCTGTAATTCTCACCTTCACTGATCTAATTGTCCTACCTATGTAACCACTGCCACATGCGCAGTTCAATAGATACACTACAAAATCAGTGTTACATGTCATAAAAGACTCAATCTTGTATATATGACCAGTATATACATCTCTCAATGATTTAACAGGTTTCGCATACCTACAAAGGTTACAGTTACCACATTGAAAAAATCCCCTTGGTAGCTGCGTAGTGTTCTTGTTTTTTGAGCTAAATAAACTGGGAGATACAGAATTACCGATGGTTTTTGCTTTCTTGAATACCATTCTTGGTTTTTGTACAGTATATGCATCAAGTTCTGAATCCAATTTGAGAACCCCCCAGTGTTTTTGCAAAATATGCCTTATTTGCTCTGCCTGTTTAGAGAAGGTAGTTATGAAGAGTGGGACCTGAACAGCATCATCCTGTTTAATGAACTTCTTGGATCTTCTCTTTTTAATCAGATCATTACGATCAGCCTGTAAAGCATGTTGGAAGGCACTCTCCAGGTCCCCCTCCCCATAACCACGCTCCCTAAATCTTCCCTTCAAATCATCAGCTTGTACCAAGAAGGACTCGTCAGTGGAACATAATCTCCTCAGTCTTAAAAACTGCCCTTTGGGTATCCCCTTTATAAGGGGTCTCGGATGGGCACTGTTCGATCTGAGCAGAGAGTTTTTGGAGTTTGCTTTCCTATAGATGCTGGTCTGAATTTGTTGTCCAACATCTATATATAAATGTAGATCTAAATAATCAATCTGCGAGTCACTATAGGTATGTGTAAATTTTAAATTATATGTATTTGCCTCGAGATATTCAAAGAATTTGTGTAAGGTGTCAGTGTCCCCATTCCAAATGAATAATAAATCGTCAATGAAGCGAGGATAAAAAACAATATTATCTCTAAAGGGATTGTGATCACCAAAAATTTGAGTGGACTCCCAAAATCCCATGAATAGGTTTGCATATGAAGGTGCAAATGACGTGCCCATGGCTGTGCCTTGTGACTGTAAATAAAACTGTGCATCAAACATAAAATAATTGTGCTGTA
Organism: Ascaphus truei; assembly: GCF_040206685.1. Classification (NCBI taxonomy): domain Eukaryota; kingdom Metazoa; phylum Chordata; class Amphibia; order Anura; family Ascaphidae; genus Ascaphus; species Ascaphus truei. Next base: position 7,169,460 of record NC_134488.1, read on the forward strand.
ACAAAAAAGTGACTGAGTCTAACAGGAAAGTGATTTGTGCCATACTTAAATTAGAGTGATTTAAAAAGTGACTAATTGCTCTCGTGCCCAAAGTGTGATCAATTACCGTGTATAATGAGGTTACGTCAAGGGTAACCCAGGTGTAACCATTAAGCCATGTGATTCTTTGAATATCCTGAAGCAAATCTGCCGAATCTCTCAAATATGCAGGTAATTCTTTGACCAAGGTTTGTAAAAAATAATCGACGTACCTAGATAGACCATCTCCCAAAGATCCAATACTTGATATAATAGGTCTGCCTGGAGGGCAGACTAAAGTCTTGTGGATCTTTGGGAGATGGTGAAAAATAGGCACGACCGGAAAAGGATTGTATAGGTAAGTTGACTCGCGATTGTTAAGTACTCCCAACTCTCTGCCCAGATCGAACAGATCATGTATTTCCCTTAAGTACATCTGAGTAGGGTCTTTGTCCAATTTACAGTATGCCTGTGTATTTGACAGTTGTCTTATTGCTTCTGCATGGTAGGCCGATGTATGCATGATGACCACTGCTCCCCCTTTATCTGCATTTTTTATGATGATATCAGATCTCTTTTTAAGTGTATTCAAATTCATCCTGTCTATTCTAGATAAATTATCAAAAGAGGGAGCAGTGAACATATAGCCTTTAGCCAAGGCCTGCAAATCCTGCTCTACTAGCCGCTCATACGTCTGATGATGCATCCTCCAACGGGCACAGCAACCAATGGGGTTTATTTGCGGCGTTTTTGGCGCCAAAAAACACACGGCGATGACGCAAGTGGGAGGAGTATAATGCATAAAACAGGGGGAAGTGAAGACGCGAGTCAGCTCTATGATTAAGGACTATGCTAGTCCGAAACGCGTCAGAGCGTGTCCCCCATACCATGTTGTCCTAATAAAAATTTATTTTTAAACAACACCCTGCTGGTCTCCCATTTCTATGAGCTGTGCACCGCTGGAATCCTTGGATCTCCTCTACTACCATTTGTACACTGAGCGTGGATGCACGCACCCAGGGAAGCAGTCCTATGTGAGTATTGCATGTCTCTTTGAGACTTGATGACCGGTAACAGTGCAAGCAGCAAAAGGGTCATGTATGGCGCAATCCTACAAACTAACGGTATGTTAACCCTTACTTATTTGTTCCAATGATAACGTCATTGTGGATGCATTTATCAAGCACTGGGTCCAATATCTTACTATGCAAAAAGGCTGACTTCCCATAAGTTCATGGACTTTATTATATGTTCTAGTTCTGACTTAGATTGAGCACTGTATTTGGGACTCATGCCCCATAACTACACACTTATTCCCATGATCTGTTATTTATATTATCTGTTATTTATTTGATTACCACGTGTATTACTACTGTGAAGCGCTATGTACATTAATGGCGCTATATAAATAAAGACATACAATACAATACAATATGTATATATATATATCTTTATTTATATAGTGCCATCAATGTATATAGCACGTCACAGCAGTAATACACGTGACAATGTAACATAGCGGTGTGCAAACTGGGGGGCACGCCCACTCTGGGCGTGGGCGTGGGCGGTAGCAGAGGTTCCGCGCTCTTCTCCAAGGCATTAAATGCCTGGGGACCGCGCAAGCCTCTGCAACCTGTACTTACCGAGATTCAGCCGGCTTCAGGACACATGACCATGGCAACGTGGTGTAAAATGACGCCGCGAGGTCATGTGATGTCACAGTTGCCATGCCGCGCGAGGTAAGGGGGGGGGGGGCGCAACAACGGAGGAGAGCAGGCAGCAAAAAAAGTTTGCGCACCCCTGATCTAACACATAATTAGGGTGACCATATTTGTCCCGGCAAAAAACGTGCACTTGCCGATCCACATGCGCACGGGTGACCGGCAAATGCTGATCGCACATGCGCACGAACAGTCAGCAAGTGCAATTCTCTGGGAACAATGGTTTCAAGTATATTGGCTACTTATGTCTATCGGTTTGACTAATGACAGCTTCAAAATTACTGTATTGGCCCGAATATAGTGCGACCCTTACAGTTTTGAAGGTGTTCTACATGAAAAATAAAAAAGGTGTTCGGCTGCGCATATAATACGATTACAGTTTTCAGAAGGACATTTTTAGGAAAAAAAACAGCACTATATTCAGGCCAATACGGTACTTCACAAAGAACAGAGCAGAAAGAACAATTCCCCTCTGGCTTTAAGGACTGCAAAATTAAACACCAAAATACCATTAGATAAAGATTATAAAAACCATCTGAAGCATTTATGGACCATGGAAAAGTTAAACGTTTTAAAATTGTTTTAATGTATCAATCACCTTGATTTAGACTATTAAACAGGTCACTGCCCATAGTTCACTTTTATCTTAAGTAGGACTGCCAGAAGTGCCAAATTTCCCAGCTCTTGGTCCTTCAAGCTACCATGTTGACAGTGGGACATGAATAAAACATATATTTATATATACATGCCTATTTTACAATTTAGTTTGTGAGTGAGCTTGATTCCCTCGCTTCTCCTATTTTATTAAATTTATTACGTTTGTACGCTGCGGGTTGCGCGCGCTCTCTTTTTGTTTTTTAGATTTCTTTGGAATTGGTTCTCCCCCTGAAAGCTGCCATAAACCCATTCAAGCGTATTATTGGACTGGACATTCATCAAGGAGTGGATTAGTATTAACTTTTCATTCATATATACACTTTTATTTTTTCTTTCGATCATATAGATTTATATAATTTTATTATTATATTTTTATTTTTCATATCTATTGGCGCTACTATTCTTTGTTATATATACATCATAAGATGTCTTTATAGCCAAGCACTCCGTGTGTGTGTGTGTGTGTGTGTGTGTGTGTGTGTGTGTATATATATATGAAAATACAACTGTATGCTCATCTGCATGTCTTAGGCAGGATATATATATATATATATATATATATATATATATATATATATATATATATATATATATATATATATATATATATATATATATATATATATACACACACACACACACACACACACACACACACACATACGGAGTGCTTGGCTATAAAGACATCTTATGATCCCATACACTTGATTGCCTGTAACCGGTCTCCTGGAGGCAGAAGGTGTAGCCAATTAGTAAATATGGGCCTTACCCATAAATATTTTTAGATGTCAACACAATAAAAATGTGTCACAATGCTCCACTTTTCTCCCTCTGTTGTAGAAAATATTAAAAGCTTGTTAGTCAAACGTCTTCTATCTGGTGCAGATTGTTGACTAAAGAGGTTTACTCCAGTTCAGTAAATACCACAGCATAAATAAAATGGAAGAAACAGAGCAACATGGCTTCATAATTAAATAAATCCCATTAAAATAAGGAAAGGGACGCTCTTATTGACACTCCCAATACCGGGCCAAAATTAGACAAAATGACATTGACACACTGATGTGGAAACTCCTTACCCTGCCTTTGCATTGATTCATTTCCTTCTTAGTGCTGTTCTATGTGTGCGTGCGCTACGCCGTGCGCGCGGCAGTTTTAGTTGGCTGAGGTTAGTCAGCCTTTCTATAATGGTGCCGCGCGTGCGCACGGCAGTGTGCGTGGAACCGGCCGACAGGGAGAGGATGAAGAAAATAAAGAATTTGCGCCGCTACCGCCGCGGAAATGTATGTATATGTGTATTTGTGTATGTATGTACATGTATGTACAATGTTAATAAAAAATGTATTAAAGTATTTCTTTATTTCAAAAGTTATTTAAAAACACACACACACACACACACACACACACAACCTTACTCGCGCACAGCATACACACAAAAAGCGTGCGGCACGCACATTCGCACAGGCACGCGCGCGCACAGTATAGAACGACTCTAACGCCTTGTTTCAATATGCTGTGAACTCGCTTTTCGGTTCTTTAGATCAGCTCAACTCAAATTAATTAGCACTAAAATGTTTAATAGCACAGTCAAGTGGCTTCACCGTATAACAGCTTCAGGGGAAGATACCAGTTATCAGAGCTTTGTAAATTCCCCCTTCTCCTTTGGTATTTTAAAGAGTCTGTACTTTCTACCACTGGGTGGTACTATACAAAAATAAATAAATCATTAAAGGCGCTTTACCCAAGCATTTTCAGGGATAGGTTCAATGTGTTTGGGATAAACACACACACACACACACACACACACACACACACACAAATTAGAGTCTGAAAATGTTCCATGTTTTTCCGTTTCACCCAACTTTGAACTGGGGGCATGGGAGGGGACGTATCAATCTATCTTTACCATCCTAATGTTAAGGTAAGATAAGGAAACAATAGGGCCAGTAAAATGTACCCTAAATTTTAGGTCACAATATTAACAAATGCTGTCAAGATACATTTGGATAAATAATTTAGTATTGCTTATTACTTATCTAATTGAAAAGGGGGTATTGCTTAAACATCTTCAATATATGTTGCCAAGTGTTATTGGGAATTTAAGACTTTAGGTGGTAGGGTACAGTAGAAGATATATACAGAAATTAATGAACGAATACAGGTAATTAGGAGAGTAATGTATTGCAAGTATATTATTAATGTTTTTAGTGAAAGCATTATTTATTTATAAAAGCACCTAATGCAGTACAAATGGAAAATCGAATTTAAGACAAAGGAAAAGTACAGGGTTTTAACATAACTTACATATACAATCAGAAGCGCTACCCAGAAATGAGGTGATCTAAACCAGGGGTGTGCAAACTTTTGCTGCTGCGCCCCCTCTGCCTTGTTTCCCCCGGTGCATGCCCCCACCCTTACCTTAGTGCAGTATCAAATTACACCACGTTGCCATGACGCCGCAGGGTCGTGTGACATCACATTACCCCACAACGTCATTTGACGCCGCGTTGCCATGAAAACGCGTCCAGAAGCTGCCTGAATCTCGGTAAGTTGAGGTTGCAAAGGCCTCACGCGGTCCCCCAGCATTTCATTTCAATGCCTTGGGGAAGAGTGCGGGGCTTCTACAACTGCCGCCGGCCCCCCAGAAATATCTCACACCCCCGCACCCCAGTTTGTGTACCCGTGATCTAAACTATATAGGTACAACAAAAGACAGGAGTGCCCAATGCTACATCCAATTGACAAAACATATATGGTAATAAGTATAAAGTTTAAATACTTCAATAATAATAATAATTTCTTGGTTATTTAGTTTAACCCTGGCCAAAGCATCGTAAGCCTGCATACCAAATGTCATGGTATAACCAAAAATGCAGGTCCTACACTACACTGTGAACCCTTCCTTATACCTCTGTATGAGGGGAAAGAACCATGAGGTATGTCTCTCTGAGTCTGTGTGTGTGTGTGTGTGTGTGTGTGTCTCTCTCATTCTCTCTCTCTGTGTGTGTGTCTCTCTCTCTCTCTGTGTGTCTCTCTCTGTGTGTGTGTGTGTGTCTCTGTGTCTCTCTCTGTGCGCGTGTGTCTCTCTCTGTGCGCGTGTGTGTCTCTCTCTCTATGTGCGTGTGTGTGTCTCTCTCTGTGCGCGTGTCTCTCTCTCTGTGCGCGTGTCTCTCTCTCTGTGCGCGTGTGTGTCTCTCTGTGCGCGTGTGTGTCTCTCTCTCTGTGCGCGTGTGTGTCTCTCTCTCTGTGCGCGTGTGTGTCTCTCTCTGTGTGTGTGCTCGTGTGTGTCTCTCTCTGTGCGCGTGTGTGTCTCTCTCTGTGCGCGTGTGTGTCTCTCTCTCTATGTGCGTGTGTGTGTCTCTCTCTGTGCGCGTGTCTCTCTCTCTGTGCGCGTGTCTCTCTCTCTGTGCGCGTGTGTGTCTCTCTGTGCGCGTGTGTGTCTCTCTGTGCGCGTGTGTCTCTCTCTCTGTGCGCGTGTGTGTCTCTCTCTCTGTGCGCGTGTCTCTCTCTCTGTGCGCGTGTGTCTCTCTCTCTGTGCGCGTGTCTCTCTCTCTGTGCGCGTCTCTCTCTCTGTGCGCGTGTCTCTCTCTCTGTGCGCGTGTCTCTCTCTCTGTGCGCGTGTCTCTCTCTCTGTGCGCGTGTGTGTCTCTCTCTCTGTGCGCGTGTGTGTCTCTCTCTCTGTGCGCGTGTGTGTCTCTCTCTCTGTGCGCGTGTGTGTCTCTCTCTCTCTGTGCGCATGTCTCTCTCTCTCTGTGCGCGTGTCTCTCTCTCTGTGCGCGTGTGTCTCTCTCTGTGCGCGTGTGTCTCTCTCTCTGTGCGCGTGTGTCTCTCTCTGTGCGTGTGTGTCTCTCTCTGTGCGCGTGTGTCTCTCTCTGTGCGCGTGTGTCTCTCTCTGTGCGCGTGTGTCTCTCTCTGTGCGCGTGTCTCTCTCTGTGCGCGTGTGTGTCTCTCTCTCTCTGTGCGCGTGTGTCTCTCTCTCTGTGCGCGTGTGTCTCTCTCTCTCTGTGCGCGTGTGTCTCTCTCTCTCTGTGCGCGTGTCTCTCTCTGTGCGCGTGTGTCTCTCTCTCTCTGTGCGCGTGTGTCTCTCTCTCTCTGTGCGCGTGTGTCTCTCTCTCTCTGTGCGCGTGTGTCTCTCTCTCTCTGTGCGCGTGTGTCTCTCTCTCTCTGTGCGCGTGTGTCTCTCTCTCTCTGTGCGCGTGTGTCTCTCTCTCTCTGTGCGCGTGTGTCTCTCTCTCTGTGCGCGTGTGTCTCTCTCTCTCTGTGCGCGTGTGTCTCTCTCTCTCTGTGCGCGTGTCTCTCTCTCTCTGTGCGCGTGTGTCTCTCTCTGTGTGCGTGTGTCTCTCTCTCTCTGTGTCGGTCTCTCTCTCTCTCTGTGTCGGTCTCACTCTCTGTGTCGGTCTCACTCTCTGTGTCGGTGTAGACGGACGTTCACAGAGGTACACAATTGGAGGCTTTTATAAGGTGAAATTATAATAGGCTTTATTGTGCCTTTTCCTTTTCATCAGGAAATCATCCAAACACAGGGGGGGGAACAAAGCTTCTATTCACTTGGGAGTATCTCTAGTGAAAATACCATGCAATTAATTCACAACTCCCTAAGTCAAGCATGTCTCGCAGCCCCAAACATATATCATAAAATAAGCAGATATAAGCAGTCTCTTAATAGTGAAAGTCTTATCTGTTTCTTGCTGTAGAGTAAGCTTCTCTGCTCTCCTGGAACCGCACCGTGCGTGCACAGAAAATATCAGCATCCAGGTTTAGAAGTCTTATTTCGTGTCTTGTAATCAGCTATGCTGTGCAGAGCTCAAGACTGGTCAGCTCCAGAGATGTGTGTTCTCTTGGTCAGTCTCTCCTGGGAGACTCAAGAACACTCCTCTGTCTCCAAAGGTCAGCTCTCATTCAGAGCTAAGGAGTCACTTCCTGTCTCAGCAGACAGGCTTTTGTAAGCAATCAGGCAGGTGGTGTTTATTAATTGACTACCAGCAGTTAACCACCACACTGCTAGATTAAAGGCACATTACTTGAACAGGGATTACTCCCCTGTTACAGTCGGTCTCTCTCGCTCTGTGTCGGTCTCTCGCTCTGTGTCGGTCTCTCTCTCTCTGTGTCGGTCTCTCTCTCTCTGTGTCGGTCTCTCTCTCTCTGTGTCGGTCTCTCTCTCTCTCTGTGTCGGTCTCTCTCTCTCTCTCTCTCTCTCTCTCTGTGTCGGTCTCTCTCTCTCTCTGTGTCGGTCTCTCTCTCTCTCTGTGTCGGTCTCTCTCTCTCTCTGTGTCGGTCTCTCTCTCTCTCTGTGTCGGTCTCTCTCTCTGTGTCGGTCTCTCTCTCTCTGTGTCGGTCTCTCTCTCTCTGTGTCGGTCTCTCTCTCTCTGTGTCGGTCTCTCTCTCTCTGTGTCGGTCTCTCTCTCTCTGTGTCGGTCTCTCTCTCTCTGTGTCGGTCTCTCTCTCTCTCTCTGTGTCGGTCTCTCTCTCTCTCTCTGTGTCGGTCTCTCTCTCTCTCTGTGTCGGTCTCTCTCTCTCTCTGTGTCGGTCTCTCTCTCTCTCTGTGTCGGTCTCTCTCTCTCTCTGTGTCGGTCTCTCTCTCTCTCTGTGTCGGTCTCTCTCTCTGTGTCGGTCTCTCTCTCTGTGTCGGTCTCTCTCTCTGTGTCGGTCTCTCTCTCTGTGTCGGTCTCTCTCTCTGTGTCGGTCTCTCTCTCTGTGTCGGTGTCTCTCTCTGTGTCGGTGTCTCTCTCTGTGTCGGTGTCTCTCTCTGTGTCGGTGTCTCTCTCTGTGTCGGTCTCTCTCTGTGTCGGTCTCTCTCTGTGTCGGTCTCTCTCTGCGTCGGTCTCTCTCTGCGTCGGTCTCTCTCTGCGTCGGTCTCTCTCTGCGTCGGTCTCTCTCTGCGTCGGTCTCTCTCTGCGTCGGTCTCTCTCTCTCTCTCTGCGTCGGTCTCTCTCTCTCTGCGTCGGTCTCTCTCTCTCTCTGCGTCGGTCTCTCTCTCTCTCTGCGTCGGTCTCTCTCTCTCTCTGCGTCGGTCTCGCTCTCTCTCTGCGTCGGTCTCGCTCTCTCTCTGCGTCGGTCTCTCTCTCTCTCTGCGTCGGTCTCTCTCTCTCTCTGCGTCGGTCTCTCTCTCTGCGTCGGTCTCTCTCTCTCTGCGTCGGTCTCTCTCTCTCTGCGTCGGTCTCTCTCTCTGCGTCGGTCTCTCTCTCTCTGCGTCGGTCTCTCTCTGCGTCGGTCTCTCTCTGCGTCGGTCTCTCTCTGCGTCGGTCTCTCTCTGCGTCGGTCTCTCTCTCTCTCTGCGTCGGTCTCTCTCTCTCTCTGCGTCGGTCTCTCTCTCTCTCTCTGCGTCGGTCTCTCTCTCTCTCTCTGCGTCGGTCTCTCTCTGCGTCGGTCTCTCTCTCTCTGCGTCGGTCTCTCTCTCTCTGCGTCGGTCTCTCTCTCTCTGCGTCGGTCTCTCTCTCTCTGCGTCGGTCTCTCTCTCTCTGCGTCGGTCTCTCTCTCTCTGCGTCGGTCTCTCTCTCTCTGCGTCGGTCTCTCTCTCTCTGCGTCGGTCTCTCTCTCTCTGCGTCGGGCTCTCTCTCTCTCTGCGTCGGTCTCTCTCTCTCTGCGTCGGTCTCTCTCTCTGTCGGTCTCTCTCTCTGCGTCGGTCTCTCTCTGTGTCGGTCTCTCTCTCTCTGCGTCGGTCTCTCTCTCTCTGCGTCAGTCTCTCTCTCTCTGCGTCGGTCTCTCTCTCTCTGCGTCGTTCTCTCTCTCTCTCTGCGTCGGTCTCTCTCTCTCTCTGCGTCGGTCTCTCTCTGTGTCGGTCTCTCTCTCTCTCTCTGTGTCGGTCTCTCTCTCTCTCTCTGCGTCGGTCTCTCTCTGTGTCGGTCTCTCTCTCTCTCTCTGTGTCGGTCTCTCTCTCTCTCTGTGTCGGTCTCTCTCTCTCTCTGTGTCGGTCTCTCTCTCTCTCTGTGTCGGTCTCTCTCTGTGTCGGTCTCTCTCTGTGTCGGTCTCTCTCTGTGTCGGTCTCTCTCTGTGTCGGTCTCTCTCTGTGTCGGTCTCTCTCTGTGTCGGTCTCTCTCTGTGTCGGTCTCTCTCTGTGTCGGTCTCTCTCTGTGTCGGTCTCTCTCTGTGTCGGTCTCTCTCTCTGTCGGTCTCTCTCTCTCTCTGTGTCGGTCTCTCTCTCTCTCTGTGTCGGTCTCTCTCTCTCTGTGTCGGTCTCTCTCTCTCTCTCTGTGTCGGTCTCTCTCTCTCTCTGTGTCGGTCTCTCTCTCTCTCTGTGTCGGTCTCTCTCTCTCTCTGTGTCGGTCTCTCTCTCTCTCTGTGTCGGTCTCTCTCTCTCTCTGTGTCGGTCTCTCTCTCTCTCTGTGTCGGTCTCTCTCTCTCTCTGTGTCGGTCTCTCTCTCTCTCTGTGTCGGTCTCTCTCTCTCTCTGTGTCGGTCTCTCTCTCTCTGTGTCGGTCTCTCTCTCTCTGTGTCGGTCTCTCTCTCTCTCTGTGTCGGTCTCTCTCTCTCTCTGTGTCGGTCTCTCTCTCTCTCTCTGTGTCGGTCTCTCTCTCTCTCTGTGTCGGTCTCTCTCTCTCTCTGTGTCGGTCTCTCTCTCTCTCTGTGTCGGTCTCTCTCTCTCTCTGTGTCGGTCTCTCTCTCTCTCTGTGTCGGTCTCTCTCTCTCTCTGTGTCGGTCTCTCTCTCTCTCTGTGTCGGTCTCTCTCTCTCTCTGTGTCGGTCTCTCTCTGTATTTATATTTTTTTCTTTTTATATATTCTCAGGTGCGCTGATTTCTCCTGGGAGCTTTTACATAATTGAACACGTACTAAAAGTGTTAATCCGTGCAATTTGTACTGTGAAGGTGACCTGAACTTGCAGAACACATTCAGTTTTTGTACCTGAACCTTCTGGGCATGCAGAAGAACTATAAAAGGTAGCAGGCTATTGGGGGTGTGGGGGTGGGGCAATTTGTTTCTCACTGTAATAAGTCACAAATCAGGATATGTAACAAATGTAGCAGAATAGACATACCCTGTTACACAAGAAAATTTGCTACACAATGCTGAGCAAAAGTTTTAATTTGTGCCTGTTTGCACCACAGGCCTATTTATGTTAAATTTTGTTTCTTGCACTTGTAGCCATGGCTGGTACTGGCTATCCTTCTGCCCCTGTCACGTAAGTCCTGATAGCTGCAGGCTATCATCTTGTGTTTTCTCCACCCTCACGCAGCAACTCTGAGTGACAGGGGTGGAGGTGAACAGGGTCTGTGTGCAGCCAATCAGGGTACAGACCTAGTGCCCTTCCCCTCTGGACAGGAGAGGATGCATGCTAAATTATAGTGAGTCCGAGTTCCTCCCGGCTGCGAGTGAGATGGGCTCTCAGCCCCTTAGGGGGCTGAATAGATCTACCAGATTGCAAAGGCCTCAATTCTGAGCGAAGGCCATGCACCATCCAGAGGCCTGGGATCCTATGCGGATAAATGCTGTAATAACACCTGCAGTGGATGCAATAAAAGATGATTGTAACGGACGTGCTCGCCACAAACCGGGACCGGACTCCGGGGCTGAGGTGGGGATGTTAAAACACTGACCTTGGACCACGAAGCCGGTTCTGGATTGCGCAGTTTGTAGTCATTTGTAGCAGGGTCAGGGTTGGAGAATGTAGAGTAATCCTTAGACAAGCCAGGGTCAGGGTTGGAGATGTCAGGGTAATCGATATTCAGGCAGAAGTTCGGCAACAAGGAATCAGGTACGCCGCGCTTCAGCGTAGCAGCCGTACTGCGGGAATGGCGAGGAGCGGCCCATAACGAAGGCCTCTGCAAGACGGGAATGCAGCAGACCTCAGGAAACAGAAGATTAGCGCTGGGAATCCAGCGCTTCAGCACAGGAACCAAGACACGGCCTCTGCAATGGAGATATACAGCAGGCCCCAGGAACCAGCCCTCTGCAAGGAGAGAAGGCAGCGGGCCTCAGGGAACAGGCAAGGCTGGCGGTCGCAGCATGACCCCCCCCTCACCTCTTGTTGCTCCCGCTGCCGTGGGACATCTCCGTCGACGGCCCCACCTGGTCCCCGTGGTTGGGAGGGGGGCTTCCCCGTCGTCTCCGACGGACGGCCGCTGCTCCACGGGCAGCTGGTACTCAGGCGGCTGCCATTGCTAAAAGGCGCACGCTCTCCCTCATTACAGAGCGCGCGCCGGACAAAGTTCATTTATTCACTGCTGTTGAAGTGAGGCCACGCCCCCAGCTCACGCACGGGCTGCAAATCTACTCCAAAGCTGCTCACCTGTGTACTGTTCAAGACAGCGCCTACCCAGGACGGCTCCACGTGCTCCTCCAGCCTTGGCCCCGCTTCCCATTGGTCAGCCACACCATTTAGTGCCTGTCTTGCCACTTCCACATTGCTCTACATAATCTCCACTAGTGGATGTCTACTCTGGTTCCCTCCTTTCTCTGGCTCTCGACCCCGACTACTTCCTCACTACGCTGCTTCTCACGTCCCTTGATCTCAGCTTGCATCTCGACCTTCTGGATCTCACCACTCCCTGACCTTGGTAACGGCAACGTTTCTTCTTTACCCGGTACCGACAAGTATTACTAGAGCTATATCCACCTGGCCTGGCAACGTCAAGAACACCACAATCTGGACACGCTCCTTCTGCTGCGGGTGCGTGCACACATACGTCCCACCTCAGTACAAGGGACGGGTCTGGTCTGCGGGCAGCACCGGTGTAACATTATGTCGAGCCCACAAGACGCAGACCAGACTGATCTTGGCACTATGATGACGGCCATGTATCAACAAATCCAGGCCTTAACTGATCAGATGGTTCTCCTCACTCAACAGGTAGAAGATCTTTTGTTACAGGCACCACCTGTGGCTGCACCGTCCGCTCAGGTAGAACCGGTGAGCGCCGCAGCACCAGGGGAAAAGATTCCGGCACCAAAGCCATACGCGGGGGACCCGCATGCCTGTTGTGGATTTCTCAATCAATGCGAGATCCCGTTTGAGATGGCCACGCAGCAGTATTCCACTGGTCGTAAGAAAGTGACGTACGTTTACAGCCTGCTTACTGGAAATGCCCTGGCATGGGCCTCCTCGATTTGGGAACTATGTCCAGAGATCATTCGAGATTATCCTGCATTCAGACGAGACTTTCGACAGTCTTCGATACCCCCGCACGTCAAGAAACTGCCTCTGACTCCTTGCTTCAGCTCTCACAGGGACGTCTATCTGTGGCCCAGTACGCCTTGGAGTTCAGGACCCTAGCAGCCAAGACGCGATGGGACCAGGAGGCCTTAGTCGCAGTCTTCTGGCGAGGTTTAACGGATTCCGTGAAGGACGAACTCGCCTTTCAACCCAGGCCAGGACTTCTGGCGGAGCTCATCTCCCAGGCCATTCGGGTGGATCAACGTCTTCAGGTACGCCGCTCTGAGCACCAACACCCCCGATTTGTGCCTTTCCGTGCCCCCTTTCCCAGGTTTTCTTCAACCACGAGACCTACTGTCACCCCGTTGCCTGCCCTGGAGGCTTCCGGAGCCGATGCAACTTGGAGTCCAGCGCACCCGGGCACTGATACGACAACTCTGCAGAGTCGGTGGGTTATGCTGTTACTGCGGATCCTCTGAGCATCTGATCTGCGAATGTCCACTATGTCTGGGAAATGACCAAACCCAGTGAGTATGAAGGGACTCTCCCTGGGTGCTAATTCTTCTTTTTCCCTTCCCAAAAAGGAACTTCCTAAGAAGTTGATCATTCCCATCTCCCTTTCTGGTCCTACCTTCCGCACCTCCACAACAGCATTTATCGATTCTGGTGCAGGAGGAAACTTTGTGGATCAGAACTTCTCAGAACTGAACCAGATTCCACTCATTAGGAAGAAGTCTCCCGTTGCCTTGGTAGGGATCGACGGCTGTCCGCTCAATCCGGCATACATCTTCTTGGAGACCAGCCCTCTCACCCTTTCTTCTCATTCCCACAAGGAGACCCTGGCCTTGGATGTAATCCATGCTCCTGGAACACCTGTCACTCTTGGCTTGCGCCTTGGTTGCAGAAGCACAATCCGCGCATCAATTGGATGTCTCAAAATCCCATTGACTGGAGGTCAAGGTCAGAGGAGTCTTCCCCACCAGCTGTGCTTCCGTCCCAACTGCTGGCTAATACTTCCAGTCCCAAGGGAGACTTACCCGCCCCGTACGCAGAGTTTATGGATGTCTTCAGCAAAACTCAGTCCGAGGTATTACCCACCTCACAGATCTTACGATTGTCCGATAGACTTGGTCCCTGGACACACCTTGCCTAAATCCAAATCCTACCCCCTCTCTCTGCCTGAGACGGAAGCCAAGGACGAATATATCCGCGAGAACTTGAAGCGGGGCTTTATACGGCATTTCAATATATTCCGCGGAGACCGGATTTTTTTTCAGTAAGAAGGACGGTACTCTCAGAACGTGTATAGACTACCAGGGCCTGAACCGCATTACGGTGAAGAACCGTTACCCTCTCCCTCTCATTACGGAACTCTTCGACAGACTTCAGGGCGCTAGGCTATTTTCCAAGCTAAACCTTCGTGGGACATATAATCTTATTAGCATCCGGGACGGTGACGAATGGAAGACTGCCTTTAACACCCGTAGCGACCACTACGAGTACCTCGTGATGCCCTTCGGCTTTTCAGGACTTTTTCAATTACATTTTTCGGGATGTCCTTAACCTTTTTGTAATTGTCTAGCTGGATGACATCCTTATTTTTTCTAAAAATCTACAGGACCATATCACCCATATGAAGTTCGTGCTCTCCCGCCTCCGAGAAAATCGCTTGTTTGCCAAGATGGAGAAGTGTCGTTTTCACCAGACTTCCACCTCGTTTCTTGGGTATATTATTTCCGACAGGGGATTGGCCATGGACCCAGAGAAGCTTAAGGCCATAATGGATTGGCCACAACCCGATTCCCTCAAGTCCATTCAGCGGTTTCTGGGGTTTTCCAATTATTACCGGAAATTCATTCGCAATTTTTCCACGATCATCGCTCCGATCACTGCATTGACCCAAAAAAGAGCCGATCCCTCGGTTTGGTCACCTCAGGCACTTTCTCCATTCGAAACATTAAAACAAGCATTCGTCTCAGCTCCCATCCTCCGACACCCGAACACCAATCTCCCATTTACCCTGGAAGTAGACGCTCCGGACTGCGGGGCTGGTGCTGTCCTTTCCCAGAGATTTTCTTCCCAGGATAAACTCCATCCCTGTGGATTTTTCTCTAAGAAATTTTCTCCATCTGAGAGGAATTATGACGTGGGCAATAGGGAACTTTTAGCTGTCAAATTGGCCCTTCAGGAATGGAGACATCTTCTGGAGGGGTCGAAAGAGCCGTTCACGATTCTCACGGACCATAAGAATCTCCTGTACGTCGAGAGTGCCCGCCGCATAGGGTCTCGCCAAGCTCGCTGCTCGTTATTTTTTTCTAGGTTTAATTTTGTTTTGCCCTACATCCCCGGGACCAAGAACATCAAGGCGGATGCTCTCTCTAGACAGTGTTTTTCTGAAGAGAAACCAGAGTAAACTACAGAGACCATCCTTCCAAAGCAAAAGATCCTCGCAGTTGCTGCATTCAAGAATCTGGAGAGGATCCTCAAGTCTCAAAAATACCTTCCTAGAGATCTCGAGGTACCCAAGGATACACTATACGTAGAGCCCAAGTTTATTCCTGGGATCCTGGATTGGGGGCACGCCTCTCGTTTGGCAGGACATCCGGGATTCAAGAAGACACTGGACCTCATCCGTTGCACTTTCTGGTGGTCCAATATAGCCAAGACCATCCTTGAATATACTCGTGCCTGGCCGGTATGTGCGCTGAATAAGATTCCTCGACAGAGACCCCATGGTCTTCTTATGCCTTTACCGATCCCAGAACGTCCCTGGTCCCACATATCCATGGACTTTATTGTCGAATTGCCTAGGTCGAACGGCATGAACACCATACTAGTAGTGGTGGATCGGTTCTCCAAAATGGCACATTTCGTTCCTCTCAGGGATTACCCTCCTCACCCGCCCTAGCCGATGTTTTCTCCAGATAAATTTTCCAGATCCATGGCATTCCCACATCCATCGTATCGGATAGAGGGTCTCAATTTGTTTCCAAATTCTGGAGGACCTTCACCAGAAGACTGGGCATTGTTTCTTCCTTTTCTTCAGGATATCACCCTCAATCTAATGGGCAGACCGAGAGGGTTAATCAATCCCTCGAGAAGTATTTGAGCTGCTTCGGCTCTGACTCCCAGGACGACTGGTCGGAATTATTTCCCTGGGCTGAATATGCCATTAATTCCTCTAGGAATTAATCCACTCGGGAGACACCCTTTTTTATTAAATTACGCCTCATCTGCCTATCTCCAATATTCCCTCTGGGGTACCAGCCGTGGACGAATGCATCTCCCTCTTACAGGACTCTTGGTCCAGAATTCAAATCAAATTACCTTTATTGGCATGACAAACAAACATTTTAGTATTGCCAAAGCGTGAGTAATAGCGGGTGGGGGAACAACGATTACGCAAATACTAGGGGGTAGGGTATAATAGTTATACAGTACATTAATTATTGGGGGTTGGGTATAATTATTACAGGGTAAATGGGTAACATTTACACAAAGGGATATGGGGGTTAGTGGGCGTCTCTCAGCCTGTGGCAGGTGCTGATGTAGTGTGCAGCCAGTTCTGCTGTGTCCTCATCTTCTCCCAGGAGGATCGCTATTTTTTGGCTCCCTTCTATGTCACTAAAGTTCTGGATAAGAGCTGTGAATTTCTCTAGGTGGGCACTCCTCACTTCAGAGTATTGTGGGCAATGTAGCAGGAAGTGTCTTTCATCTTCTATCACTCCTAGCTCACATCGCTGGCACAGTCTCATCTCCCGGGGCTTCCAGTTTTTTCTGTTGTGAATTCAATCAGCTCTTCAAAAGGCCTCCCAGACTTTGAAGATCCAGGCTGACCGTCGTCGCTGTCCTGCACCCACTTACAAGCGAGGGGATAAGGTCTGGTTGTCTACAAAAAAATATCAACCTCAAAACCCCTTCCCCTAAATTGGCATCATGGAGCAGGTAAACCCGATGGCCTTCCGCCTTCAATTACCTCAAAGCATGAGAATTCCTAATGTTTTTCACACGCCACTTCTCAAGCCGTTCATCTCCAGTTCCCTCTTTCCGGACCACACTCTTAAACCAGACCCAGTGATCATACAGGGCAACGAAGAGTACGAGGTCAAAGCTATACTGGATTCCCGCCTCTCGAGAGGTAAGGTTCAAGTCTTGGTCCATTGGAAGGGCTTTGGACCCAAAGAAAGGTCATAGGTACCTCTTAAAGACATTCACGCACCAGGGCTTCTGAAACACTTCCGGAAAAAGTTTCCATCTAAACCGTGGGAGGATCGTCCTGAGGCCGACCCTGAAGGGGGGGTACTGTGAGGATTCGGGGATAACGTCGGTTGCAGCGTGACCCCCACTCACATCTTGCTGCTCCCGCTGCCGTGGCACATCCCCGTCGCCGGTCCCCGTGGTTGGGAGGCTTCCCCGTCGTCTCCGACGGGCGGCCGCTCCTCCACGGGCAGCTGGCACACAGGCGGCTGCAATTGCTCCTGGGTGCGTGCTCTCCCTCGTTACGGAGCGCGCGTCGGACAAAGTTAATTTATTCACTGCTCTTGCAGTGAGGCCACGCCCCCAGCTCACGCACGGGCTGCAATTCTACTCCAAAGCTGCTCACCTGTGTACTGTTCAAGGCAGCCTACCGAGGACGGCTCCACGCGCTCCTCCAGCCCTGCCCCCGCTTCCCATTGGTCAACCACACTATTTAGTGCCTGTATTGCCACTTCCACATTGCTCGACAGTCTCCACTAGTGGATGTCTACTCTGGTTCACTCTTCTCTTTGCTACCCAGGTTACAACACAGCTTGGCTGACTACTCTCTCTGGCTCTCGACCCCGGCTCCTTCCTCACTACGCTGCTTCTCATGTCCCTCGATCTCAACTTGCATCTCGGCCTTCCGGATCTCACCACTCCCTGACCTTGGCAATGGCAAAGACTACGTCTCTTCTTTACCCAGTACCGGCAAGTATTACTAGAGCTATATCCACCTGGCCTGGCAACGGCAAGGACACCACACTCCGGACACGCTCCTTCTGCTGCGGGTGCATGCACACATACGCCCCACCTTAGTACAAGGGACGGGTCTGGTCTGCGGGCAGCACCGGCGTAACAGGAGCGCACAGTGAATGGAGGCTTTGCACCAGGCATGAGAAGAACCAAAGCCTGATGACATCCAAATGCCTGTCCTGTTTCCTCATACCAACGCGCACCCTCCGCATCTCCTGGAACCTCACAGGTATGAAGCACCATGACGCACCAGTTTCTTTATAAACCGAGAAAGGATAAACTGCATCAGTGGTGGGAGCATATCTTGAAACATATTATGATTATATTATCTACCCAACAAACCACTCCCTGGTGCATAAATTTACAAACATCTTGATGGTTTTACGGTCAAAAATGGCACCGATTGTGATGCCTGATACATATGAACCAAGCTCATTTAATCTAAGGGGCTAAAACACCAGAGTGCTAACTAAATTCAACTTTTGAATATTATATGGCAATCATTCTGAAGCGTGTAAAGATTAGTGGTTAAAGAGTCGTGGCACTAGGGCAGAGGCGGACAACTCCAGTCCTCAAGGGCCACCAACAGGGCAGGTTTTAAGGATATCCCTCCTTAAAAAAGTGGCTCAATCAGTGGACGAGCCATTGACAACCACCTGTGCTGAAGCAGGGATAGCCTTAAAACCAGACCAGTTGGTGCCCCTTGCGGACTGGACTTGGCTGCCTCTGCACTAGGGGTCTAGAGCATCACTACCATTGCTTTTATTTATATTAACAAACATACATTTCCCCTGTCTTTTTAAATAAAAGATTTATTTATGAAAGCCTTCCTCCGTAACTATTTTTACACCATGCATATTAAATATTTCTAAACAGTCCAAAAATATTTATGGACACAGTACCAGTACATTTAACGACTATTTTTCAAATACGAAACAGCAAAAAGCTATCAGTGGTAGTTGCATGTGAAAAATAGGATGGTGAGTAAATAAATTCTTCAATTAAGTTTTCAAGTAACTGTAATTTTATTAGCCACCAGGATTTAAATCTTGTACCTGAAACCCGTCAACACCCTCAGGTTCACTTAGGCAGCGCGTACAGTGCCTGCGACGGGCGCCGCCGCCCAAAAAACAAATACATTGCCGCCGCGTGCGCTTAGATTAAGCGGAGCGACGCCAAATTTGGAAGCCGGGAATATTTCATTCTTCAAAGGCTGTCGCCTCATGTGACAGCCCCATAACAAATCAAATGCCCGGAAGCCCGCGATGCCGCCGCAAAGCGAAATATAACTTTCGCTAGCGGCGGTCGCGGGCACTATACGTTTTATATATAGTTTTAACAGAAGCAGCCTCATATACCTCAATTTGGTTGCACCGATTAAAACAAGCACTTGTCCACTAAGGCTAAGGCCCCGCTCCCAGAGTCAGCGCACCCGCACTGCTGACAGGCGGTGCGCTGAGATACACAGACCGCGATATGCGGTCTGTAGGGAGCGGGAGCCGGAGTGGGAGGTTTGACAGGGAGGGGGGGCGTGGCTTGAGCGGAGGGACCCGCTACTCTCCCCCCCCTCCCTCCACGGGCTGCAGGAGGGACCCGCTACTCTCCCCCCCCTCCCTCCACGGACTGCAGGAGGGAGCTGCTACTCACCCATCCCACTCCCTCCACGGGCTGCAGGAGGGACCCGCTACTCTCCCCCCCCTCCCTCCACGGACTGCAGGAGGGAGCTGCTACTCACCCCCCCCCCCCTCCCTCCACGGGCTGCAGGAGGGACCCGCTACTCTCCCCCCCCCTCCCTCCACGGGCTGCAGGAGGGAGCTGCTACTCTCCCCCCCTCCCTCCACGGACTCGGGCTGGAGCTGCTACACACACACACACGCAGGCACTCATACATACACACATACACACATACACACACGCACACACACACAGGCACTCACGCACTCATACACACACACGCGCGCACACACAGGCAGGCACTCACGCACTCACACACACACACAGACAGAGGCAGGCACTCACGCACTCAGGCACACACATACACACACAGACACAGACAGGCACGCACGCACTCAGACACACACACAGACAGGCACTCACCTGCTTTCACTCCACACTCCTCCCCGCTCCCCGAAGCCTCTCCTCCTCCCGAAGCCACCCCTCCCCATTGGCTCACAGCCACACCACGTGACGCGTCAACGCTAGGAAACACCATTCTCTTGTGTCTCCTAGCGGCTGACGTGCCACAGCGTGTAGTCAGCTGTGCCGCCAGGGGGGACCGGGACCGGCTCGCGAGGATTCCCCTGCTGGTGGGGAACTCGCGACATAGCCACCCACGCCAACGAGCGCAGCGGGACCGAGGCCTTAAGCAGCATTTCCGCCAGAGGCCTATAGGAGTTTAACTCATATAAAAAGGTAAGTATCGTGCCCTCTAACTACGCATGTCCTGTTTTAAATGAAAATAAGTTTTTCAGTTGTATAAAACAGCAATACGCCTTATTGTTTAAAAAAATTTACAGGATGAGAAACAGGGAATCTTCTGGAGTTGAACCATGCTTATTCAGCTCTGGGGATGTTCCAATTACAATATACTGTTCAACTACAGTGGTCAAAGCATATGAATCACTGAAATGGTGACTCAATCTAGTAAATACCCCTGCCTTATAAATTACTTATATGCTTTGAAAACACATTAAAATGAGATCCACTTAGAACAGTGCATTAATGACTGCAGTGAGGCAATAAATTGTAAAGTACCTTGAGAACTCTGCAGTTACTTTTATATATAATTAACATGGCCTACAGTTCAATATAGATAATAGTTAAAAAAAAAATACTTTTAAAGGTTATTAATAAGTTTTGTTTCTTTAAAGTAATGGTTCCAACAGTCTGGATTTGCCAAGTCTGGATGTACTTTTTGCAGTTGCAATGCTTCTCCAGAAAACTACCACCAAAATAAACACTAATACAATGCAATATTTTGTTTGTCCCTGTAGCTGGCTAACGCTTTCCAAGCAAGGCTGCTACTTTCCTCAGTGCTACAGGTATTTCAAATAAGCAGTGTATGCTATGTGCATGCTAAATGAAATAGTCATGTCCTTTGAATTGCACATTCATATAGGCCAGTGGTCTGCAACCTTTCAAGGAAGAACAGCCATTTTATAAAACAAAAATCTTTGTCCAAAATATTTAAAGAGCCGCAACACATGGATGAGCATAACACCTCCACAAACACATACATATACTGTACATACACTAATAGGTATATACTGTATAAGCATTAACATACGACAAACTTACTTTAATCAGAATTAGGGAAAGAATATGTGAGGGAATAAAATGCATTTCACAACAAGTCCCTTTATTTATTTTTTTTCATTGTTTTTCTGTACATAACAGTTTGTCATTTACAAATACACAATACATACACTACCCCCCCAAATACACTCACACTACACCTCCAATACACATGCACACACCCCTGACAAATACACATACACACACACACACACACACACTACCCCCATCCCCCCAAAAATACACACACACACACACACACACACACACACAGGCTACCCCCCTAAATACACAAAAAAATACCTCCCCAAAATACACACACTACCCCCCCAAATAGACATATATATGTGGGGGGGCAGCCAGCGCTGGTCGGGCCTCTTGTTTTTACCGCCGGGCACCTCCCCAGCTGCTGGCCTGCCTCCTTCACTGTCCCACGCCGTGCCTCTCTGTGACGTCGGCATGCACCGAAAGTTGCGGCATGCACCGGCATGAGAGAGGCCCGGCGTGGGACACTGCAGGAGGCGGGCCAGCAGCTAAGGGAGATGCCTGGCGGCAACAAGAGGCCCGACCAGCGACGGCTCCCCCCCCCGCTGCCACCGGCAGGACAGTGAAGGAGAGGCACAGCAGTTGGGGAGCGCGCGACCTGAGGACGGAGGAGAGCCGTATGTAGATGCGGGTCGGGAGCCGCAGGTTGACAACCCCCCGATATAGGCCTTAGCGAGCAATCGCTGTAAGGCATTGAGTTTACTTTATTGTGTTATAAAAATTAAAACAAAGGCATTAAAAAAAAATTGGCATGTTTAAGTTGTATTGGGTGGAGAAGAATTCCAGCACTTTTTTGTGTGTGCATTAAATATGTAATGTATATATTGAATACGTCTGCTCAATGATTTGTTTTTATTTAATCTAATTTTCCATGTCAATTATATCTTCTTTATTTCCTACATGTACAAGTGTAAGACTTGATTTGAGGCACTAAGCATTTGCATCTACATTAAAGTGCATGGCCCGCGAAGCTTACCAAAGCTCATGAAGTAGCTCTCAAGCCAAAATAATTGCCCATCCCTGGTAAAGATCCACACGGGCTTTTAATTGGCTGACTCGGAAACAAAAAGGCACCACACACACACACAACCTAAAGGATATTTTTTAGAACACTGGGATTAATTGGGATTGGAGGGCATATTTAAGATAGAAGGGAAGTGGATGACTGCCCATATTTAGAGAGCAGTAGAGATTACATTTATAATTCGTCCTGTTGTCCATCAAGTCCACTTGTCTAGACTATGCTCTGAAAAATTTAAGGTAACTGAAGAGTTCTCATTGGACTTTACCCCCCACTAGACCCTATTCTCCTCGAGTAATAGTGTTGTATATTGGATACTTCCTGCTCACGGTAATGTGATGCTGTGAGGTCACCACTCTGACTTCTGACCCAGGAAGCAGAGTGAGAGCCAAGAAGAGAAATATCAGGGTTTAGACTGACACGCAGCAGTCTGAGGTAACAAGGAAATACCCATACTGAGACTACATGTCAGCAGCAATAAAGAAGGATGGTTGAACACCTAACAAGGTAGTGTGTTATTGTGAAGCATAAACGCTTAGACATAACATTGGCAACGAGGATATCACTAAACCCACAACAAATGTCACTAGGCCTCAGCAGTATTCTCCTACACATAAGAATGGAATTGTACAATCCTGCAGCCAATGATAACCCTGGGAAATAAGCTTACAGCAACAGATTTACTTTTCTCTGTCTGTCAGAAAGGATTGACAGTATCACTAAGCATTTATGTACCAGGACAGCCAAGGTTTCATATATGTCACTATAGCTCTCATCGGCAGCATGCAGGAATTTCACGTTGGAACAGAAAATTGGTCTTCTTGGAGCGATCGGCTTGACCAATATTTCGTTGCAAATGTTGTAAGTGATAACAAAAAGGTTGCTGTATTTCTCACCGCAGTTGGTGCTAAAACCTACAACACTTTAAGAGACTTGTTGTTTCCAGATAAACCAGCATCCAAGACCCTAAGCGTACTGATGGAAATACTGAACGTTTACTACCAACCTAAACCGCTGGAGATAGCGGACAGATTTCGGTTTTATCATAGACGCCAAGAACAAGGCGAGAATATTAAACCCTATGTTGTCGCTCTATGGAAGTTGGCCAGCACCTGCTCTTTCTGTAATTACCTACCAACAGCCGTCCGCGACATGTTTGTCATTGGCCTCACAAGTCAGCCTATACAACAAAAAATGTTAGCAGTAGACAACCTCTCCTTAAAAAGGGCTATAAATGATGAGGGGTGGGGGGGGGAAGAAAAGAACACATATCCCCTGAGGAAACCTTGGTGTGATTTGTTTCGTATCGGTCTAAAACGAGGAAGAGGGCCTGGAGGGTATTCGGTACACAATAGTCAACAAAGGTACGTGTGCTTATCTACTGTTTTGTTAGTATTACTGTTAGGGTACACCGACAAGTGGAAAACTGTTGATAAAGTAATGACATTCTTTTTTTGTCTTTTCCTTTTCCCTCTCCCAGTCTTTTTAAGTTAAATTATTGAAACCACAGGGTGTACGTTCCCAATAATAAAGCTATTTAATGGATCAAAAATCGATTACAAAACACACCAACGCGTTTCGGACTTAGACAGTCCTTTATCAAGGTGAATCATTCACCTTGATAAAGGACTGTCTAAGTCCGAAACGCGTTGGTGTGTTTTGTAATCGATTTTTGATCCATTAAATAGCTTTATTATTGGGAACATACACCCTGTGGTTTCATTGGCTGTTTTTTACAGCACTGGACATAGTGCTTCGTTCTTTTCCCTCTCCCCTCTCTGTGAAGATTCTGAAAACGGATGCACATTCAACCTGGAGGTGCTGGATCATCCAAAGGGACTTGCTGCTCATCGTGGAATCTGCTTTCCCAAGTGATTCCGTTCCAGCTTTGCCTCAATCATATTCCAGGGATCATCAATTGGTAACTATCCTTACCTCAGTGCATTGTGGGATAGCTTATTACCTGATCCAACAGGACATTTGTATATTTACAGGTTGTTTTCCTATCAATTGCTCATTGTTACATACTACAGATTTGTCTTTGGAGCATCACACATTTTTTCTATTGTTTAAGTTAAATTATTGTACTAGTTATTTTATACGATATCCCAACAGTGATGTCATTATTGTCTGCCCACTAAACGATGTTATAGACCTGATACAAAGCTATGTAATTCAAAAGTAACATCCTCCCCTTTTTATGTTCTGTACCCCACTTCCCATTGGTCTTAACAAAAAATGCAAATAAAGAACAAGTTTACAAAAAAAAAAAAGGGCTATAGACCGGCAACAGTAAATGGAGCTGGCAATTAAAGACGCAGATGCACTGCAATCGTGCGAGACTGTAAAAGAAGAACTTTTCAACACACCACTTACCAAGTCAGCAAGCACGAAACTCCAAGGGCATAGTCAACAATCCACGTTGTCACTAAGCGCACTGGGACAACAGACCCCTGGCGATTGTTCCCGATGTTTGCCGTCCACCACATACACACCGCCAGGAAAAGAAGGTGGGAGGCAGACAAACTTATAAAGTGGACCTTCAAGATTCATCGTCCAGTTCGGACGGAGACGAGCAATTGGAACGCCTATCCAATTACCACCTCGGACCTCAACCAACGGGCATGGAAGTACAGGTGAAACTCGAAGGGAAAACACTGTGCACGGATCTGGATACTGGGGCTGCAGTATCTGTGATTACTCTACACCAGCGCTGTGCAAACTTTTTCAGCTGCGGCCCACTTCCTGGGAGCCGCAGCATTCGCACCCCCCTCCCTTGAAGGCACGGCTTCAAATGACGTTGCGGATCACGTCACCCCACCGCGTAATTTGACGCGCATTGCCATGGCGTCAGATGACCCTTCGTTGCCATGGCGATGCCGAAGACCCGGCTGGCAGTAGGTAAGTGAGGTTACAGAGGCCTCATGCCTCCCCGGCTTTAAATTAAATGCCTGGGGGAAGAGCGCGGTGCCTCTGTAACAGCCCGCGCCCCCCCTGCAAATTCTCCCGCCCCCCCTGCTCTACACCACCGGTGCAAGTTACAACTAACAAAGCAGTTGAAGACCACTAAAAATCAGACTACAGACTTACTCCATGCAACTTTTAAAGCCGGTCGGCTGCGATACAGTACGTGTCACATATAAAAGGGAAAACAAAAATACTTCCACTATACGTCCTAGAATGGGGAGGGCAACCCCTATTTGGACGAGACAGGATAACGGACCCATAGAATGCCAGACATTCAAGTCAACTCCTGTCACGCCCTAGAAAAAAAAATAGACCAGCACAAGCCATGGATGAAACACGTACGACATAAATATAGCAACGTTTTTGATAGTGACTTGGGCAACGTTTAGGATGATTCAGGTCAATTGAATTAAAGAGAAGGGTGTCCCCAAAAATTGTCAAGGCAAGGTCAGTTCCATCCGCCTTGAAGGCCGTAGTGGAAACAGAGCTAAAGCGTTTGGAGGAGTTAGGAATCATCTCCAAGGTAAAACATGGTGCATGGGCATCGCCAATTGTGCCAGTAAATGGCGAGCTGTGCATATGTGGAGATTTTACTAAACAGCCAATTGATTGTGGACCAGTATTCCCTTCCAAGAAATTAAGAAATGTTTCCTTCCCTAGCGGTGGGGAACCGATTTTCGAAAATCGATCTCAATCATGAATACCTGCAAATGAAGGTTCACCCTGATTTCAGGAAATATCTCACGATCAACACACACAAAAGGACTATTTCAGTTTAACAGAATGGGTTTTGGGATTGACCCAGGACCCGCAATTTGGCTGGCATATCTTCTACTCAGTGTATGTTCCGTGATATGTTGATCACCGCGCGCACTGCGAGGAGCATCGTTACAAAGTGCGACTGCAAATGGAAGAGCGGATCCGTTGTTTCAGCAAATCACATCGGAAGACAAGGTCCGATTAGGAGTGTGAGTTCACAAGGAGAAGAGTTTTCAGTGACCTACTCAGGAGAAGATTAACTTGGAACTTTAGATGGTTGATTTATATAGATAGATAAATACTGCTATTATTGTTGGTTATTCTTGTTTATCCCCCTGGATATCATTTGATTAAACCGGGATCACAAACACCAAAACAGAACGAAACAGTTAAATAAACTATGTGTATTTCTTCCGGATCCAACAGGAGCAACACAATGCACAAATACAACCTCAAGGCACCAAAACAGAGGGCTACGGGGGGGGGGGGAATTGGGAATTCTAGCTCCCTACTATAGGCGTTGGGCGCTGCCGTAGCTAGTTTACCCAGGATTTCTTCCTCGATCCGTCCACCTCCGTGCAGCCCCCTCCACGGCTGCTCCCACACTTCCGGGTCACGCGCGTCACCCCTACGGGCGTGCACGTACCCAGGCTTCAATTTGCTGGCGCCGGGCGCCTGACTCCGCCTCCTCTGATGCGGCGCGCGCATCCCTGCCCCTGCTCCGTCAGGTCCGCCCCCCAGACCCTTCTCTCCTATCAGGTCCTCCCTCGGGCCACTCATCCGTTCCTCCCCTTCCTCTGATAGGTCCCAGCCCCCTATTTAGTTTCCCCTCACCATTTCCTCTTTGCTCTGCATAGCTTCTGTACCTTGGTGCTGTCTGCTGTTGCCTGGTCCCTTTTGTCTTTCAGTTCCTACTCCTGTCCCCTGGATATACTGCTGACCTCCCTGGATCTCGACTTCTGGAACCCTTGGATTTGGCTTTGGACATTAATACTCTGCAGACTTCTATATCCCTTGGACACGGCTTACAGACAATCTACTACGCTGCTCTCTCCACTCCACGACCCAGGCTTACGGACAATCTACTACGCTGCTCTCTCCATCCCACGACCATTGGCTTACGGACTTTACCTTTCTACGCTGGAGTTGGCAAGTACGGTACCCATTCTATTTTTGTTACCCGGACCACCTAAGCTACTTCCACACTCCGGCCGTGCCCCCGTTTACTGCTAGGTGTGTAGTATTACTCCTTTCCACCTCAGTCCCGGGATCTCGCCTGGCTTGTGGGCAGGCCGAGCGTTACACACCTAGACTTGCTGTGAACAGCTTTCGAGCTCTGATTGGTGTCGGCTTAGTTTCTTCATCTCCATCTGAAACCATGGAAAACAGGGTCCCAATCAGCAAAGAGATTAGCTAAACATGGACAATCAGACGCTGAGGGCTCATCCGAGATGGACCAATCTGGGCCGTGGGTGGTGACAGGGCTTTAGGATAGCTCACAGGGGCGTGCTTAAGGTTCAGTGGAAAATTCAAACTAACCAATGGGAATCAAGCCAACAGGGCTAAGACCCAGGTTTCAGTTCTCAGTTTCAGCATGATACCTCACGTAGAAATAGACACCTGACGGTCAGGATGAACAATGCTTCGGCTCTTGGAGTACGTGTTCTCCCGACATAAGTCCATGCTCTCCCCACTTCCCTGGTATTCCCAAGCACTTCACCGAACACAGAACAAAGGATGGCCCAGTGATTCATTGTATTCAGGCCTGGCTGTGTGATTTACCGTCCCGTCATACAATGAAGCCTGACAAAATACAGTTAAATACACATGGAGAATAAATGGTCTTACATGGGGGAACAAAAGCACATACTGGGCAGCCATTTTAGCTACCTAAGATGTCCATGTTAACCTGTTCTATAGGTCACCATTTTGACGGGTCGGCACAACCAGCAGGCTTAAACTTTAATATGCATGCCAGGTTGCCCCTACCATCTTACTGAAAAATCTCGAATTTGCTTCAACCCAGAATTCTGCTGACCTCCTTAAATCATGTGAAGACTTTTTGTACCTCCCTGATGGTCAAGATCCGTAACTACTGTGGCGGTGTATGATTTTCCTATTTGGACTTCAGAAAATTACTTGACTACAGCTTGCAGCTCCAGAAGATTTACTTTCACTGTATTTTCAGATTTTGCGCACAGACCCTTAGGTGAACAGATTCCCACCCCATCCCAACTTGCTTGAACCATCCAGAGGACTAACAACAGATTCTTCTTGTTCTCCACCATTTTAGGGACAACTTGGTTTTGTGGGATAGGGAAATTTTGCAAACCAGAGATTACATTTTTCTGTCCAGGAACAAAGGGCATTTTGATGAATAATTTGCATGTGGCATTTGGCCATGGAACTGCCTTATTGGAGGCCGATATATGGCCCGAAATGGACATGCAGCGACGTTTGAAAACTATATTTGTCCTTCAGAGCGCTCTTGCTCCCTGTGTACTAAACAGAAGACCCAGGTTTTGAAAAACCCATGTTGGACAGATATGGCTTTTTAGCCAATGTATTACTCAGATGTGTTGAGACAGAACTTGAATCATTCTCTGTAAATGCAGAGAAAGTTTCTCTTGACGGTACCCTTATAAGTAAATCAAATATATTATTTTCTTAATGTTGCCACTAATACCACCGTATTTTTTGTAATAACTCTTGGGAGAGTTAGGCCAAAAGGAAGGGCAGTAAAGTGAGAATGGTGTCTCAATCCATTACTTGAGTTAGTACCCTCTTGGTGGTTACCACGACAGCCATCATTTTAGCCAAAAGCTCTAACAGGTAAAAAAATTAAAACAGAGAAACACTAGGCTCTAATAAGCAAATTATGCTTGGATCTTTATTTTTGAAACCCCCCTTTAATTATGTCTACCGTGTTCAGCAGGCAGGCTTTTATAGCTCTTGAAAATTTATGCGAAGACACAGCTGATTTGCATGCTGCTCCTGTAGCTGGAAAAACTGATTTTAGGGAAGCATGAATATGTCTCTCCATTGGATCCCTGAACGCTGCTGTATTTTCTGTTGGATAAGTGGTTTTCTTAGGCTAAGTCCATGCTGCTGCAGACTGCGCAAAGGTGTCCGTTTGCGGCACGATAACATTGCCTTAAGGCATTGATCACACCCATAGACGCGCGGGTGCACACGCGAGCAATAGCAGGAGGGGACACACTTTGCACAAGGAATCAGTTGAAACTGATTTCTCGGCGCGATGGGCTGGTTACGTAAGCGGTTCGCCCGACATCACTGACACAACCCCCGACAGCGCGTCTAGCAGGTCCAAAAAACACACCCGGTTCACGCGGGTGACGTCACGGACGCACACGCCTCTGCGCGGGCGAAGGCAATAAGGACTTGACCTTAGAGAGCATAGCAAATGGGGCATCCACTTTTGGAACACTGTCCCATGACCTCACATCCTGAGGTTGAAACATATACATGTACCTAAATCTTTGATACATGAAAACTGTCTCTTTTGCTGTCACTTATGAACATAATGTCCTTTTTATGGAGTCCATCCTTTGTATTCTCTCCATAACAGCTCAGATTTTTTAGTAGGTTTATCAACAGCTGAGGAAGACCAAAAGGATTGTTCCTCTCCAGCATCTTCTTTAGATGTTGAATCTGAAGTGGATCAAGAATAATCTAGAACTGAATGATTAAGTTTCAGAATATAAAAGGCATAGCATGTTGAGAGGTAGATGGCATAACTGGTTGAATTGATATCAACCACTTACATGAATAAAAACTTTAATATTCCCCGATCTCGACAATAACTTCTATGGTGGGGCATCACATGAGGTGTGCAGGGGCAATATCAGTCCTCAGAAATCAGTCCACGATTACGATAACCCAAACGGACAGGCATCCCAAGGACAGCTGCAGAGGGCTTCTTTTCCTGCGCATGCGCGCTACGCTTTCA
The DNA here is from genome assembly GCF_040206685.1 of Ascaphus truei. NCBI lineage: Eukaryota > Metazoa > Chordata > Amphibia > Anura > Ascaphidae > Ascaphus > Ascaphus truei. The sequence continues at coordinate 7,198,991 of NC_134488.1, forward strand.
GCCACGCTTACACTCGTGGTGGTCTGACAGCGCTACGGAGACAGCCCCAGCGCGCGGGACTGATTTCTGAGGACTGGTACTGCCCCTGCACACCTCATGTGATGCCCCACCATAGAAGTTATCGTCGAGATCGGGGAATATTAAAAATTTTATTCATGTAAGTGGTTGCTATCTTATCTTGTTGGTAATACACTTTATATCTCTCATCTTGGTGCGCTCGTGTTTCTCTTTTTTCTTGGTCATTTGGTATCGCCGTCGGAGTTCTCCGTTGGGATCCACTTTGGAGGTGGGGGAAGACGCCTCGAATTGCAGGAGCAGCAAAAGAACAGAGAGGAATCAACATTCCACATCCTTAAAGAGCCAGAGCGCGGACTGAACATTTTCCTACTGGTTGAATTGATATACCTGATCTGTCTGACAGCATCCTTTTTAGTAAATCTAAGGTCTGTTGTATTGATGTCAAGCATCCAGGGTCCCTTGCATTGAGGACTTCATTCACTGGATCATTTCCCAAATATGCATAAGGCTGCGTCCATAGAACGTGGAGCAGCGCTGAGCCGCGCGGACACAGATGCTCACCTGATCAAGCATGAGCCAGCGTCCGCGATCGGGAGGCGGGGGGAGGTGGTGGGAGGCGGGGCAGTGACGTCGCTGGGCAAATCGCCCGCGACGCACCGACATCACAGCGCCGTGACGTTGACGCTGCTTCGCGCTGATTGGATGTTTACAGCCGACAGCGCGCTGAAAAACAGCTTTGGCGGTCGGCTGAAAAATCCTACTCCTGAGCACGCCTGCGGACGCTCGCGTGAGCCCCCTCTAAAGACATCCTCATTGAGGATGCCGGGGCTCAGCGCAGAGCGTCCGCGTGGCTCAGCGCTGCTTGTCCTATGGACGCAACCTAATTCTGGACACGATACATAAAGCTTGGCCCCCTGCAGACGCACTTACTAGAATTCCCTCCTACTGTCTCTATACGTTCCCCTACTTACCAATTAAATTGTAAGCTCCTCGGAGCAGGGACTCCTCTTCCTTAATGTTACTTTTATGTCTGAAGCACTTATTCCCACGACCTGTTATTTATATTATTTGTTATTTATATGATTACACAGTGTATTACTTCTGTGAAGCGCTATGTACATTTATGGCGCTATATAAAGACATACAATACAATACAATGCAGGGATAATTTTTCCTGAGTAAACTTGGCTATCCACTTTTCACACATTTTTCTTATACTTGCGCTAAAGTATCATTGCATTACACATAAGCCAAATGTTTAAACTTAGATAAGCCTGTTAAAAGCCTAGGTGTTGAAACAGCAACCAGAGGCCGTGTTGGACTGGGGGCACAACTGGGTAATCTATTTGTATGGTCCCCTCAAGTTCCACCTCTACCCCACTTACTACTCTCAGCGCAAGTGCCCAGCCCCATTACTCAAGTCTGTCCACCTGGTTTCTACTTATGAGCGCGGGCAGACCCGAACATTCCCCCACCCACTTTACCTTTGCAGTGTGCATCCAAGCTAACAGATGCGAGAAGGCGGGCAGAGGCAGGGAGCTGAGACTTAGAATTTCTGAAGGTGGGGGGCCCACTAGTGCTGTGGTCCTACCAGGGATTTCCCTGGTTTCCCAGAAGGACAGTTCAACCCAGACAGGAGGTAAGAAATCATGAGTCTCTTCAACTCCCTCATGGCTAAACATGCTGTTCCAGTATTTTCATAAACTGACAGGGCAGCCATTGACCTAGAACAGTGATTCCCAACCAGGGCTCCTTGAAGCAGTCTCAGGGGTTCCACCTATGGACCACAGACCTCCGCCCCCCCCCCCCCGCCCCGGAGGTGGAGTTTTTTGGTATGTATTTTGTAGGGTGGATTGAGAGTGGGGTAATTGACGGAAGGTAGGGGCGAGTGAGAGAAGAGAGGGGGCAGGAGGGAGTGAGTGAGACGCAAGGGATAAATACATGTGAGGGGGAAGAGTTAGTGAGATGGATGGGAGAGAAATACATGGGTAAAGGGTGGGAAATAGAGGGGGCTCGTGAGGTGTGACATTTTGTGACCCCTGTCGAACCTAATATGTGTCAGCCAGATAGGGGTTCCCCGATTTTTCAAAATACTTCAAGGGTTCCTCCAAACAAAAAAAAAGGTTGGAAAACCCTGACCTAGAAGTTAAAAAACCCATCAGATTTGAAAGGAATAAATAAATAGAGATCCAGGCAAATGAACTGTTCAAATAGGATAATGGCTGATTTATGTAAAACAAGTACCAACGTTAAATAAGGAGCTCTGGACTGTAATTGACCATTAGCATACTTAATTGAACTGCTGTATGAAGTCTTGGGGCAGATATTCTCAAACTGCTGCCCAAATCTTAAATACATAAGGGCTATAAAGCCCAGTAGCAGACGTGAATTGCTCAAGATTAAGGCACTAGGGGCTATGAAAATATCCTTGCATAACAGTTCAGGCTGATGTGGAAGTGTCTTAAACTGAGATAGATATAGAGAGCTCTGTACATAAACAAAGACTAAAGGGACTGAAAGTGATGCTCTCATGATTTGTCATAGTACATACAGTTTAGCACAAACCCTCAGTGCTTGATTAGATCAGTAGCTGGATCTCTGTCCCAGAAACAGGGCCAGCAATCTTTCAGTTTTACGTCTCAATTCAAGGCTGCCACAGCTAGTAATGTGCGTGTTTTCCTGCCAAGAATTTGTCCATCGTTGCAGGGGTGATGTCATCCATAAAACTGTGCTCTTACACAACAGCTTCACTGTGCGGCTCAAAACGCTGTCACTGCGCTGCTCCTGCCTGCACTGAAAGCATCTCCTGTAATGACGTAGGCAGATTTTCTGCCATAGGTAGAGCAAAAAAAAAACCACTGAGAAGATATCGGGGTGGGACCTTTTTTGTATCTGGGCAGTCAATCAAAAGCCTGTTTCCTACCAAATGGGAAGGACCATCTAGATTGAACAACTTCAGAGTGTTACCAGGGACAAAGAAAAAGAAGTCGGCCAGAGTCTGTCTTCAATTTCCCATGACATTAAGTGCACATCATTTTATTTTGAAAGATTCCCTGTTGTGTGGTAACTCAGGGAGCACAAACTTTTACGGCTGCGACCCCCCCTCCTACATTTACCACTGCGTCAAATGACGCTCCAGGGTCATGTGACTCCTGTGACATCACATGACCGCGCAGCGTCATTTAACGCCGCATTGCCATGGAGACGTGTTACTGAGCCTGAATCCCGGTAAGTTTTATTGTTACAGGGGCCTCACGCGATCCCCCGGCATTTAATTTAAATGCCTGGGGGAAGAGCGCAGGACCTCTGCCAGCGCCTGCACCTCCCAGACAAATCTCCCGCCCCCCAGTTTGCACACCACTGTGTAGCTGACAGGAAGAATTTCTAAAGAATGGCAGGTATTTAGAAGGTAGAGGAAATTTGTTAGGAATCTTTTCAGTCTTCTTTTACAACCATTTGAGTGGTATAAAGAAATGATAAGGGTTAAATCAGCAGTGTGCAAACTGGGGGAGCGACCCCCAGGGGGCGCGCGGTTTACAGAGGCCCCACGCGCTTCCTGAAGGCACTTAAATTAAGTGCCGGGAGAGCTGCAGGGCCTCTGTAAACCTTTACTTACCTTGGATCCACACGCGTCGCCATGGCAACGCGGCGTTCAACACCACATGACACCGGAGCCGGGGTGAGGGGGGGGCGAGGGGTGAGGTGACCGCCAGCAAGGGTGAACAGGGAAAAAAGTTTGCACCCCCCTGGGTTACATACATTATATCACAGTAAACAATTAATAGGTTTTTTAAACCAATTCCAGGATCACCAAATCATCTGGGCCAATGTCAAGTTTGTTTCATTTCTGTATTTCAACAAGAAATAAACACATAAATGCATCTACTCTTGCATAAACAGAAAAAGTCACAACTTTAAAATTTATGTAGTTTAAACTTTGTTGGTGTCTACATTATAAACCTGGACGCATATTGTGCTCTTTGCTGACAACTAACAGAACTGTATTGCTTCAATTTTCTTGGGGTTAACTGGATCCAACTAGAAAAAAAATATGTACTGTTGTTCTCAAAAGAATGAACGTATACATTTTATAAAAACAATCAATAATCTAAATATTTTAAATGGTTTTTATGCCTGCATTGTAAAATGAGAATTTTAGATTTTGTTAAGTTATTTCCTGGGAATGGACATATCATCAGGTCTCATTAATCCATAAACCCTGATCTTGAGCTTTACGCTCTCAAAATCTATTTACATTTATATCAGATACATATTCAAAATGATAGTAGTGTGTGGCTGTAGCCCATGCCCCACGACCATTTTATCAGGGACATAATGAACACTGATGCACCTTACTCTCCAACTGCACTTGGTTGCTATGTCCTTTAACTTGTTCAGACTGGGTGTACCTATGCCCAGTATCCCGAAACACTAGAGCCAGGTACCTCCTTGTCAACCTAATCCTGGCATTAGCCAAACTGGCTATTTATAAGTCCACGAAGCAGCGTTTTGATGGGGAGGGATCCCTCACCTGCCAGGCCTTATTCCGGATGCTGGTGCGCTCCCGTATCCGAGCAGAGTACACCCACGCTGTGGCCACTGGGCAGGAAGCTGCGTTCACTTCCCAGTGGGCCTTAAGCGGGTGCTCTGCATCCCCCATGGTTTTTCTTTTAAGCTTAACCTCCTTATTCAGTGCACTTTTGTGTTTATTTACAGGTGCATTTGAGTTTTTCGGCCTACAAAATAGATTTGCTTAGGAGAAGAGCTCCACCATCTCTTCTACGTCCACTGACTGAACCTTGGAAACCTCCAGCTAACTGCTAAAAGCGGAGGGATTGATTACATGCAAAGCGCAAAAAAAACAACAACCATAAAAAATACGTTTTAAACAGAAGAATTTCTCAACAATCCTATTGTGTCCATGCATATAAATATTGGTAAAATATTATTTTCATACAATGAACAACATAGGTATCGATTTATTTCCCTCACTGACAGAGGAACCAGGGTCAAAGTTTTGGTTGTCTGTTGCAAAGTCATAACGGACATAGCCCAATGGAAACCATCATGAATACCTCCATCCATAAAATAAACAACCTACTGTATTGGCCTGAATAGTGCTTTGTTTTTTCCCACCCTAAAAATGTCATTCCGAAAACTGTACTCGTATTATATGTGCAGCCTAGCACCTTTTATTTTTGATGTAGAACACCTTCAAAACTTTAGGGTCGTATTAACTGAGCCGTACTATATTCGGGCCAATACGGTATATTCTAGAGCAGCAAAATTAACACTAAAAGTTTAAAGCATCAAGATGCTTGGCTACAATTTTGCTCCGTACATTTCTAGTTGTGATTTGAGGAGCATTAAAAGGAGAATTTACATTGCAAATATATTCTGTCTTAAAGCATCCATTTTGCTTTTGGGGTTTTTTTCTGCAAAAAAATAACAAAAAACGCTCTGAGGCAACAGAAACTTCCAATGTGCATCAGATGTAAGAAAATCAAGCTCATTAATAAGACACAACAAGAAAAGGGTAAACTGCAGTGAAATAAATAAATTGACCACAGAGGAACAGACCATTCAATAGATTGTACAGTGGATTTCCCATGGAGAAGATTTTAGTTGTGTATTTCAAGGTTGGATTTCTTCTCCAGGATAGGGAAAACAGCTTCACAACACATTGAATCTGTATCAAATTATATAGCACCAGCCAATTCAACCACCTGTAACAAAGGTACCACATATGTATTCTTGACCTCCCCCTTGCAAATTAACAATATGGACGGACAATGAATGTATGGGTTCTTGTCCAATGCATTTAGACCTTTTTCTGACTGTATAGTGATAATCCACTGAAAAGTATTAAATCATTGATGCCAAGATTGAATGAAAATGCCTTACAAAATGGACAGGCCTGGTGTACTGCTATAGCGATTTGTTAATTAAGGTCTATGTTATGTGAATTAATTAAAACACCTTTGACCTCCACCATGTGTTAAATACATAGACGCTGCAGGTGTCTGAATACAAGGTTATGACTAATTGAATTAAATTATTTCAGCATTTGAGTGTTCCTCACTGGTTTGAACTCTCAAATGTCGATATATTGAAGTCCAGTTACACTAACAAGTACTAGGGTCACTATGACAGTTAAACTGCCTCATTTCAAGCAGGGGGTGAAAAAATACGGCGGGAAAACCCCACAGCGTGTGACAGCCAACGGTCAACCCCATCGTGGGGAGGGGGGAACCCGGCGGGCCAGGGGGGCGCCCATCGTCCCCGCTGTCACTGGGATAGAATGATACCATCAACACACACGCCATGTTCTGTTATCTCCCGATGGTCTTATATCATTCTCTCTCTCCTCCACTGAGCCTTCTTATTCTCAGACACGCCAGGGCCGCATCTCCCCCCGGCCTGTCGGGGTAAGGTGCGGCGTCCCAACGGCTGCAGGGGGCGGGGGTGGACTGTACCACAGCGGTGCCTGCCGGGGCGAGCAACAGGAAGGGGCAAGAAAAGAGACGGAGCTGGGCCCAGTCGGCCTTATTGGTAGGAACACCGAGGGTAGCATATAAGCCTCAGTCACAAACAGAGCCATGGGACGAGGTGAGATAGAAAGGAAAGAAACGCCATCGCCATTTTGGGTGGGACTAAAACGACAACAACCCCCGTTCCAAGCCACAGTATAGAGCGGGACGGGGACGGCGAGAAAACCAGTATCAGCTAAAACGGATCCAAGAGGCTCTCCCCACATTACACCCTCGTCCCGACTTACCCCAGGATATCCAGGAGCCGACGGCGCCTCTTCCGCTCCCCTCAATGCTTCACATTTTATAATTTAAATGATAATTCTCAACCTGTTCTTACCTCAGAATGGTAGCTGCAGAGATGGTGGCTTTGCCTGCATTAGCATAATCTGCCTAGCAACCGCTGAACTGCTGCTGTTGATTGGTCTGTTGCTGCGTAGGAAGGAATAGAGTGAGGGATATTTCATATGTTCATTTGCTTATTTGATAGGCATGTGTGCGGATTTTTAAACGCACGGGATCAGAATCGGTGACTGGGGTAATCTTTATTTGCACATAACCGGGTAATTAGAGTTTTCGTATTGACGTTATTTGTTGTTTTGTTAGAGCGGCCATCGTGCGTCGAGAGGAGAAGCTAGAGACCAATCAAAAGACACGATACATCTTTACGTAGGATGGAGCCTCAGATAGAGCGCCCCTAGGGGGAGAGGAGAAACTGCTCGCACCAGCAGGTCTCGCTAATGTACAAATTGTCCGTACAATCCTGATGGATGTGTCACAGGAGCGGTGTCTCAGGGACATGTGGTAGGAACATGCGAGTTGTCTTGATGTTTTATTGACTTGCTTAGGGGGGAGACATTTTATTCAAAAGTACGTATTTGTTGAATTTCTCATTAAAAAGCGCAAATTTGTCCCTGGGACAAAATGTTGGGAGATTTAATCACCATGTCAAAAAATGAAGACCATCATTCAGCTTATGTGTTTGTGCAATAAGTAATAATTCCCTTCCACAGTATGATGACATCTATAATTCCTATTTTTAAGGAGTGTCATATTTAAGTAGGGTTCTATAGGCTTTAGAAAGTTGGGTTCAGGGAAGCATTGTCATACATCCTATACCATGTGTGAGAGCTGACTTTGGTTGGGCAAATGGTGAAACTTCCTAAATAAGGACGTTGTCTTCTGTTATAGGGAATGTTGGTAAAACAAGGTTGGTAGTCCCAGCCCTTGCTGTGTTGAGCCTGTTTCTGGGCTTAAGGCTATGCACATAGTGACGGTGACGTCAGGCTGCAGTCGCTGGAAAAATCAAATTGAGATGACTTCCAGCGACCGCGACCAAGCCGTCTGGTCACTCTTACTATAAGCGCACACGCTATAGTGCCGGCGTCGCAGCGAAACAAATGTATTGCCACCTTCGCATGCGCTTATAGTAGAAGCGACGTGATCACTGGAATTTACCTCAATTTGATTTTTCCAGCAACTGCAGCGTGACGTCGCTGTCACTATAAGCGCAGCCTAACAACCAGCATGAATTGGGATTGTTGACCCCAAAAAAAAGTTGTTCAGGCTTCCGTCAGTGAGACCGCACTGAATCTTATGAGGCGGTTTATGGATTATAGTCATTTAAATTTAGTTCACATTATTAGGTTTTTGGAAAGGTTGCTGTAAAATGAATTTTTTTGCCACTAACCATGTTTAGAAGAGCGTTGGCGAAATCCACAGATGTAATTCTCCGGCGTAAACAATTAAAGCGGTTGCTTAAACCTCCAACTCCATTGGCAACTCAAAAAGCACCGTTCATCAAGATGATTGGGGAGGGGGGGAGTAGATTTTACTCTTGCATTCATTTACCTTTTGGATGAGGTAACTTTTCAGCCAGAAAGCAGAACATTATAATTTAAACATAAGTGCACATTTTTTATCAGGGTGGTTCTGTGTTTACAGCAGCCATTTACATCAATAAATAAATTTAAAAAAATAAAAGTTTAACTGTTCCTTTTAAAAGTGCAATCCCACAGCGTTGGCAAAAAACAACCTTTTGGAAACATTTTAACAGTCTAATTGGCTTCCTAATCTAATGCTTAAAGCAAATATGTGACTTATTTTGTTTCTGTGGAAATAACAAATTGCATTTTTAAAAAGCATCTGAATGAGTGTCCTTATCACAGAGCCAATGGAGGTTAGGGCCAGTGTATCCCAACTCCAGTCCTCAGGGAACCCCAACAGGTCAGGTCTTAAGGATATCCCTGCTCCAGCACAGGTGGGTCAATCAGCGGCTCAATCATTTTGAGTGAGCCACCTGTGCTGGAGCAGGGATATCCTTAAAACCTGGTCTGTTGGGTTTCCTGAGGACTGAAGTTGGAAACACTGGGTTAGTGGAAAGGGAGAGAACAGTTGCTCTGGCTGTGAAAACAAGTTGAACACCGTAACATACAACAATTATCAGCTCATGTTTAAAAATATTTCTACTGTAGGTCTCAGATGACACTCTTTAACACTTCAATGCCACAAGTCTATTTTATAGGCCAAAAAGCCAGCCAATCAACATAACACATCTGATTGGTCAAAATTGTGCGCCAACCAGAAAGTGGCCTATAAAGGAAAAATTTACATAAACCAGTAATAAGTGCATTAAATGAGGAGGTGAAGTGTAAAACAAGAACCATGGGGGGATACTGAGCAGAGCACCACGCTTAAGACCCACTCACTGCCACTAGTACACTGCCCCCTAACTTTTGCAGTGCTGGAGGTCTGGTGGCACCAGAATCATTTTGGCACTTCAGCGACCATACAGAAGTCCTGGAGGAGGCTCGACTTCCCTTTAAATCGTGCTGGCAGCTCATTTGGAGCAATAACCCCCTACAAAACACATGGGTTCATGATGTACCTGTAACCTCATAAAGGCCTCTGTCATGCCAGGGGCTTGGCCTTACCAGGTGCATTGTAAAGGTCAAAAACCTGTGCCATTAGAAGAAAAACACCCCTTCTCCATGTGTAAATTTGATCTCTGATTTCTTGATTAAGGGACTCATCCAGTGCCAACCTGTCATCTCTATTTTGAAGTGTGCACTTGATTCCTGTTTTGGTTCTTAAAAAAACTATTGGTTTTGATAAAACGCGTCAATTTGGTTTTGGATAATGGAGTAAATGTGAATTTAATTAAATAAATAATAAAGTAATGTTATCTGGAGCTGTCTAGCTCCACTCCTCAGACTAGTCATCGCACACCACCTGCTCTCCGATTCACCCGCTCTCTCTGAGTGGCACATTCTGACATACATCTCTGCTCTGAGTTCTGACTAGCCTCACTCCCCTCTGATTAGCCCTGCCCCCAGCACTCACACACCTCTGCCTTCTTTTGGATTCCCTGGTTCTCACTGAGCTGTGCAGCGGTGACGTGACCTGTTAGTCATTACTGAACACAGCATAGGCGCCAAGTGGGACATTTTAGGTGACCAGGCACACAGGATTTTTCCATCCCTGTAGCTAACCTAAAGATGTTAACCCAACTGCAACTGATTGATTTGATATATAATAAGGTGGTTTATCTAAGATTACCTATAACACAACAGATAACGTAAGGATGTTAACCCAACAGCAACTGATGCACTTAACTGGTAGAGCCTTTGAGACTATATAGACTAATGGTAGTAAATCTCACATCAACTAAATAGGCAGGGGCATACCTATTGCCTGCGCTCTTTGGGGCTCGCTCAGGGCCACCTTTGGGGGAGAGCCGGGACATTTGGCCCAGCCGTCTAGCCGAGGGGGGAGAAAGAGCAGGCAGCAAAGGCTGGGGGTGTAACTGCAGAGAGCTACAGAACTCTGTCCGCCCCTGCACTCCATGACATCAGGGGGAGGAGTTACTATGTGCTGCTGTGGGAAGGTATGCTATGTGTGTTTGTGTGTTATTTTGTGTTGTGTGTGTGTGCGTCAGTATGCTTTGTGTGTAAATTTGTCAGTTACAGTTTGCTCTGTCAGTGTGCTGTGTGTGCCTCCGTGTCTGTCAGTGTGCTGCGGGGGGGACAGTTGGTGAAACTTCCCCCGGGTGCAAAAACACCAAATTACTCCGTTGTGTTTACGCATATTTACATTATCAGACGCTTCAATAGCCACTCTGTCAGACCGCCACTCCTCAAACAACACCCAGTCAGAAGCACTCTCCCCGCTCCTCATCCTCCCTGTCAGACCACCCCCCCCCTGCTCCTCAACCTCCCAGTCAGATCACCCTCTCCCGCTCCTCATCCTCCCTGTCAACCCCCTCCCGCTCCTCAGGTTGTGTGTGGAGATTATTGTGTGTGTGGAGGGGGTTATTGTAGTGCGTGGTGGTTGGGAGGTTATTGCAGGGGGGGGAGGTGGTTATTCTAATTTGTGTATTGTGGGGGAGGGGGGAATTCTATGTGTGTGTGTGGTCGGGGAAATGAATGTGGGGAGGGTCGAGGGGGTTACTGAGTGATAGCGGAGGGGGGGAGTGTGAGAGGAAAAAGGGGAGTCAGGGAGGAGGTGTAAGGGGAAAAGTGAGGTGTAAAAAGGGGGGGGCTCACAGGGCCGCCAACACGCTGGGGGTGGGGGGCAATGGAAACTCTTGAATCTACAGAATATGTTCACTCATAATGAGGCCCTGAAAAAAAATGTTACTGTTGAGCATAGGTTTTTGCTTTTCTTTCAGTCTACTTACACAGACTATATACCTAAATATCTCTGGGTTACTGCATAGGTCCTTACCTTTACATGATAGGGTAACTGTTATTGCATAGGTTAGGTCTATTAGGATTATTCAGCATTACTTAACTTGTTTAGTGGAGAGGTGTTTGTTTGGAGGTGTGCAAATTAGGGAAGTACCATACGTAGACTGCATCAGTCTGTGGGAACCGGCATGAAAAAGGGGCATTTTAGGCTCCGAAACGTCGCCCCCTTATACTTTTAGCAACTCATTTTCTATGTGTATTGTACATTTCCCCCCTCCCTTGTTGTTTTTGTTTCATTCCCCTTGTTTCCCCCCCTCCTCTCCCTCAATTAGTGTTATTGTTCCATGAGATGTACTCTCCAAGCCTATATTAGGGCTGACTTTGTAGCTGCTATTTTTTTTAAATATACCATTGATTTTCTCAAATATACATTTTTGACTGTTTTTTTCTTATTGCGTGCTGGCGACCCCTGTGTATATTATTGATTCCTCTCTGGGGGGGGGGGGATGAGGTTCCTCCCTGCTCGTGTGCACCTTTTCATTTATTCATAAATTTGCTTTGTTGTGAAGTGCTACCTAGCACACATAATTTTAGTTTTGGCTTTGTGTGCCATTGTTCATCAATACACTGATTTTGAACCACCAGATTTTGAGTGCTTTCTCTTCTTTGCCTGGTAATATTTTTCTATGTATACATGTAGATATATAGATAGTCCAGAAAAAAAGAAGCCTAAAGCACAAAGACAGAAAGGACAAAGAAACACAACATAATGTAATCGGTATGGTATAGGCGCAATTCCCACTCAATTGTATAAACTCACAGGAAAGTTTCTTGATCAGGCATGTAACTGACTATTCAATGGATCAGATGGTTAGGCTGCTGGACATCTCTCCTCCCCTTCGCAGATCTCCGTCTTCCATAAGTTTAAAATTCAGTATGTGAAGAGTTTGCAGAAAGCAAATGTAGCATAATTTCGTTTTAATAGAAACAATAAAAATAGAAATGCAGAGTACACTCACAATTTTTTTAATAAAAAAGTGCAGATTTGATTATGTTCCCGACCTCGGGGAACAGAATGGAAGTCCGCTCTTCCTGCCTCGATGTCCATGGCATTTGGTACCAAAGACTTTTGTGTCACCTGATCGTTGATCTAATGTCGCGATGTTGGGTGATAGATTAGCTGCGCTCTCTCTCACCCTACGCATTTTGCTCATGCTTCATCAGCGGTGTTAATGATAAATTGCCAGACACATCCCTTATATACCATCGCGTTATCATTGACAGTGTTATAGTTTGTCATTTAAGGGATAGAGGGCTGGGGGAAAAAAGACTTAGAAGATTGGCTTGTGAGAACCAAACCCGTTCAGGTGAGTGTCCGTCTGGCTCTGCTCTGCTGCTGTTACTTCTTTGAAGATTTGTGGTAGTGGCAGCTGACAAACATGTCATACATGGAGGAGACGAGAAGCACAAAATGGCACGATAGTGTATTAGCTCTGGTGGTATAAATATTCAGAACTGAAAGTATCATTAAATATCTTGATGTAGGATGATTTGAAAAATTCATAAGTTTAAATACTCTGCATAAAAATCAATAAAACAGATTGCACATGCAATCAACATAAAAAATGGTGAAAAGATGCCACACCATAGGCGTCGGCTCGATGATCTTCTCTCCATCAATGTAAAAATTAAAATCCTACTTACTACAAGTCACTAGAACATGCGCCATGTATGTAGAACTCTCTGTTGGTGATATCTACCTGACTGGTTGCTCGATAGGGCTGCAAACATCCTGAATGAGCTGTTTGGTTGAGCCTCCTTGCTCGCACATGTCGCCGACCAGCCTCTCCAGATGACATCACTACTCCCAACTCTCAGCTGTTCTCGGCTTCGGGGTACTCGAGAGTCCTGCAAAGTGAACCCTACGCGTTTCAAGACAACAGTCTCGTCCTCAGGGGTACTGTAGATGATCAGTTCCTAGTGGTTATTTATACTTTTCTTTTCAAAACAGCTCTAATTATTCATAGTGCTGTGAGTCTTTAGTAGTTAGACTGTCAATTAGTCAGTGTCCACAAATTCAAACAGCGAATACTCATCAGAACTGATTTTTGGAGACTACATATGATCCTTTGTGGGTGCTTATATTGAAATACATTATGCATATTGAGTGAATGTTAAGTCACTCCGATATAGTATATTTTAAACTCACAATCACATTTGCTACAGGCAATGCTTACATTAGCAACAAATAATATTGACTTCAAATAGATATTTGGTTACATATAAATGACAAACTAATTATACTATCTAGATATATCATATGGTATCCAGAATTAGGCTAAAGCTGTAAAATTCTGTGTATTATTGAAATCCCTGCTCTTATTGGTTAAAAGTCCGGGCATTATTCATTCAGTAATGCCTGGAATTTTTGGTAGCTTGCAAAGTGATTGGCTAGAAATAATCAGTTTTTCCTTTTGTCAGAACAGCTCTGTGACAGGGTACGGGATTGGTCAGGAGGCAGGAACAGCTCTCAGACAGGGCAGGGGATTTGTCAGGAAGCAGCAGACAGACTGACTCCTCCCCCTCCCTCTGTGCACAGAGCCGTTGAGTTGAGGAGGGAGAGAGTGTGTTTGTAGCTGCAAGGTAAGTGTCTGTCTGCAGAGTTGGTTTGTAGCTGCAGTTTTTATCTAGTGTGTGTGTGTGTTTCTGCTGCTTTAGACTACGTCCATAGAGGGGGAGCCGTGCTGAGCCGTGCGGACCCTAAGACTCGTCTGCGCAATCAGGAGCGATTGCATGAATTAGCAGATGAGCCAGCGTGCGCGATCGGGAGGCGGGGCACTGACGACACTGGGCCGATAGCCCGCGAAGCGCAGACATCACGGCGACGTGACGTTGACGCTGCTTCGCTCTGATTGGAGGTTTTAAGCCGGTTCAGTTGTCGGCTGAAAATCCCTGCGCCTCAGCACGCCTGCGGACGCCCCCTCTCAAGACATACTCATTTAGGATGACGGCTCATCGCAGAGTGTCCGCACGGCTCAGCGCTGACTGTCCTTCTATGGACTCAGCCTTATAGAGCGTGTGTGCGTGATTGCTGCTTCTCCTAAGAGTTTGTGTGTGTGTGTGTGTGTGTGTCTGCTGCAGAGTTGGTGTGTGTCTGCAGAGTTTGTGTGAATAGCAGTTTGTGTGTGTATGTACACACAGAGGGGGCGGCATTGTGTGGATATAGATAGCTGCAGTTTAAGTGTATATAGGAGGTGCTTTCATGTATTTACCATTTTATTTGAATAAAACAAATATATATAACTATACAAAAGTGTCTATTATTTATGAAAAAAGCCTACATTTAGCCTATAATAGTAATAATCCCCTCCGAACAGGGCAGTACTGGCCAATAATGTCCTGGCTGGGTTAAAGTCCCTCGGCTTCGCCTCGGGCATTCAACTCTTCCAAATGTATTCATGCGTGGTGCTAAAAGCTGTGTACAGAACAATTGATGTAGAATGATGATGATTATTCCTGTGTGATGCCTGGAGTATATATCTTGAATTGGGTAGGGTACTGGGTGTGGCATCCCGGTTCGTAAACCAGTAAAAGCGGCACTCAATAAATCTAGGAACTAAAGTGCTAAATATCACCCCAATTGAGTACCCAAATACCTTAAGGAACACAATAACCATATAGCAAGCAAAAACTCACAGGCCTGCTGCAGCGTCCATGTTAATCCAGGTTCCAGGCAAGCTTGGTGTGCCTCCGTCCGTGTAGATTAGATGCAATAGAAGGAAAAAATGGCAGAACACAACCGTAAATATCCAAAAAATTAGGAGGAAAGTGCATTCATTGTCCATTAAAAATATTTAATGGTCATGTAAGAGATGTGTGC
Source organism: Ascaphus truei (assembly GCF_040206685.1). Lineage (NCBI taxonomy): Eukaryota > Metazoa > Chordata > Amphibia > Anura > Ascaphidae > Ascaphus > Ascaphus truei. The sequence continues at coordinate 7,214,107 of NC_134488.1, forward strand.
AGAGGTATGCAATGGAGACCGTTTTTAAGGTGAAATTAAAATAAGGCTTTATTGCGCCTGTCCCTTTTAACACAGCAAAACATATGAAACCAACAAACGCCTATCCCTGTTTAAGGGCAAATTTACTTCCCCAGTCCCTTTCTGCAGGGCTGGAGGTATAATCCCATTACCACCCTATTCCCCAAAGTCTCAAGAGATACCTTAAAGCAGGTGTCCCTTCATGTCAGTCTCTGGTAGGTTCCTAGGTCCCCTGTGTCCATGAATATAGGTCTTTGGGTGTCTTGATCTCAGCAGAGACTTTCTGCTCAAGACCTCTTTCCTCTTGTCAGCACCCTTGTGTACTGAGGAAAAATCTCCCTTCCTGTCTCAGAGGCAGGCTTTTTCTGACACCTCTAATCAGCCAGGTGGTGTTGGTTAATTGTCTACCAGCAGTTAACCACCACATTGCTGGATTAGAGGCACATTTTTGAACAGGGATAATGTAGAGGGAGGAAGGGGGTGGCCCGGTATTAAAGGGGTTGCACCCCATTTGGCCACCCCTGACCGCACCAGGGAGACAAGGGGTTAACTGGACTGAGGTCCAGAAATGTGATTTAACCCTTGTTATGACCTGTAAATGTATGTTCCCCTGTTCCATTGTAATGTCTGTTAATCAGTGTCTGCATCACACACACACTAGAATCCATCCGGGAGCACAAGGGTTAATAGTTCTTTAATGATTATAGCTCTTTGTGTAGTTTTCCCGCCTTTTCAGGCACCATTTTGCAGGTCCCCATTGGCCGCCATTAGGGCTCAATGCATTCCAATGGCAGATTGTGCTGTTTTAGTCCTGTTTCCTGTAAAGACCAGCAGGTGGCGTCCGAGAGGGAGAGCGGCGGTTTCCCATTGAAAGTCAATGGGCCCATTGGCTTCAATGGAGATGCCTCGAGGTAACCTTTCCAGGAAGAAGTTGGCTGCCGTCCAGACCGCAAACCGCAAAGCGGATACAATGTCTAAAAAAGAGTTACAATCACTTGAGTCAAGTTCAAAGTTAATTGATGTGGGAATAAACAGTTCTAGGGCACCTAGAAATAAAATTCTTTTTGCCCCTAGTTCCGAGGCTTCCCCCCACTCGACCACCACCGGGTCCCCGAATCCTGGACCCCTGATAAGGGTCGAACCAGATAGAGCGGGTCGCGCCATAGGCTTTGCCGGCGGCGGCAGAAACGGCTCAGAAAAATGACTAAGTGTGAAATACTGAATTTTAGGAATCCATATCTCCGGTTCCGGAGGGTCCAGCGGATCAGGGTTTGGGGTATCTGTAGCCACTGCTCCGGCATTGCTACAGAACCATCCTTGACCCGCTTGGACCAACCCGACGGAGTATGGACCCCCTTGAAGTTCGGGACTTTTCCCATAGACTTCAATGGCAGAAAAACCCCATTGACTTCAATGGCTGCGATTTACCATTGAAAGTCTATGGCGGAGCTGCCCGTTGTTTTCAATGGGGATTTAGTGAAAAGCTGAGATTTCTTTTTCAATGGAGATTTTTGTATTAAAATGATTTAATGTACATTTGTGTAACTCCGGTTCCTTAGATAGTAGCAAGTCGCTTTTTGGACCATATGGTGTCCCAGTTCTGGCAATGCCAACTGGGAAGTTTGGACCTGCTAGACCAAACGGAACCGGATATTTTAATACGTCTATGTTTTATGCTTAATACTGTATTCTAAGGTATGGATAAATTCCAGAGGAAATTTCTTTGGCCATAATGTAGCAGATGGCCGGAGAGGCGACCGAATGTCTAGGACTTAAGTATTGTTCAAAGAGTTTTGTCACCCTCACTGTTTATCCGAGGCCCAAACCAGAGCAGTTCTTAAGTGTTCCAGTTAACACCTTCCAACAAAGGTTTTCCTGCCATAAAGCCAAATGGGTAGAATGGCTGGCATTCCATTTGCATATGTGGGGCTACAGAAATGAGACCCCAGATTTCTACTGCGCCTGTGCCAGCTAGCAGGGGGGCATGTGTTGAAATGTGTTCCCATGTTAAAGATTGGCTGGAGGTAATTGAAAACCAATCACTGGTGCTTAATGGTACAGATAGAGGGACAAAAGGTTTATAAACTGCTGTCCACCCATATATCCTTTGTCTTCGTTTGCTGATATGGTTACCTGATATCACCTGAATGATTTCCTGATTGCTGAGAGAAATGCTACATCTAACTTCTCATTCCCCAACCCCTAAGTAAGTGTACTTCTTGTTTGTTACTGTATTATCTGTTGTGTTCACCTTTATTCTAAGGAACAAATACAATTTATTATATCTTAAGCCTCGTTCAGTTCAAACCCAATTATTTTTTGTAATATTAATAATCCTGTGGAAGCTATTGTCACAGATAAGTCCCCTGTTACAGGTCAAAAATGGCATGGCATTACCCTACCAACATGTTTCGTGCTACACAGCACGAAACATTTTGGTAGGATAATGCCTTGCCATTTTTCCATTTTTGACCATTAAATATTTTTATGGGCAACGCACTTTCCTCCTAATTTTTTGGATATTTACGGTTGTGCTCTGCCATTTCTTCCTTCTATTGCTTCAACTGTTCCAGCCTGGGCATTGTTGGCCAGTAATGCTCTGTTCTACGGGGATTATTACTTAAATATGACAGATGGAACTATACAGAAAAATAACACCTTCTATACACAGTGAAAAAGAAAATATCGTGCAAAAGCGCTAATGCTTGAAAATATTAGTGACAAATTCCTAAAATAATTATAAAAAACCTTAAATGAAGATCTAGGATGCCTGCTATAAATGACCCACAGAGATCATAATAAACCACAAAAAAACACAATAATAGCGGCGCCCATGTGAAACTAAAATCACCTGAGTGATTTGACCACTGATAGTCCAGCCCTCACAATCCAAATGAAGTCCAATATGGGCTTGATTGGTGTCTCATAACATGTAAGGACAAAAGGAACAAAGCATAGTGCAACACTGATGGACTCACTGATGAACAAACATTCACTAACAACATGCAACATAAACAGAACAAAATAGCTACAATAAAAACTGATAGATTTAATGAAAAAATTATTAAAGGGATGACAATCAACCATAAAATACACACACAGAGATCACTTCCGATTGGTCTAAAACTGGAATCCTACTCACGGAAAGTTAGCAGAAAACCAGCATGTAACAGCAACAGCTGCCAAGGAAATCCAACTGGGGATCAGTAGAGGAACATCACAGGACGTGCAGACCTCGTGTGCTGCCGCCACACAACCCGCTGGCGCGATCACAGACCCGCTGGTAGCGTCGCCTTCGAATGACGCGTGGCGCATGCGCCGTAGCTCAAAATGTCCTGATAGACACTGTGCATGTAGCACTTTGCATATGGTGCCTCCAAAGTCCTTGCAGTCTTGTAAACTGATTGTTGCTGGACAAATAGACCAGCAGCTGACTAGACCAACTCCAGATGAGGATCAAACTAATGTGTGCAACCACCCTATGCGTTTCATGACACTAGGTCACTCCGTCAGGGGCATGATGGGTAATGAGAGCATGCAGTGATATATATACTCATGATTGACAATCCTCATCACTTTAATCATTTTTTCATTAAATGTATCAGTTTTTATTGTAGCTATTTTGTTCTGTTTATGTTGCATGTTGTTAGTGAATGTTTGTTCATCAGTGAGTCCATCAGTGTTGCACTATGCTTTGTTCCTTTTTTCCTTACATGTTATGAGACACCAATCAAGCCCATATTGGACTTCATTTGGATTGTGAAGGCTGGACTATCGGTGGTCAAATCACCTTATATACACAGTTAACATTAGTATGATATTAATAGCAATAATTCATCTTGATGATGTTATCAATGTGAATAAAATAATATGAAAAAATGTGTGTCTTCCTAAATGGATGTGTGTGTAGGAAACCACACTGCTAGGTACTGCATTATAGCAGTTCTGGCATGTCCCTGATGGGAGTTATTTGAATCCTATGTGTACTGGATTATAGGTATTAGTTATCCATATGGCACCTCATGTATAAATCTATTTCTACATATGATGTTTCCCAGTTGTAATAAACATCAAATATATCAATGCACTCGTGTGCGGTGAACAAGGAAAACAGACATTCACTGATTTGACGTATACAAATCTTCTAACAGAAATTTGACAGTGTGTGATTCATATAGGAAAAACCAAAAACAGCGCACAACTCGTAGTGCGTTAAAAGTGACAATATTAGGTCCAGCAGCCGAGCTAGCCAGCAGCACAACCCCAGAACTCCGTGCTGCCGACAGCGAAAACCAGCAAATAAGGCACAAAAAATGCCAAAGAAGGGCAGTAAAAGATCCCCACGGCCGGAGGAGACTCACCCCGCTCCCTGCACAGCCTCGCGGCGCTGTTTAACGGAGGGAAGGAGCGCGGACGCGCAATTGAGCACCGGAACCTGCTTCAGACGGGTGAAACAAGATGGCCGCCGGGCACGAGTGAGAGTGCCCTGAATCGGCTGCGTCTCGGCCCGACAGGAGAGGTAGGGGGGAAGGGAAAAGGAGGGGGGCTCTGAAGGACAGCAGCCACAACAAAGCCAGGTAGAGGGCAGGCAGCCACCGGGCATCGGCTGAGATAGGTGTGAGAGGCGCGGCAGCCATTAAGACCCTGCACACTGCAGGAGGACAGAAGAGCCAACAGAGAAGAGCCTGACGAAGCCATCTAATGGTGAAACGCGTAGGAGGAGGAGCATAGGGTTTTTGCTCTCATTCAGTGCAGTGGAGCGGAGCAAGCAACATCATACATTGGGCTCCAGCCAGTAGCACCTGTTCAAGTTTGTTTGCCTGTTCATCGGCAACCAGGAGGAGGAGAGCTGACGGACGCAGCCCAGAGACTACCGGAAAGAGTCTGTGCGTCACGGCCGGAAGTGACATCAGACCCGGACACTCGGAGGGCTGTGTGTTATCGTGTGTCATCGTGCATCTGTGCAACGTGTACCGGAGCAGATTTCAGGATTGAAGAAAGCTTCCGGACCCACGGACCAGCAGTGAATACAGGGTGAGCATATCGAGCATTGGCTGAACCCTGGGGTACCCCTCTATATCAAAATCTGCCCGGGCAGTGCACAGCTTGCAGGACTCTGACTTTCCACCGGGATTTTCCCGTTTTTAACCCCTTGGAGACCCATTGAGTGCAATTGCACAACAGATTCATCTGCACAGTTTTTAAACATTATTGTCTTTGTATTGATCATCATGATTTTGTTGTCCTAGAGGGTGATCCCTGGGACACGATTTTTAATAAAGGTGTTTAGTTTGACCACTACCCCATTTTGACTGCGCTTCTAACTTTTTTTCTTCTTTTCTGTAACGGTCTCATCAGAGACTGGGGTTCCCTGTATTAAGAAGCTGCGTCATTCATTGGGTTGTGGCTATCTTACTCATCTACTTCTGTTAGCAAGATCCTATACGCGCCGGACTGGTTCATGTCACATGTTTTTTGTTTTTTTGTATTTTGTTTTATCACATAGCCTATATTCACAGTTACATCCCATTTGGCGCACTTTATTTTTGTTTTTTACTGTAAGAGAAGAGCCTACCCCCTTTCCCCCCCCCCTTGCCCGCACACTCGAGTTAGCCAGGAGCTGCCCAGATCAAAAGAGAGGGTGCCCGAGTGTGACCCCCCTAACGTGCCATCATAACAGGCAGGTGCTAAGTGCCCCTCAAGAGTAAAGTTAAGAACTAAAAAGCAGATCCTATATCCAAGATGGCCGCCGATGCTGTGTGACCAGGGTGGGCAAAGTCAGATGTGAGGCTAAAACTAGCCTGTAGCAGAGGCCTCTACTAAGTGTACAGGGGTAAACCCCCCCCAAAAAAAGAGGCCCGAAAGCGACCCCAGTGAACAAAAGATTGCACGTTACGGGCACCACTGGTACATAAAATCCTGGAAACGGACGCTGATCAATCAAACACATGCACGCCCCCTCCTCTCCCCCCCCTCTCCCCCAGATGACTCTCTAATAAACAGGAGACTATATGTTTAGTCCCATGCACTAACGGATTGCCCAAGTGTGGTGGTGCAAGCGCGGTACTGATGTGAGCCCAGAAAAAAGACAAGAACCATTCTAAGCTTACAGAATTTAAAGCAATCTAGCAAACAATACAAAAGAGGAAGATCCGGGCCGGAATTACTTCTACATCTCTCAACTGCGCGCCGGAGCCATGGCCCCTCCCAGAAAGTCCGGGAAGCCGGAAGCTTCCACGTTCTTTACGCGAAAGAACGTGCCGCATGCACCAACGGGCAAGGAGAAAGTCACACAAGCCCAGGACCAAGAGGACTCGGACTCAGGGTCGGAAGCGGATCAGAACCCGGACATCAGGAAAGAACTAAAAGCCTGGGTTAAAGAAATAAAACAGGCGTTCCATGAGGAGCTGCAAACCAGCAATGAAGAGCCTCCACACCAAAATCGTGGAGGTGAAGGAACGGACAACAGGACTGGAGGTAGTCATGGAAGCAGTCACCGAAAAGCAAGTAGAGACGGACGGAGTTATAACCCAAATGAAAGAACATATTTCCCGTCTCCAGGACGCCCAGGAGGAGGCAGAGAATAGATCGCGAAGAAACAATCTTAGAATTCGCAACATTCCGGAGACAGTCCTCAATGAAGAAATCAAGCCAGGACAGAGCCCACAGGATTTACAGACCGAAAGAATTAGAAAACAGAGGGCCCAGAGACGTAATCACAAGGTTTCACTATCTCTACCAAAGAGGAAATATCTTCCAAAGTCAGAAACCTAGACAAAATCTCTTTTGAGGACACAGAACTGCAAATCTTCTCGGACCTTGCACCAACAACCATGGCCAAAAGACGCGAACTCATGGAAATCACAGGCTACCTGAGGAGCAAAGACGTCAGATACAGATGAGGTTTCCCCTTCCGTCAACAAGCCACTCACAAGGGAAAACAGGCTACCCTGAGAACCCCAGAGGAAGGTCCGGAATTCATCTCCGCGCTGGGCCTGGAGATTCCAGAAGAATTACGGAGAGTCATAGGGAAGGCATTCCCGAGACCAGGGCGAGAAAGGTGGTCCAGAGTGACAATTAACCCAGGATAACCCACCAAGCCCCAAATTCTGAGGTCTAACAATTAGATCTTGGTAGAGTCGCAAGAACACAAGAGAGACAATCCCACCTCAACCGTAACCCCCAGTCCTGAACTTTTATACCGACTCGAATAGAAGGGCAAGAACAACTGGGGGCGGGAGGAGGGAGCGAAAGGGTTTAAAACTAAAAGGGACAACAACAAAAAAAGTACAGTATATCTAAACATCCGAGAGCACAAGGATTAAGCCACTATTAATCCTCCAAAGACTCTGTTTAGTCCAGTTAAAAATATAACTGTGTTCAATACTGCATAACATGTTTGTTTCAAAAGTTTGACTGTTGTATTTTCTCTCCCTACACATGTGTTTTAGTTTCAGCCAGTTTTATTAGAAAAGGAGGCTGTCTGACAAACCGCACCACAGCCATGTGTCCAAGCAGAGCTGACTACAGTCTACGTCCAAAACCTTTCAGACTGCAAGTACCACATTGCACCCTACACACACACTTCCCCCCCACCCCCTTTTTTTCTTGACTCTGCATGTCCCAAACACCCCAAACGCAGAGCCAAAGGCCCAAAGCACCAGAGGGCCCTACATCATACCAAGTTAAAATTTCCCAAAGTTACTTTTATTTTCCCCCAATGTTCTCCCCAGTTCATCCTCACGGGAATTCACCTGTATACATCCAAAATGTTATAAACAAAAAAATAACAAAGATACGGCCCCGAAAATCGGGATATCTCCATAAGGCTCCCCCCAATAAAAAGTTGACCCTAGCAAGCAACTACGCAAGTAATTTAAACTAGAGTATGGCTAAAGTATTAAAAATAACAACACAGAATGTCAAAGGACTGAACTCCCCCATAAAGAGGAGACTTCTGTTTAGAGACCTCAAAGCCAGACAAAGCGACATACATATGATCCAAGAAACGCACTTGAATAGAGTAGACACGGTCAGGTTAAGGGACAAAAACTTCCACCAAATCTATCATTCCCCACCGACAGACAAAAAAGCGGGAGTAGCCATCCTGATTAGAACTAGTGTTCCCTTTGGAGTAGGAAAAATAAAGAAAGATAAGGCCGGGCGAATGCTAATCGTATCAGGTAAACTAGGCACGACAGAACTAACAATGGTATGCCTATATGCCCCTGTAGGAGGACATGTGCAGAGGTACACAATGGAGACTGTTTTTGTAAGGAATCGGGGGCCATGTCCCTTGCCGCGTGACCCCTCCTTACCCACTACCAGTACTGCAGCGGCTGCTGCCCCTGCCCCCCGTCGCTACCCATGCCGCCGCCCAGTGCATACCTAGAACTCTGCCGTCGCCATCTTGGTGTAAGGAATCCGCTCCGCAGTTTACTGGTTGCCTTACCTTGCAGACGTGTGCAGTCCTGGAGCACCTCTCCTGATGTTTGCTGCAGCCTGGATTCACTCACCAAAGCTATACACACTCCCTCTGGTATCTACTGCAGCTGTGCAGCCTATCACTGCAACCTAGACTTGCATTCATTCATTGGAGCAGTACCTTCACACCCCCCTCCGGGGATTGGCCCGCTGGCCTTTAAGTATTGTCTTCCCATAATGCTCCCTGCCGAGCATAGTCCTTCCTGGATGTCACTATCTGTTCTGCCACAAGCCCTCGCTTGTTCCTGTCTCTCATGCTGAAGCGGAGTATTCTCCTTGTTGTCTGCAGCTCCAGGTTTCCTAAGGCCGGCTGCTATATTCACGCAGCGGTCTGCTCCAGTCTCCTGTGTTGTAGCTGAGTACTCTTCTTGTTCACTTCAGCTCCTTGTTTCCTGTGACCGGCTGCTATATTCACGCAGCGGTCCACTCCTGTTCTCCTGTGCTGAAGCAGAGGTTTTCGTCCCTGCGTCCCTCAGCCTCCTGGATTCCTGCACTGAAGCGGATGTTTCGTCCCTGCGTTCTTCAGTCTCCTGGATTCCTGCACTGAAGCGGAGGTTTCCCTGTGTATCTTCAGCTTCCTGGTTCCTGGGGCCTACTCTTTCCCTAATCTAGAGAGGCCGTGTCCTGGTTCCTGCGCTGAGACAGAGGATTCCCTAGCCCGCTCAGGACTCTTGCGCTGTAGCACTGGTGCACCCGTGCAGCAAAGCGGTGTGCTACTTTGGTCTGCCTACCATCTCCTGTGACCAGTACCATGGGCCATGGTCGTCGCTCGCGCAGAGGCCAACCCTGCGCTCCTAAGCTGAAGCGGGGCTCTCCTGACTACCTGTTGCCGAACTCTTGCCTGAACAATGTTTATCCTGATGTCTCCTGTCCTGACCCTGGCTTCTACAACGACGACGCTGTCTTCTCCAATCCTGATCCTGCGACATATGACTACGAACTGCGCAATCCGGATCAGCCTGCGCGGTCTCAGGTCGGTGCTTTTACAACCCCACCTCAGCCTCGCGGTCCGGTCCTGGTTTGTGGCGAGCAGAACCCTGACAGTATGCTCGGCTGCACAAACTCGGACCGCCCTGTGGTGAGGGTTGGTAAGTTTCTGTCTGAAAGCCTGTCCCAGCCTGTAAACCAGTCCCAGTGTGAATACCAATTTCTATGTGAGATAATACCCCTGATTGAAGATCTGATTGTGTTTGTAGGTTTAACCCCTTTGCAAAACAAATGCCGTAATGATCTCATGATGAAGGTTTACCGCCTCCGGGACTTAAAACAATCGCTGGCCGCTTGTATTTGCTTTCCTGGTTACCCTTTAACTTGGGAAAATGTGTACCCTTTAGAATTGGACAACGCCCAAAAGGAACTCTCTTCCCTGGCCTTGTCTTTAGACATTTATATAGCAAAAGAGGACCCTCTCCTCATGTTGGCTGATGCCCAAAAAACACTCCATATCCTTTCCATGACATTGGACATTTGCATAAAGGAACAGGATCCTCCCCTCGCCAGCTTCGCTGCCGCTTGGCTGTATCCCTGGTCTACCACGGATCCTTGCCCTGAGTGTATGCCCGGGTTCCCTGACACCAATGATATGTTTTCGTTAACCCCTGCCGATCAGTCCTGTGAGGTCCCCCTGGAGAATACATATGTTGCTCTACCCAGCCCTAATGTTCTTGTATCAGAGAATAAGTTCATTAGTTCTCCTATTTCTAGCTCAGAAGTCCTTTCTCTAGGTCTTGAGGGTTTTCCAGCTTTAACCCCTGCCGAGCAGTCCTGTGAGGTTCCCCTGGAGAATACATATGTTTCACTAGCCAACACTAAGGTTCTACTATCAGAGAATAAGTCCCTTTGTTCCCCTATTTCTAACTCCGAATCTGTCACTCCAGCTCTTGAGGGTTTTCCAGCTTTAAACTCTGCTAGGCAGTCCTGTGCGCTTTCCCCGTCAGAGAAAGAATCCCTAAGTTCTGTTCCCAGGGTCATTTCTGTATTAACCCCTGAGGGGCAGCTCTCTGAGTTTCCTTTGGTAAATCCCTGTTCTCTGTCAGCCATGGTCACGCCCCTAGCTTCAGAGGAGAGATTCCTGGTCTGTCCTAATACAGAGAGAAGATTACCTATGTTTTACTCTCAGGCATTGTCTGCATTAACCCCTGTAAATTCTTGCTGCCTCCAAGTTAATGCCTTCGTTTTAGCCTCAGAGAATGAGTCCACAAGTCAGACAGCAGAGGTTGCATTGAGGGATTCCCATAACCGTACGGAGTCCCTAGATATTCTTTGCTATAAATCCCCTGCTTCAGCTCAAGTTTCCGCAGTTTCGTCTCCGGAGACTTCGGCTAAAGTTCTGGTTCCTGATAAATGTATTCAGGAGTCAGGTTTTTCCCTAAGCTTGCTCGCAGAGTTCCTTCTCCCGGGTGTTTTGCTGAACCAGCCTGTCGCCCACATAGCGGTGATCCCTGCTTCAGCGCATAGTTCCCACATTATGGAGTCTGCAGTAATTTCTGGTTTCCCAGACATTCATTACCAAATACCTACTTCAGAGACCAGTACAGTTATGATTCACCCCCGTGTACTGTCTGAGTTCTCCTCCTCTTTAAGCTTAGGGTTAAAAGCATACAGTAGTCTGTATGTCCCTCCTGGGGTTCATATTATGTTCCCAGGAATGTTTGCTGACGCACGGTTTTCTCCCCAAAGTGACGCTTTTTCATATAGATTAGTAAAAAGCTTGCACACTGTATCCCTTTTCGCTGAATTGTGTCTTACTAGTTTTGAGACTCTGAGAGGTAATGATTCTCCTTCTGATTCTGAAGCTCTTCCTACAAGGAGTATCCTGATTGGGGGTCCCCCTGATTTCTCTGTCCAGGCTAATTCTCCAGGGATCAGCATATCTGTGGTCACTTCCTTAGTACTGTCTGAGGTCACCATGCATATATTACAAGTCCTGGGGTTTAAATCTGAGCTATTTAGCTGTCCTGCCTTTGCTGAAACCCAGTCCCTCAGTACTGTGTCTAAATATGCCCCAGCAAACATGGGGTTACTCTGGGAAGAAATGAAAACTCCTGTCTTAAAGGGTATTTTTTCTCACATGTCCAGCAAATCTAGAACCTCAGTAATTGTTTCTAAGTCACTTATCAATACATCTGATTTTTTCTCTAATCAAACCCAGACACCCTCACTATCGGTTAGGAGTCCTGTGATCAGAGATTTTGCACTAGAAAACACACCAATTCATGTTTTTGTCAGGTTAGGTACCCCTGTGATTAGGGCCATTGCAGTTTCGGAAAAGACTCCTTGTACTCCTAAGGTGCCTGTCATTAAGAGTTTTCATAGTTCATACTTGCTGCTTGTTGATTCTCAGGGCCCTGTCACTGAGGTACAGACTTCAGCTTCTGATGTTAGCTTCCCTCCCACCACTACCCTGGCTCTGCCTTTTTCTCAAGCTACTGATTTAAAGATCCCAAGGACTATTCCTGATTCACTGACAATATTATCTCCCAATGAAGATTTCCCAGTATTGGAGAGCTCTACTGTTGTTTGCTTCTCTGCTCCTGCTAAACCATGGTTTTGTCCCTCGGAATTTTCGGTTGCCCCTGTTATTTCCTCTCAGTTGGAAATACTCTGTACGTATCCCAAGATTTCGGTCCCTATGCCTGGTTTACTGCTTGCCTTGTCACCTTCCATACCAATACCGGGAGATGCTTCCAACCAACCTATACCCTTACTAACCATTACCTGGGAGCCTTCTAGAGGAAAAATTCCTCGCAAATTCCAACATGCAGTGGTCAGCCAAGACTTTTTCTGTTACAAAGTTCCTCCTGGTGTATTCGATCAACTATCAGGGCCGCTGATCCTAGAGTCCGGTTCATTTATTAAAGACTGGGCTTCCTGTAGGGGTTCTCCTGCCGTTTCTGCTCTGGAACCCTCTGGTTCTTCACAGCCCTGGATTTCCAAGTCATTTTGCGAGGCGAGCCATGTACCAAAGATGTTTCTTCCATCAATCTCATATCCTAGAACTGTACTCACCAAAGAACTGCTCGTTTACGGATGCCCTTTCCACCTAAAGAATTTTAGGAACAACTCAATGTCCCCAAGACCCATGGATGGTCCTGTCTGGCCGCAGTTCTCACCGGGGGGTGGGGGTACACTAAGGACTAACCACGAGTCTCTGGACCACGACTCTAACCCCAATCCTAGACGGTTCAGCAACAATTCCCGGTCCCCCAACTCTAGGTGTGCTCATGTTTGCCCGGAGGTCTCGCGTGAAGGGGGGGGTACTGTAAGGAATCCGCTCCGCAGTTTACTGGTTGCCTTACCTTGCAGACGTGTGCAGTCCTGGAGCACCTCTCCTGATGTTTGCTGCAGCCTGGATTCACTCACCAAAGCTATACACACTCCCTCTGGTATCTACTGCAGCTGTGCAGCCTATCACTGCAACCTAGACTTGCATTCATTCATTGGAGCAGTACCTTCACACCCCCCTCCGGGGATTGGCCCGCTGGCCTTTAAGTATTGTCTTCCCATAATGCTCCCTGCCGAGCATAGTCCTTCCTGGATGTCACTATCTGTTCTGCCACAAGCCCTCGCTTGTTCCTGTCTCTCATGCTGAAGCGGAGTATTCTCCTTGTTGTCTGCAGCTCCAGGTTTCCTAAGGCCGGCTGCTATATTCACGCAGCGGTCTGCTCCAGTCTCCTGTGTTGTAGCTGAGTACTCTTCTTGTTCACTTCAGCTCCTTGTTTCCTGTGACCGGCTGCTATATTCACGCAGCGGTCCACTCCTGTTCTCCTGTGCTGAAGCAGAGGTTTTCGTCCCTGCGTCCCTCAGCCTCCTGGATTCCTGCACTGAAGCGGATGTTTCGTCCCTGCGTTCTTCAGTCTCCTGGATTCCTGCACTGAAGCGGAGGTTTCCCTGTGTATCTTCAGCTTCCTGGTTCCTGGGGCCTACTCTTTCCCTAATCTAGAGAGGCCGTGTCCTGGTTCCTGCGCTGAGACAGAGGATTCCCTAGCCCGCTCAGGACTCTTGCGCTGTAGCACTGGTGCACCCGTGCAGCAAAGCGGTGTGCTACTCTGGTCTGCCTACCATCTCCTGTGACCAGTACCATGGGCCATGGTCATCGCTCGCGCAGAGGCCAACCCCGCGCTCCTAAGCTGAAGCGGGGCTCTCCTGACTACCTGTTGCCGAACTCTTGCCTGAACAATGTTTATCCTGATGTCTCCTGTCCTGACCCTGGCTTCTACAACGACGACGCTGTCTTCTCCAATCCTGATCCTGCGACATATGATTACGAACTGCGCAATCCGGATCAGCCTGCGCGGTCTCAGGTCGGTGCTTTTACAACCCCACCTCAGCCTCGCGGTCCGGTCCTGGTTTGTGGCGAGCAGAACCCTGACACTTGGATTCTGGCACTGGTGTTACAGACCCTCAGCTGGGCTCTACTATTTCCTGGTCTCTCAGCCACTCACGAGCAGCTCCTCAACACGCCTCTGCCATGCCCCTCGTCCGGATTGGTCACTGTCGCTTTAAATATCCGGCTGTGACTTCACTTCCTTGCTCTGCATAGCTCCTTGCTTCCTGTGTAGCCTGGAAACTGTGTCGTGCTCCTGTTTGTATTTTCTCCTACAGATTTGAACCGGCTTGTCTGACTTACCCCTCTGGCTCCCGACTTCAGCTTACCCATCACGATTCTTACCTCTCAGACCCTTGGACACGGAAACGGATTTAAACTACGGAACTCTCTATACTCCTGAACTCGGCAAGTACAACGACTATTCTAAATCTTAACTCAGGCCTGGCCATGCTACAACCACATCCCGGACCCACTCCCTCTGCTGTCGGTGTGTATATTCAACATCCCACCTCAGTACAGGGGACTGGCCTGGTCTATGGGCTGCACAGCGTGACATTATGCAGAGCCCAACAGAAACAGACCTGACTGAGGTGGGCCAACTAATCAGGGAACTTGCGATTTACATTGGTACTTTGGGAACTCAGATCACAAGCCTGGTACAACTGCTTTCCCAGCTTTCACTACAGCCTATTCCGGCCCCAGCCGCGCAGGGTGGCGACCGGCCATCAGAACCTCTAGCCTGTCGTGGTTTTTTTTGTGAAATACAATTTGAGATTTCTCCCAGCCTGTTCCCCACCGGACGCACCAAGGTAGCCTATGTTTACTCTCTTTTAACAGGGGACGCCTTGGCGTGGGCCTCTCCCATCTGGGAGTTGCGTGCGGAAACCACCCAGGATTACCAGCTCTTCCGCCAAGAATTCCAGCAGGTATTTGATATTCCCGCCCGCAGAGATACTGCCGCTGCTTCTCTTGTTCAATTGTCTCAAGGTCGTAGGTCCGTAGCCAAATATGCATTGGAATTCCGGACTGTCGCGGCGGAGACACATTGGAACCAAGAAGCCCTTATTGCTGTGTTTTGGCAAGGTTTGTCCGACTCTGTAAAGGATGAACTTGCAGTTCAGCCCAGCCCCCAGGGATTGGAGGAATTGATCGCACTATGCATACTAGTGGATCAGCGCCTTCAACAGCGCCGTCATGAACGCCAGCGTCCCAGAATTTTCTCTTCTGACCCTATTCTTCCCAGATCCTTCCCAGCTATTCGTCCTGTTCTAGACACTGTGGAACCCATGCAGATTGCCAGTCAAGAGTTCCGTAATACCGACAGGACTGCCGATAGAACTCCTGACCGGACTGCCGAAAGGGCTCGTCGCCGGAATGAGGGCCTTTGCTACTACTGTGGATCTCCTGAACATACGGTACGTTTTTGTCCTTTAAGGCCCAAAGAACAAACACGACCAATGGGGCAAGAGGGACTCATTTTGGGGTCCATATCTTCTCACCCTAGCTCTGAAGAGGAACTCCCTAAGAGAATTATGCTTCCAGTCTCGCTTGAAGGTCCGAATTTTCACGTAACCACAGCCGCTTTTCTTGATTCAGGATCTGGTGGTAACTTTGTGGATCAAGATTTTGCTACTCTCAACAAGATTCCGCTCATCACTAAGAAATCGCCGATTGGCCTCGAGGCTATTGATGGTCGTCCTTTGCAACCTGCCTTCATCACGTTAAAGACTCTTCCTCTCACCCTTTCTGCCGGTACTCATACCGAAATCATATCCTTTGATGTGATGCACTCTCCTGCCGTTCCAGTTATCCTAGGATTACCCTGGCTACAGCAGCACAACCCACGCATTGATTGGAGGGATGGCAAGACAATTCAGTGGGAGCCAGAGTCAGACGCCTCACTATTGCCGGTCATTTCTCCTACCACAGTCCTCGCGGGAGTGGAAACGACCCCGGCTAATGATTCCGCTCTTCCTGAAGCATATGCTACCCCTTGTCTCTCCCTGAAACTGAAGCCATGGCAGCATACATCAAAGAAAACCTTGAAAGAGGATTCATCCGTAATTCTTCGTCCCCCGCTGGTGCCGGTTTCTTTTTTGTCAAAAAGAAAGATGGATCCCTGAGACCATGCATTGATTACCGAGGGCTCAATCTCATCACAGTCAAGAATTGATACCCCCTTCCGCTGATCTCCGAACTTTTTGATAGGCTTCAAGGGGCAAAAAAAAATTCCAAGCTAGACCTCCGAGGAGCTTACAATCTTGTTCGCATCCGAGAAGGCGATGAATGGAAGACTGCCTTCAATACCAGAAGCGGCCACTACGAGTATCTTGTAATGCCCTTCGGCTTATGCAAGGCTCCTGCTGTTTTTCAGGATTTCATGAATGATGTCTTTCGTGATGTTCTCAATTCTTTCGTAATCGTCTATCTGGATGATATCCTAATTTTTTCTAAAAATCTTCAAGATCATGTCCAGCATACCAGGCTCGTTCTCGCTCGCCTTCGTGTCAATAATCTCTACGCTAAGCTCGAGAAATGTCTTTTTCATCAAACCTCTACTGCCTTCTTAGGCTATATAATTTCAGATAAAGGATTTTCAATGGACCCTGAAAAACTTAATGCTGTTTTGGATTGGCCTCAGCCCAACTCTCTCAAAGCCATCCAGCGTTTTTTGGGCTTCTCCAATTACTATAGGAAATTCATCCGAAATTTTTCCACCACTGTGGCTCCCATTACGGCCCTTACCAAGAAGGGAGCTGACCTGTCTGTATGGCCTCCGCAGGCCGTCTCGTCCTTCGAAACCCTGAAACAAGCTTTCGTCTCGGCACCCATCCTGCGACATCCCGATGTTAGTCTTCCTTTTACTTTAGAAGTTGATGCGTCTGATTGTGGTGCAGGCGCCATCCTGTCCCAGAGATTCTTCCCTCAAGATAAGCTTCATCCATGCGGTTTTTTTTCAAAGAAGTTTTCGCCCGCTGAAAAGAACTATGATGTTGGCAATAGAGAGCTCTTGGCTATCAAGATGGCCTTACAGGAATGGCGACATCTCCTGGAAGGTTCCCGCGAACCTATTTCTATATTGACCGACCATAAAAACCTTCTGTATATCGAAAATGCACGTCGTCTGGTGTCTCGTCAAGCTCGCTGGGCACTATTTTTCTCAAGATTTAATTATACTCTGTCCTATATTCCTGGTTCTAAAAACACCAAAGCTGATGCCTTGTCCTGACAATTTTCTCCGGAGGAAAGATCCGAAGAAACCCCTGAAACTATCGTACCCTCTAAGTTTATAATTTCCGCCAACTCATTTGACATTCTCGAAAAGATCGTTGAAGCTCAAACACAAATTCTGAGTGGTCTAGAGGTACCGGAAGGAACTCTTTATGCCGCACCCAGGTTTCATCAAAAGATATTAGAATGGGGTCACTCTGTCCGTTCAGCCGGCCATCCCGGTTTCAAAAGAACTTTGGATCTTATCAAACGTACTTTTTGGTGGCCTAATATGGCAAAGATGGTTCATGAATTTACTAGTGCTTGTCCAGTATGCGCACAAAACAAGACTCTTCATCAAAGACCCTCAGGCTTGCTCATGCCCTTGCCAGTACCCGAACGTCCATGGTCACATATTTCAATGGATTTCATTGTGGATCTACCCCCTTCCAGAGGGATGAATACCATTTTGGTCATCGTTGGCCGTTTTTCAAAACAGGCCCACTTTGTTCCACTCAAAGGACTTCCCTCCTCGCCCACCCTAGCTGATATCTTCACCAAGGAGGTGTTTCGCATCCATGGGATACCTACATCCATAGTCTCGGACCGAGGCACACAATTTATATCGAAAATTTGGCGGGCTTTCTCCAAGAGGCTTGGCATGGTGCTATCCTTCTCGTCAGGCTATCACCCCCAAACTAATGGGCAAACAGAAAGACTTAATCAAACGCTGGAACAATACCTGCGGTGTTTTATTTCCGATTCCCAGGATAATTGGGTTGACCTGCTACCTTGCGCAGAATTTGCAACCAATTCACTTCGTAATGAATCCACGCATGAAACCCCGTTCTTCGTGAATTATGGTTTCCAACCAAGTCGACTGCCAATCTCAAACATTCCGATAGGAGTGCCGGCGGCTGATGAACGGGTAACTACTCTTCAGAAGTCATGGATCAAGATTCAGTCCGCGCTTCTTAGCGCCGCTCAGAAATTCAAGTCTCAGGCAGACCACCGTCGTCAACAGGCCCCTAATTACAAGCCAGGGGACTGAGTTTGGCTTTCGTCTAAGAATATCAAGTTGAAGTCTCCGACCCCGAAATTAGCACCTCGATTCTTAGGGCCTTTTCTGATCCAGGAACAAATCAATCCTGTGGCATTTCGTCTGCAACTTCCGTCTTCCATGAGGATTCCAAACGTATTCCACGTTTCCCTGCTCAAGCCATTTGTCCAGAGCAAACGGTTCCCTGCTAAGACCCATAGACCCAAACCAGTCACGGTCCAAGGACAACCTGAATTCGAAATCCAGACAATCATGGATTCTCGTGTATCCAGAGGAAAGATACAATTCCTTGTTCACTGGAAGGGTTATGGCCCAGAGGAACGCTCTTGGGTACCCAAGGAGGAGATCCATGCTCCAGTTCTCTTGGACCGCTTCCACAAGAAATTTCCGCAGAAGCCTTGGATGGATCGTCCTGAGGTCGATCCTGAAGGGGGGGGTACTGTAAGGAATCGGGGGCCACGTCCCTTGCGGCGTGACCCCTCCTTACCCACTACCAGTACTGCAGCGGCTGCTGCCCCTGCCCCCCGTCGCTACCCATGCCGCCGCCCAGTGCATACCTTGAACTCTGCCGTCGCCATCTTGGATTCTGGCACTGGTGTTACAGACCCTCAGCTGGGCTCTACTATTTCCTGGTCTCTCAGCCACTCACGAGCAGCTCCTCAACACGCCTCTGCCATGCCCCTCGTCCGGATTGGTCACTGTCGCTTTAAATATCCGGCTGTGACTTCATTTCCTTGCTCTGCATAGCTCCTTGCTTCCTGTGTAGCCTGGAAACTGTGTCTTTTGTCTTTTCTCCTACAGATTTGAACCGGCTTGTCTGACTTACCCCTCTGGCTCCCGACTTCAGCTTACCCATCACGATTCTTAGCTCTCAGACCCTTGGACACGGAAACGGATTTAAACTACGGAACTCTCTATACTTCTGAACTCGGCAAGTACAACGACTATTCTAAATCTTAACCCAGGCCTGGCCACGCTACAACCACATCCCGGACCCGCTCCCTCTGCTGTCGGTGTGTATATTCAACATCCCACCTCAGTACAGGGGACTGGCCTGGTCTATGGGCTGCACAGCGTGACAGTTTTAAGGTGAAATTAAAACAAGGCTTTATTGTGCCTGTCACTTTAAACACAGCAAAAATATATGAAAATAAGCCAAACAAAAAAACCTATCTCTGCTTTGGAGACTATCTACACATGTTGCTCAGCCCTCTCTCTGACTGGGTTGGTTAGCTAAGCTATTTACCAGCCCCAAAATATAAACATATATACAAATATATTACAGTTCCAAAAGAAAGTCTTATCTGTTCTCCTGAAGCTGTAGAGGAAGTCCTCTCTGCTCTCCTGGGTAAGCACCTTTGTGTGCTACAGCAATGTCTGTCCAGGTTTTGAGGTCTGGTCCCCTTGTCTTGCTATCAGCATACAGCCCAGTTCTTCTGCAGCTCAAGACAGCAGTTCCTCTGGTCTGTCTCCCCAATTGTGCGACTCAGGAATCTCTGCTCTGTCTCCTAGTGCAGCTCAGGTGTGAGCTAAGGAGTCTTACTTCCTGTCTCAAAGGCAGGCTTTTTCTAACACCTCTAATCAGCCAGGTGCTGGTCAATTAACCAGCACACTGCTGGATTAGAGGCAAGTTTTCTGAACAGGGTAAGTCCCCTGTTACAGCCCCCAATATAGACCAGGAAAGCTACATTAACAAGACTTTTGAGGTTATAAACCACAACAAGAAGGGATATTTAATAATTGGAGGTGACCTTAACACAGTTATAGACTGCAATAAAGATAAGGCGAAGCTCACGAGTAAAAAGCATCACTCAAGACTGAAAAGTTCAATGGCCCTGAAACAAAACATAAGAATGGGTGGTTTGGTCGACGCCTGGAGACTAATGAACCCCGTAACTAAAGGGTTTACTTTCTATGGCCCCGCATAAACAATATACTTGCATCGATTACATACTCATATCTAGAGAACTGGCTGACCGGATAACAAAAGCAGAAATAGACAATATAACATGGTCAGACCGCGCCCCAGTATCATTAATCATAAGAGATCTACACCAAAGGTCGACGGGCACACATTGGCGTATGAACGACCTTCTGCTCAGGTTACCAGATACCAAAAAAGCCATAGGGACTGCTATAAGGGATTACTTCTCAATAAACGATAATGGGCAAGTCAGCGACTGCACACTATGGGCGGAACATAAAGCTACTCTTAGGGGTAAGACAATCAGTATTGCCTCTTTAGGAAAAGGGAAAAAAATAAGAGGATAAACGATCTAAACAATAGTATCAGAGAAAATGAAGAGGTATACCAACAAAACCCAACAGACATAGTCAGAGCAAAGATTGATAAAGATAGATTGGAACTTAAAAACATACTGATAGAAAATACCGAAAAAGCAATGAGATGGACAAATCAGACCTTTTACGAAAAAGGCAATAAGGCAGACAGACAACTAGCGACCAAACTCCGAAATAAAACAGCGAGCCTTAATATATATAGCATAAAAACCAACCAAAATAGTCTAACATTCAATCCAGCTGAAATTAATAAAGAGTTTGTCCAGTATTATAGTAATTTATATAATCTGACAAACCCTGAAAGAGCCGACAGGGAGTTAGAAACAAAGGTCGACGAATATATTAAAAAAACAAAATTAACCAAACTGGACGAATCAGAAGCAGCCCAACTAGGAGCCCCAATAACATCAGAGGAGGTCTCAGTAGCCATCAAATCTCTTAAGAACTCCATAGCCCCGGGCCCAGATAGGTTCACTAACTTTTACTTAAAAAAATTTGAGAACATTTTGAAGCCATATCTGGTCCGCTGGTTCAATAAGATCCTAGATGGTGAAGCACCACCGCAAGAATCCCAAAGAGCCTCTATCATTGTCATACTAAAGGAAGGAAAAGACCCGGCGCTATGCTCGAGTTACAGACAATACAGACATAAAACTATTTGCCAAAATCCTAAATACCAGAGTGAACAGAGTATTAAATTCCTTGGTCCACCCAGACCAAGTGGGGTTCACACCAGAGCGACAGGCCTCGGATAACATCCGAAGAGTAATTAACATTATCCATAACAGCAATAAGAATCAACGCCCCACCCTGATCCTGGGACTAGACGCTGAGAAAGCTTTTGACCGAGTGGCCTGGCCCTTTATGTTCCGGGTATTCAGAGAGATGGGCCTGCATGAAAACTTAATTAAAGGCATCAAGGCACTGTATTCCAACCCAATAGCCACAGTTCGCACCTCAGTATATACCTCAGAACCATTTAAAGTTTCTAACGGAACCAGACAGGGATGCCCGCTCTCCCCAATGCTGTTCGCTCTGTGCATAGAAGTATTAGCATCACGAATAAGAGAGGACCAAGGGATAGAGGGAGTCCCTATAGGGAATAATATATACAAAGTGTCTTTATTCGCGGACGATACTCTACTTTCCCTGACTAACCCAGATACCTCATTAAAAAACCTACTTGACACACTAGACGAATTTGGCAAACTTTCAAACTTTAAAGTGAACAACACTAAGTCAGAGGCTATAGGCCTGCACATACCTCAGGAAACAGAAAGCGCACTAAAGAAAAAACTCCCAATAAAATGGTTGCCAGACAAAATGAGATATCTGGGAGTGTATATCACAAGACTATACGAGGATACCTATAGAGCAAACTACCCGAACCTAATTAAAAGCTTGAAAAAAGACCTAGAAGCCTGGTCAAAATACCAGCTATCCTGGTCGGGTAAAATAATATCAGTAAAGATTAACCTATAACCCAGAATACTTTATTTATTCCAAGTGCTCCCAGTAACCGTCCCAATCTATATAATCAGAGACCTGGAAAAAGAGATAACTAAATTTATCTGGAACGGTAGAAAGCCCAGAATAAAGAAGAAATTAATGGTCCTCCCCCTGGCTAGAGGAGGCCTGGGTCAACCAGATTTAGCTAAATATTACGAAGCAGCCAGACTAAGCCCGCTAATTTATTGGTCCGCAGCCCCAGGAAAAAAAACGTGGGTGGACATAGAGAGGTCAGAAGCTGGGTACGAGGAGCTAGCGTCTCTTCTATGGGCAAAAAAGGCGAACAGACAAATAAGCTATAGAAGTCATCCAATCTTATTACACTCCATGAATATCTGGGACAAAAATTGTAAACGCAAGCAGATCTCTTCCATCCCCTCACCTTTAACACCAATTAGATTTAATCCCGAATTCGCACCAGCACACAACTCGAATATCTTTAAGCAATGGGATGAGAAAGGGCTTTCCAAGCTAGGAGACATGCAGAAAGGCGGCAGGGTTAAATCATTCATGGGGATAAGAGAGTAATATAATATCCCAAGCACACAAATATTCCAATATATACAGCTGGCCCACTATGTCTCCTCGATCCAACCAAGCGACACTTGGAACAGACCACTCACTAACTTTGAGAGCCTGTTCCAACGAGGTCAATATAACAAAGGGACGATTGCCCAATTCTATCAGACACTATTGAAACAAAATGAAGGCCAAACAAGCAAAATTATCTCAGATTGGGAATATGATATAGGGACTCACATAAAGGAAGAAGACTGGGCAGAAATCCATGAAAGGATAGCTAAAGCCTCCCCGCTGCTCACTGATTAGGGAAACAAACCTAAAAGTCCTACACAGGTGTTACTACATGCCAGCTCGTCTCCATTCTTTTTCCCCACTAACCTCTCCCGTGTGCTGGAGCAACTGCGGCCAAATCGGCACATTTAAACATATATGGTGGTCCTGCCCCAAGATAATTCTATTCTGGGGAAGAATCAGATGACTAATAGAAAGGGTAACAGGCGTGGAGCTACCATGGGACATAGAAACAGTGCTCCTACTAAAACCGTACGAGGGACTAGAGAGAAAATTGGATTTCTTGATAACACAGATCCTATCGGCAGCTAAAACCCTAATCGCAAAACACTGGACACAGAATGACCCCCCATATCTTAGAGGTAATACACAAGATAAATTATATAATGACAATGGAGAGACTGACAAGCCTAATACACGACAGTTACAACACTTTCTTGACAACATGGGACCCATGGGAGACCTATATGTGGAAGAACCCAATAGGAACTACAAAATAAAAAATAGGAATGCAGAAACAACTGCTAACGGTTAAGTAGACTTAGACCTAGCGAAGGATGTAAGAAGTATTACTGAATGTTCGTTCCCTGCGTAGAGCGCATGTTGGATGTCATCCCACTGACCTACCCCCCCCCCCCCAACTCTCTCTTTTTTTTGTACCCTCCCCCCCTCTCCATTTCTTTCCACCTTTTTATGTTATTATGCTTCTTGAAAAATAAAAATATATGTTGGAAAAAAGTGACTATATTAGCTCATCACAGGTAGGTAAGTATTGCACGTGCACTTGCATGGAAAACATCAGGCAGTACATGTTAGGGACATGTTACCACTGCAGCAAGCATCTGGTCATCAGAGGCACAGTACTCCGCATCAGCTGTCGGATAGGGGTGGTCCGCTGGGTCGTGGTCACACTTCACGGGACACGTATTCAGCCCCATCGTTTGCCGCCTCAGTCACCGTCTCTTCACTCGATTCACAAGGGAGAATATGTACTAGCAATTTATTGTAGGGAAACTCCCGACACGATACACAGCTCTCACGCCGCAACACAGACTCTGACTCTCGTGGCAAACACTGATGTCATCGACATGCGCCTACCGGCGACTCACAGGCGAAAGTTCAGTGAATAATTGTAACCACAGTCATAGGGTCTGGCGCTGAGCTGGAAAGTATTCGGAGCATGCACACACTGCAGCTATCTAGATATTAAAAGAATTATAAGGAAGCATTGGGGAATTCTTAGGGTTGAGAAGTTAAAAACAATTCTCCCTACTCATTCACAAATAATTTTTAGGAAAGCAAGAAATTTAAAGCAATCTTTGGCACCGAGCTGCCTGAGACAGAAAGTTGCCATTGGCAGCACCTGGCTAACAGAATCTACTTGGCAGAGTGGGTGTAAGGGCTACTTGGCATGCACAAATTGCTGTGCGTGTAAATTCAGTATTAGCAGCAGTAGATTCGAATATAACCAACAAGGAATATGAAGTCAACTATATTATAAATTGCAGCAGCACCCATGTAGTGTACTTACTGGAGTGCCCGTGTGGATTCAAGTACGTTGGCAGAAACTGCAGACCTCTGAAACGGAGACTGCGGGAACACATTAATTACATCATAAAGGGTTTGTAGGAAGACGCGCACAGAGGTATGCAAGGGAGACTTGTTGGGGTGAAATTAAATAAGGCTTTTATTGCGCCTGTTTCCTTAACATCCGGGAACCATCCAAACAAAGGGGTCAAACAAAGCTTCTATTCACTTGGGAGTATTTCTAGTGAAACCTATGCAGTCCACAACTCCCTTTAGATAAGCATGTCTCCCAGCCCCAAACATATATCATGAAATGAGCAGATATAAAAAGTCTTATAAAGGAAAGTCTTATCTGTTACTTGTAGTTGGAGGGAAAGTCTTCTCTGTTCCTGGGTTGCTGCTTTTTCCTCAGGTTTTGTCAGCATTCAGGTTTAGAAGTTTCCCCTGTGTCTTGAAAGCAGCTCTGCTGTTTCTTCTGGCTGGCTCAAGACATCTGTCCCCATGGTCAGTCTCACAAGTTGTGAGACTCAGGCACACTCTCTTCCTGTCTCAAAAGACAGGCTTTTCTAAGAAGCTAATCAGCCAGGTGGTGTTGGTTAATTGACTACCAGCAGTTAACCACCACATTGCTGGATTAGAGGCACATTTCCTGAACAGGGATAACTCCCCTGTTACATACCTCCCCTTTTTGTGGGAAGCTCGGGCTTGCCAAGGCCAAAGCTCATCCTTCCACTCTCATTCTAGATCTCTCTGTGACTTGAATGAGAGTGGATGGAGGAAGAGAACCCTCAGTCCCGCTGGGATCGGAGCCCTTTCTCCAGTTCATTTGTGTCTCCTCCCGAAGGTGCTTGAGGAGGACTTTTTCTAAGTATAGTCTTTTTGCTACGTGCACGGTCATGAGATTTCCCTCGCGTCGGGTGCTCATTGTATTGCCGGTAGACTGTATGGCAGCAGTTGCAGATCGTTTAGAAACAGCCCTTTGAGTTTTCCGCTCTTGAAGCTGTCTCTCTGCACTTTTTCCACTTAAAGGCATTGCTAGTTCAGCCTCTTTGGGTTTAAGTTGCAAATCCATATCCACTTCCAGAGTTTGTCCCATCTTTCCAGCTTCATCAGCTAAGGATTCTTCTGGTTTTGATTCAGCACGTGTACCTTCTTTTATTGCCTGTTGAGTGGCTGAAGGTTTTGCTAGTGCTTGTTTAGGTGGTTCAAATTTTGCAACCTTGTTTTTCAGACGAGCGGTATTCCCAGCTCTCACTGCACCCTTGTCTTCATGGGTTTTTGTGACTGTGGGATACTGACGCTTAGTTAGGGTCAATACTTGTCCTTGTAGAACTGTAATCTCATCCGCGAGAGATCCCTGTTTTTTTTGAGTGCTTCTTGCAAGTCTCTTCTCAGGGAATTTATCTGTACACTTTGTTTTTTTCTGAGCTTGCTTCTACATTTTCATTGCATTGTGAAGCACTATGAATTTCTTTGCTTGGGCCACAGTTACTTGTTTCAGTTTCTGGACCTTCTTGTGCTCCCTTTTTTGCCGAGTCACCTGGGTTCTAAGCTTGGCCTCTAGCGATGCTTTGGTGAGGCTCAGGGTAGCCTTCAGTTTCTCAGGCTGCTTTGCGGGGACATACTGGGTAATCAGACATTCCTGCAGCATCTGTACTTCTTTAACAGCCTGCAGATTGTCTTCCTGCAGAGTTCGCTGCTTCTCCTCGGCCATCTGGAGGTGCGTACGCAGACCTTGCAGTTGGTTCTGCAGTCGGTGCTCTGCTTCAAACTTCTCACCTTCCAACAGTCTATTTATTTCTTTAAGCTCGTGCAGCTTTTCATTCTTTTCCTTGACTTCGTCTGTCAAATTAAAATTTTCTTCATCCAGTTTTAAGTTTTCTCTTTGTAATCTTAAATTTTCTCCTTTTTCTCTCTGTACTATTCAGGGCTTCATTGCAGTCCTCCTTCCATTTACACACATCTGCTTTGAGAATGACAGTCTCCTGGCGTGAGACTTCCTTCTCTAGGTTGAGGGTCTGAAGCTCCTTCTGAGAGACTTTGAGATCTGTATTAAGATTGACAATAGTTTCTTTAGAAATGTCAAGCTCCTCAGTGAGACTGTGTAGTTCCTTTCTGGAGACTTACAGGTCTGTGCGGCAGCTGTTGGTCTCATGATGTGAGGGATCCAGTGCTCTACGGAGTGTCTGAACCTCTTTCTGAGATACGTCCACCTCTGTCCGGACACTGTTGACCTCCTGTTGTGCGGCATTCAGCTCTATGCGAAGAGTGTGAATCTCTTGCTGAAAGACTATCATCTGCTTTAGTGCCTCCTCATACTTCCGCTTCAGCGTAGTCATCATTTTATCAGATTGGCTTTGCTTTTCATCCATGGCGGAAATAGTAGCGTTTGCAGTATCTAACTCAGTCTTGAGATCGTCCAATTCTGTTCCAGATTCAGAGTACATTGCGAGCACCGTCTTCTGTAACTCAGCATTATCTTCCCTCTCAAGTTTCAATTGTTCCCGGAGTAGATCACAGTCATGCCTGGCAATTTTCAGGTCGTCTTCAGGGCTGGTCAAGGGACCGTCACTCACTGGTTCTGGCTCCGCTTCCCTGGGATGATTGGTTGAGGTTTCCTCACTCTTGCCACCGGACAGACACTTCTTTGGGGTACACGACTTCTGCCTTGGGCCCTCTGGATATTCGATTATTCGCAGGACGAATTCTCCATTTTCTCTAGGCTGCAGGGCAACTCGGTCCCCCTTTTTCTCCACAGGATCCGCGGACGTGTCTGTTCCTTCCATGGTAAGTGAAGAACTGCTTTTCTTTTTCCGCCTTTTTGTTTTGGATGACTCCGTCCGATCCGGATTACTGGGGTCTCCTTCTTTATTTGATACTTCAGCGGCTTCATTGTATACGCCAGGCTTTTCTTGCAACTGTAATAGCTGGCGGAAATATTCGGTGATCCACTGCTCCCGCTCTTTCTCCTGCCGATCATAATCGTCATCATAGGGAGCGGTCTTTTCGGTTCGTACCGAGTTCAGGCACCCCCACCATTCTTGGGGTGTTTTGTGGGTGTGACTCGGTTTGGGATCCCCATAAGAGATGTCTTCCTCCTCATTGGACTTGAAGGGCCACTCTTCCGTGGGGTAGGGTTCATTACAGGAACGCTGCATCTTGTCCTCCATCAGGTGTAATTTTCTTCCTGACCTCAGGAGGCGCTATTGCAGCTGTTGGCACTGTATTTGCTAGAACCCCCAATTGTGGTAGTCCTACAGGTGGGCATATTTTGCTTGTAGAGGTCATAGCTCTCACAGGCATCTCTGTAGACTTTTCTTTTTCTTGGGTAAGTTTTACTATATCAGCAGTGCTGTGCACACATTCTCTCTCTTTAGGTATACGGGATGTGCAGTTTGCTTTACACCATTTACTTGCTAGGTATAATCTCATTAGGTATGCTGGATGTGCAGTTGCTAGGTAAAAACTTCTGTTTGCTTTACACCATTTACTTGCTAGGTGCAATACCCGCCGCTTCAGCCCAATAATGTGTTTTTCTGCTTGAGTTCAGTAATGTTCAGTCTCAACTTTGGGTATTATTGCATTCACTCTTCACACTTTGGGATACCTTTTACACAGCTCAGCAATTCCTTTTCCCCAGTAGGGCAATTTTACCCTCAGCACTTGTTGACTGAAAATTCCCCTGCTTCAGCACAGTCTTGCATCAATTTTCACACTTTTCTGCATATACTCCATTCACAACTGGTAGTCTTATGCGGTGTGGCAGCCTTTACTTGCAGAATCAGTACCGCTCGTGTGTCACCATCTGTATTCACTGCTTCAGCGAAACATTTGAAAACAACAAACGCCTATCCCTTTTAAGGGCTAACTTACTTCTTGAACCCTGACTACAGCTGGAAGGAAAAAACCCTATTTCAATGACCATATTACACTTTATTTGTGATAGGCAAATAAGGTTTACCTGCTTCAGCACGGTCTCTCTTTCTCCTCTTGGAATCGGGGAAAAGAGTCAATCTGTGGTTTTGTAAGTTTCAGTGCAGTGTAGATTTCCTGCCTGGGTGCGTATCCTTTTAACTCTGATCTCTGCTGCATGAAATTATTTGTTTATGTTGCTCAGGCTGTTTGTAGGCAAAAAGCACAAAAAAAATTCACAGGTAATCTCCGGGTCCCTTTTAACTTCAAGGACCCCCTCTCATCCCACTTCTGACGACCATATGTAGGAGGACGCGCACAGAGGTAATATATAGATATAGATATATAGATAGATATCTATATATATATCTATATATCTATATATATATCTACATATCTATATACATATATATATCTACACACAATATATAGTTAATTATATATAGATAAATATATATGTTGATATATGTATATATATCTAATTATATATATATTTATTTATATACTGCTGCGGCACAGTTTATTCGAGCATTTGCCCGTTCTGTGCTGCAGCAGTAGCCTGGCGCGCGCCCGAGTGTGACGGGCGCGCGCCGAAGCAGCGGAAGAGCGCCCTCCGATCGGGGCGCTCTCCCTACCGCTGCCGGGTCCGCCGGGTCCCCCGGAACCCCCTGCCGCTGTCCCGCGATCGCGGGACACCAGGGCTCCCTCGGGGAGCCCTTGGACACGCGTGCAGGGGGCGCACGCTCCCGATGACGCGTGACCGCGCGTCTATGACGCGCGGCACGCCGAGGGGCGGCCACTAGCAAGCCGGGAGATTTCCCGGCTTGCGGTACCGACCACACTTCAATAAAGTGTGTCGGTAGTGTATATATCTATACCTATGTATATATTAAGAGAGACTAACAGAGAGAGTCAAAGAGAGAGAGAAACAAAGAGAGAAAGAGAGATAAACAGACAGAGAGAAAAATAGAAAGAGACAAACATACAGATGTGTGTGTATGGTTACATCTAGCTAAGTGTAACCAGAAATCTGTTCATCATACCACTGTAGATGATTTCACACACATTGTTATTCTAATTCAAAGATTCTACTTGTTTTGCACATGTTGATTGCCTAAGCCGAAAGTAAAGTTTCGATTCCTTTGAAAAGAGTATCTTACCCAAAGAATTTCAGCCAATTATTGTAACAAATTTCTTGTGGGAGAGAACCTAGGTGTATAACTGCTGCGGTTGGAAGAAACCGCGAAGATAACATGTAACTATTCACACATTCAGCAGACATCTGTATGCGTTCAACTTCACCCAACGTACACCTGAAGAGAGAAGAAATGGCAGAAGCTTCCACATTGCACAGCCATCCACGTAAATCATACAAATTTATGATTTACGAAGCAATCGAATCAACGCCAGAGAAAAGTGCAAACGTGGCCAAAATCTATGACTTGATCCAAAAGAAATATCCATACGACCAACAACCTGACATACAACGAAATTTTAAAACTTTTGTACGATTCACTTTATCCGCAAATTAATGTTTTGAGCCTGTCCATGATCGGCTAGATCAACGATATGGATGCTGGCATGTTGCGCCATCATTTAAACTTACCATGGAACATGGAACATATCTTCTGTTAAATAGCATATTTTTGCCTAATACCAGTGACACTGAAGCCGCACCAACTGTCGCATCTGCTGATCTACCTGCACCCTCCATTCAGCCAGACCAGATGCAAGATGGACATAACTACTATGATATGTATCCAAACTTATATGGGCATGTAGGCGGACGCTCACAGAGGTATGCAAGGGAGACTGATTATAGTGAAATTAAATAAGCCTTTTATTGCGCCTTTTCCTTAACATCAGGAAACCATCCAAACAAGGGGTAAACAAAGCTTCTATTCACTTGGGAGTATTTCTAGTGAAATACTATGCGGTTCACAACTCCCTTAGATAAGCATGTCTCCCAGCCCCAAACATATAGCATGAAATGAACAGATATAAAAAGTCTTGTAAATAAAAGTCTTATCTGTTCCTTGTGGTTTGGAAGGAAAATCTTCTCTGTCCCTGGTTGCTACCTTTTCTTCAGGGTTTGTCAGCATTCAGGTTTAGAAGTTTCCCCTGTGTCTTGAAAGCAGCTCTGCTGTTTCTTCTGGCAGGGCTCAAGACAAGTGTCTCCAAGTTCAGCTCAGGTGTGAGCTAAGGAGTCTCACTTCCTGTCTCAAAAGACAGGCTTTTCTAAGCCATCTAATCAGGCAGGTGGTGTTTGTTAATTGACTACCAGCAGTTAACCACCACACTGCTGGATTAGAGGCACATTACCTGAACAGGGATAACTCCCCTGTTACAGGGCAATACCAATGTGGATGGGAAAACAACCAACTGTACGTACCTCCGGACGTCTTGTTTGAAGATGCCACTGCAGATCCATATGACGCCCTCATGGAGATGTGTGTGATTCAGGATTCAATGGTTGCCTCAACCATGGATGATACTGTTGTGCCTTCCTGCAGCGAGCAGTTGCAGCCAAATCAGTTTTGACTTCTACAAGAATGGTAAATACAAATTTCGTTATGCCTTTACTCAAATTATATATGTCTACATTAATAATATACACCATTTGTTAGCCAAATGAGTGGATACAGCTTAACATTGCAGACAGGCTTACATGTAGCGTGCACAAAGACATTATTTCCTATAACAATATACTACATGACGAACCATTAGTACACATTGGTGACGGAGTCCTAAATCCTAGATTATTATCGCTTTTAAAGTATCATTTCAACATGTTACACTAACTGTAACGCACACCTCATTGTTTAGCATTCAACATATTAAAACAAAGTGTCGCCCACATATGACGTGGGACCGTGGTAATGTCCCAAGGCGTCCTTAAAAAGGTTACTGATGCAAGCCCCACCCCCAACCAACGTGCGCGCGTGAAACCGTATTGGCTGTGCCCGTAGCTTATTGTTACGGTCAGTGCAGTGTGTCATGCGCGAGCGTCGGTGGGGCGGTGCGTGCACAGCGCTGGAGGCCAATGTTCATTCAGTGGGAGGGGTGTTTGCGTGCATTTCACGGTGCCTTAACATGACGTCAAATGTATTTTGTTTGCTCATTGGCTGATCATATGTTTTTTCCGTGGGCACACGTCCGTTTACAAAGTTTAGATATGTACGTGTGTAGAAGTGAATTTGTTTCGCTTCCATATCAAAACTTCCAGCCATGATATGCGTACTGCGAGCAGCACCATGGAGGGACATGTTTTGAATGCACAGCGTACACATCGTTTTGCGCATGCGCTAAGACTTAGTCCACACATTCGTGACGTGCGCGCAACAGACGTTGTGCGCGCCCATTATTATGTATACAGGCACCGGAAAAAACATATCAGTAGTAATGCCAGCAACGCCATTTGAAAAATGAGACAGTTCTGTATCTGTAGTTTTATCCTTGCAGTTTAAACATATACGTTACTTATGCGTGAATATCCACAATCATATAGAGATGTGTTAAGCGTTGTCATGCTGAGACATATATAAATGTGCCATCTTTGAACATCATGTGTTTGCTGTATTTCACAGATGTCGCAGATGAATACATGGGACCAATGTATGATTTCAGATGAGCCAATCGTTATATTAGATGATTGTGACGACTAGCGAACAACTATTATAATAAATATATAACAATGCTTTCAATGATTGGTGCGCAGATTAACAATCACTACATACTGCTGCGGCCGAGTTTATTCGAGCATTTGCCCGTTCTCGGCCGCAGCAGTAACCTGGCGCGCGCCGGAGGGTGCCGGGCGCGCGCTGAAGCAGCGGAGGAGCGCCCTCCGATCGGGGCGCTCTCCCTCCCGCTGCCGGGTCCGCCGGGTCCCCCGGAACCCCCTGCCGCCGTCCCCCACATCGCGGGACACCAGGGCTCCCTCGGGGAGTTGAAGAGAAGCTTGTGGGGAGCGCAGGTGTCACCATATATATGCAAAGGAAAATAAATATGGTGTGGTATGTCTATACAGGTACAGCAATCAACACAGGAATCATGAATGGAAACTCACATTCTGCCTGTTGTAATACAGCATTTGAAACAGCAATAGATGCAGTAAATGGATTCAGCACTGTGCAGGGGGGTCTGGCTTGTGGACACTCCCTGATGTCAGCAGGACAACCCTCAATAGAATGAAAAAGACGACTCTAGTGCAACATTGTATGTTCACGTTTGATATATTGAAAATAGGCAATTGCTATTGCACTTACATGAGCAACTTGTGCTTAGACACATAAAAATCGATGCGCAGCATAGGTGTGTGTCATCCCCCTCGCTCCCGAAGTTGCGTCGCGTCACTTCCGGTCCGGCCCGTCGCGTCACTTCCGGTTTCGTCGGCGATCGCAGAATGGATCAAAACTGGTTCTGGGGTATGCTGGGCACACGTCTGGACTGCTCAATTGCTTGCACTGAAGCACACAGCACGCTGACAGATACACAGCACAGCACTACACCCGGACGCGGAGGGAGCCCTGGACGCGCGTGCAGAGGGCGCAGGCACGCTGAGGGCATCCCCCGGCTTGCGGTGCTAGCCGTGCTTCAATAAAACGTGTCACCAGTGTAATGTTATCCTATTATGCAAATATTTACTATGCACTTAATTAACATAATGATGTTGCTAAGCACTGAAGTTAGAACTTATATTGTTTTTTTGTTCTTTTCTACTAACATTATTTGTATTGCCATGAGATATATGCAACCAACATTATCACTCAGCAAACACATGAATATACTATATATTATAATCTCACGTGTGACTTGTCAAAGAATGTAAATGCTACATAACAACTCGTAGACATTGTATCTGAACGTACACAATAACAATAGGGAGGTGATAGAAACTGTTTAGTCGTGTGCATTTTATATTTTCACCTAAGTTGTGCTAACCTAACATGCATGAGCTAATGAATGTTAGTTAAAGATCATGAAACCATGAACATTTGTGTGTACATTTTATTCACACGACTAACTATAGTTTAGTGTTATTAGTAAACGTTCAACACATACATAGCTAAGTGAGGCCGATGATAAAAGCAACATTATTATGTTTGTTTATATTATTTCACGTAGAAATACATGCATCACACAAAAACTACAACACACACACACACACACACTGTTGCTGAAATGTGTGCGTATGCAAATGTCCACTTCATTTATGTTCATATGTTGACATTAGTTATAAAGGATCATGATCATTATGAATAACTAACGTAAATGAAATAAAAATTATATTAACAACATTGTCATTGTGTTGAATGAATTAGGAAAAGTTGAGAATCCAAAGAACTATACTTTGGAATGGTGTTAACATTTTGACACATGTTACATGTACGTAAAATCAACACACATCTTTCACTTATACATACACATGTGACAATGTAGTAATCAACATGAAGATGAAGTGATACAACAACTAATAACATACATTGCAATGTTAATGATGTTTAAAACATTCGGGTCTTTTCATACAAACATGCATTGAGTGTTAACATCGCTCATGTGCATCAATGGATGTTCTCCTCCCATAATCAATAGCTGAGCAGGGTTTATCCCCTTATCTCCCCCCACCCCTATATTCCACGAATGGATGTTGTTACGTTTGCTAAATTACATGTTATGTAATGTCCTTAATGATTGTAAAACACACTGCACAATAACCACCAAGTGTAGCTAAACGCACGTACACAATACAGAAACGACATGTTCCAATTGTCACATCTTTGTCATTACGTTCTGTTTATACATCCTGTAACTATACCTGTATCGAGGTTTGCACATCTTGTGACAGATGTGAATTGAAATACATACCATGAGCAGTCATTGAAGTGATATACCTTGAAAAAGAAAACATGAATGAATATAAATCATTGTCATGACATGTTCATTAAGGTAAGCAACACACAGAATTGACAATTTTGTGTGTGATATGAAACAACATCTAGAATACGTCAAATATGATCTGAAATACACAATAGTGTACACATCATTGTGACTCACATGTCACACTGCAAAAGAAACATTGTATGTAACCATACTGCACTAGCTATTGACTATCGACATAGTAGGTTTATTGTGTATGCATAACCAAAAAGAGCATGTACATAAAATATAGATTTAGTACACATTATTTCTTCACCTACACACAACACCTTTTATTGATAAGAAGTATAATACAACCGGTTTATGAATGACATACCGGTGCCACATGCAATTGTCCACACAGCAGAGAAGAGAAAGGTGTGCGAACCATATTTATCTGTTTCCTAAGTGAATGGTATTTGGACAAATGTATTTATCATAACAAAGAATGAATACATCTATGTAGTACTATGAACATATATGTATTTGCTTACATGAAAAAAATGTGTTTATGACATTCATACGTGTCTCAACACCACTGGCTGTTTGGTCAGTGTCAGGCTAAGGCCCCGCTCCCTCAGTCAGCGCGCCCGCACTGCAGACAGGCGAGGCGCTGACAGACACAGACCGCGATATGCGGTCTGTAGGGAGCCGGAGCGGGAGGGGGGCGGGAGTGGGAGGGAGGGGGGCGGGATCTGATCATGGTGCCGTCCACCCCCCCACACACATACATACATACACACACACACACCCACACACACATACATACACACACACACACACATATACACATACATACACACACATACATACATATACACACACACACACACTTTAACCTGCAGCTCCTTCCCTGCTCCCCGCCCAAGGTGCCTCCCATCTAGCTCCTTCCCTCCCCTCCTCCCCATTGGCTGACTCACGTACCATGTGACGCGTCGCAGCACGGGAACACAATTCTCTTGTATCCCCTGCTGGCTGACGCATCACTGTACGTAGTCAGTTGGCAGTGAGGAGGGACTGGGACCGGATCGTGAGGCTAAACAGCAATAGTGAGTTGCGCTCATGCTGTAAATTGACGGGATGCTCCTCCTCCAAACCCTGACGTATGTCCGTTTGTACATTATTGTGGAGTGCCACATTGTGCAAAATGCAACATGCAATTATAATATCAGACACTTTAGCAGGCTTATATTGAAGAGCCCCACCAGTTCTATCGAGACACCTAAATCTTGTCTTGAGAAGCCCAAATGTCCTCTCTATGACGGATCGCGTAGATATATGGGCAACATTGTACCTCTCCTCTGCTTCACATTGAGGGTTTGCCACAGGGGTCAACAGCCATGGCCTAATTCCGTATCTTGAGTCACCTATAATCCATCATGCACAAATATGAAATAATTTGTGTTAACATTATTACATACAACATTTCCGAGAAAACCAAGAGTTGTTTGTTAACACATCATAATATGTACTCACCCACCAGCCAACCAGGTCCAAAATAGCCTTCTTCGAAAGCATGGACAACTGATGAGTTTCTCAGGATAGAGGAATCGTGACTGGAACCAGGGAATTTGGCTACCCCATGCATAATCTTCATCGTGGCATCGCATACCACCTGTACATTCAGGGAATGGTAGTGCTTACGGTTGCGGTAAGCATGCTCACTCTGACTAGGCGGGATCAAAGCAACATGGGTGCAATCGATTGCACCAATCACACATGGTATCCCGGCTATGGTATAAAAGCCATTCCTAGCTTGTCCGGGATGGGAAGGGAGCGAAGATAGCAGGGATACACCATGAAAAAAAAAAAAAAAATGCATACAATAGTGTAATAAGTTCTTTTCAATCTGGATAAAACATGTATGTCTTGGCTCTACTGCTGTAGGCATTGCTATATATTGCTATATATTGCTCCCTTCCCATCCCGGACAAGCTACTATTGAAAGGAATCTGTACACATTCCTGGAAGGTTGAGAATTTGATCAGTGATCACCTTGACACATTTTATTTTGAATTTTAATTTTGTGCACTATTTTATCACAGATTGGGTGTGGTTAGCGCCGGTAACAAATCACTTTAAGTTCATAAAAGCCATTCCTGACTTCCAGCCACTCTGTGTGCTCTGTAGGAAAATGAATATAATTCCTAGCGCGTCTATTGAGTGCACATAGAAACTGGGTAAAGGCCCGCGAGAATGTAGATTGCGAGACCCCGCCCACTATGCCCACAGTTGTGTGGAATGACGCGGAAGCAAGATAATGTAATGAGCACAGCATTTTAACAAGCCCAGGGACTGCACGACCTCTGGCTGTCACAAAATCTATATCTCCCCGTATCTCTTCATAAAGAGCTAAGATTGCTGCTGAACTCAAACGATAGCGACTTACAATCTCCTCCTCACTCATCCCATCTAACAGGGTTCTCTCCATGTACAAATGAGGACGAGGCACAACTTCTCTCCTCTCTCTTTTCCTGTCATCTCCTTGCCCTCGACCTCTCCCTCTCCTGTCCGCGTGCCTGTCCCTGCCTCTGTCCCTGTCCCTTCCTTGGCCTGTGACATCCTCTCCATCAGCAAGCCTCTTGTCCAATAGAATCTTTCTCCGTCTCATAAACATTCGCATTATTTTCAGGTCTGTGGCTGTGAATGCGCAGGTAATTGCCCTCCTTTAAATACCTATGTGATGATGTCAGGTGACTTGCTGAAGTGCAAGGTGTTACATTAACATATCCAAGTTGTTCACTCCCAACGTGTATCCAGTAGCAATTAAAAGGATTATTTATGTGTGTTCACCAGGCAATCATGATATTTGAGAATGATGTAACGTTAAGCTTTATACAAGCATTTATTGTCAAGTATTTCTGGAATGTGTAATGCATGTACCACTTCTGAACGCAACACTCAGTCATCTAATTAGGATACAACCATGACATTGACGTTGAGAAACTATGTTGCAACATGTGTAATTTGGCATGTTATTGTCACCTGTTCACATGAAGTAATTGTAAGTGCATATGCATAATTTAATGCCATCAGGATAGTTGCTATTGATTCAGTTTCAATCGTGTAAAAATGAGTAACTATTATAGATGTGTGTATAAGTTAGCATGAAGTGATTCTAATGCATTGTGTACAATGTAAACATGCAATGTTATTGAGTGTCCAGTTGCGGACGTCATGAAAAGAGGAAGGTCACAAAGTACATGTAAACATGAAAACAAACAGCTACATTTACGTTTGATCATGCGTTACACATTACAAGCATTGTATAATGTATAGCAACATTAGTATACCCTGGATCTGTTAGATGTGTGAAATATGTTACATCATATAATAAATTGTAGCACACTTAAGTAACATGTTTGATATGATGTGACCTGTTCCTTTAAGAGTTGAGTATAGGATTTTCCCTTGACACATCATAACATTAAGACTAATGTGACACGCAAATCATCATAACATTGAAAAGTACAATGTTATGCAAATAATAAACGTAAAGGGTGACACGATGAAGTGAATGACCTCGACACTGTAATGCCAAGCACATTTTTATTATGAGCAATAGAACGTAAACAGTCCTATAATGTTATAAGTCCCCGCTCCATTGACGTAGAGATGAGGTTTTTTTTCTAAGTGCCGTCCCGGCAACCTTGCCGATCCTTCTCCCCTCCAACTTGCCAACTTTAGTTTGCGGGACCAATTGCCGATGAAATCTCCATTTCTGAGTGCCGATCAGCACCAATAAGCTGATCGGGGCTACTTGAATACAGCCGATTTCAAAAAGTGCCAATAAGGGCCGATAAGTGGGTTATCGGCAGCCGCATGCCGATAAATTTTTATCGGCAAGAAAAACTGCCAATTTTGAGCACTTATCGGCGCTTACTGAATCTCAAATCCAATTTTGCCGGGAAAATGCCGATAAAAGCCTTATCGGCGCTTACTGCATGAGGCCTATAGTGTGGGAGAGAGGCGAGAGAAAGACAGTGGGGAGGGGAGTGAGGAGAGACAGACATGCTGGGAGGGAGGATAGAGAAAGGCATGCTGGGGGAGGATAGATAAAGGCATGTTGGGGGAAAACAGAGAGACATGCTGGGGGGAGAACAGAGATAGACATTTTGGGGGAGGAAAAAGCATGACAGGCTGGAGGGAGAGGAGAGAGACATACTGGGAAGAGGAAATAAGATATGCTGGGGAATGGAGAGAGAGACATGCTGGGGGAGAACAAAGAAAGACATGCTGGGGGGATAACAGCAAAAGACATGCTTGGAGTGGGAGGAGAGAGCATGACATCTTGAGGGAAAGGAGAGATAAAGACATGCTGGGGGAGAGGAGGAGACAGACATGCTGGAGGAGAGAACAGAAAGACATGCTGGGGGAAAGGAGAGGGACAGACATTCTAGGGGGAGGAGAGAGCATGACATGCTGGGGGGATGAGGAAAGGGAAAGACATGCTGGGGCAGAGAGAAATACATAGTGGGGGGAAGGAAAGAGAAAGACATGCTGGGGGGAAGAGGAAAGAGAGATGCTGGGGGTGGAGAGAGTGAGAGGCATGCTGGGGGTTGGAGAGAAAGACTAATGCTGGGGAAGTTGAGAGTAAGACGTGGGGGGAGAGGAGAGAGAAAGATATGCTGTGATGAATAGAAAGACATGCAGTGGGGGGAGGAGAAAGAAATACATGCTGGGAGCAAGGGGAGAGAGAGATCAATACATGAATGAAAAAGAAGAGAAACACGTAAGGGAGAATATGGATATAGAAGGAGAAAAGATTGAGTGAAATAAAGGGTGTGAGTGAGAGAGAGAGAGAGAGAGAGAGAGAGAGACTATGGGGGAAAGGAGAAAGAAAGGCACGAGGGGGAGGATAAAGAGACATGATGGGGCAAAGTAGACCAAATATGATTATAGTAACATTTGTGGGGGCCCCATTCTTCAAATTTGTCTTGGGCCCCAAAAACTGTTGGTGGCCCTGTTACCATCTACAGTGGCGGCCGCCTTTAACCTTCAGCGGCCGTTTCCCCGTGATTTTTAAAATAGCGGGCAGATGCGGGCCGTTTTCGTCCGTTTTGGGCGCCGCGGGCGCTTTCAATGTTAAACGCCATTAGCGCTGTCTTGTCAATGCGGCTGACGCACGGGAAACTCCATGACAAACGGAGAACATCCCCGCATTTTAACGGGTATGTAGGAGGTTAAAAGGGGCCACGGCTGTATATGTAACTGCGTTTCCCCCACCCGATGGGAGATTCTGCCATTATACTGTGTGTGGTGCATGCTACATGTTGGTAAGCAGGAGGGATGAGTCATCCGCTGATGTTTGTGGGGACACAGGACAGGTTTCTGGGTGTGACGGTTCAGGGGATTCCTTCCCCTTCTTTCTCTCCTCTGCACTTACCCATTCCTGTCCCGCTCCGTCTCCCTCTCACTGCCCCTTTGCCTCAGCGCATGCCCCGCAAGTCTCACGCACCCGCGCGGTCCCCGAGCCCCTGCGGCAACGCTCCCCGCTCCCAGTCACTCCCTGTGCCTGCTGCCTGCACCTCACCTCCGGTGGCGGTCCCGTCTGGTCCTCTGCTTCCCTCCGCTGCAGTGCCCGCGGCGTGGCACTCCGCGCGTCTGGTGACGCAGCCTCGGCTTACAGAGGGCGCGCGCACACGCTCCTCTTCTAAGCCCTGTCACGCTCCTGACTCCTCCCCCCATTCCTTGCAGGCGATCTCACTCTCTGATCCTTCTGTCTCCTCCTCTTCTCTCCCTGACCTATCCTTGTTGTCTCCCACTTCTCTCTCTGCTCCTCCCCTCTCTCCCATTGGTGTGTCTCCCTTTATAATCCCTGTCTGTCCTCTCTATCATCGCTCTGCATAGTTCCTGTTTCCCTGTGTGTGCTGACCTATGCTGTGCTCCCTCTGTGTCCCTGCTGTATCCTGCTCCTGTGTTACTTTGGATTTCCCTGGCTTTGACCCCTGCTTGTCCTGGACTACCCTGCTCTCTGTACCCCTTGAACCTTGCTACGAACTCTACTTTGCTGACCTCTGGAATCCTTGGACCTGGCTTTGAACTTTGACTACTCTACTCTCTGGACCCCTGGACATTGGCACACGGACACGACCATTCTTACGCTTAACCCTACAAGACGTTGCAAGTATCATAACCACTTTCTCTACAGGCCCAGCAACGCTATACCACACTCCGGTCTTGCTCCCACTGCTGTGGGTGTGTGGTGTAATACCGTTTCCACCTCAGTATTGGGGTCTTGCCAGGGCTGCGGGCATACAGGCGTGACACTGGGGTACATAACCAGCATGGTTCTGTATCAGTGCAGCGCCTCCATCTGTTGCAGGCTCCACATGTATGGAGGCTTTCTCCTACGATAGAAACAATCCCTCTCCTTCCCCAGTAAGATCACACACCAGGCAGGAGGTATATGAAACAGGAATGGTTTATTCTTTTCAGCTCAATGCAGTTACAGCAGGCCTCTGCCCTATGCTGTCTCTGGTTGTCTATCCAGCTGTAGGACCCGCACTATGGGTCAAGGGCCCCCACAACAGTCCTTGCTTTTCCATGATCCTCTATCAGGGCAAAGGTGCACACTCAACTCTCCCCCAAGAGGAAGAGGAACAGGGAAGGCCAGTATTCAGGCAACCTGTGTGTGACTTGCCTCTCTCAAGTGGGTAGAGGCACCTACTGAATTTGGGCTGCAATCCCCCTTAAGTACAGCCAGGAGGAGGGC
Organism: Ascaphus truei; assembly: GCF_040206685.1. Taxonomy (NCBI): domain Eukaryota; kingdom Metazoa; phylum Chordata; class Amphibia; order Anura; family Ascaphidae; genus Ascaphus; species Ascaphus truei. Next base: position 7,254,901 of record NC_134488.1, read on the forward strand.
ACCAGATCTGACCCAGGATTTGGTATACTCAGGCACAGTTCTACCTCCTCTCCCTGTCACTCAAGGGTACTGCAGGGAGTGGGGAAAACCCATGATAAGTACTGGCAGGCTTGCTCTTACCGGAGCTTACTGCCAGTGAGGGCAGACTGGTATCCAAGAATCAGTCCTCGCTACATATATAAAGGCTTTAATGTAGCCAGACATACTGTAAATAGGAGCTAAATGTTATTTTGATCAGTTAAATTTTTTGACTACAGATATTAGATGGCATGCTGTTATTTTAAACCCTGCTGCATGCCACTATGAGTACTGCTTGGAAGACCAACCTAGTGGGCAGAATCTCTAGATCTTTGTGCAGCCCTGTGTGGTTTGGGCTATAGGTCTGCCCTCCTCCTGGCATCAATACCTGTAAGGGCAGGTTTGCCAGGAGCAATCATGGGTTTTCCCCACTTCATGCAGTGCAGTGAGTCAGTGAAGGTAGTGTCATCAGGCCTTGTGTCCAATTAGAGACAAAGGGGTGGTGCCTACTGGAGCTTATTTAATGCACTGCAACTTTCTATTTAGTGTGTCTGTCCCTACAGTGAGAGGAACATGGTTTACCCAACCAAGCTGTCAGGGCTCTGGCAGGCTTGAGGCCCTTTTTAACAGGAACGGTGAGGAAACCTATACCTCCTACCCTAAAAGGGGTTGGGGAAGAGCTAGAACCACTCTTGGTGCCCTTGGCCGGGAGTGAGTTCATGGACATCCTGAAGGTGAAGAGCCTTCTATCTGCTGTTATCTGGGCTGCTGAATAGAGAAGATAAATAAAGAAGCTGCTGCATTTTACCTATACTTCCTGCCTGAGATTGAAGTATATTGGGAGGAGGGGGACTTGTTCTTTTGCAGATACTTCACCCCACACCACTGGGGGCTGCACCTGTAAATAGAATTTGGGCACAACCCCAGAAGCCTGTCCTGGTATTCCCCTATACCATCATGCGTGAGACCCAGGGCCCCCTGTTACCAGCAGGTATGCACCAACCAGACCGAAGTAACCAGAGCAGTATTTCCCCTAGGAGACCCTAAGTGAGATTGGGTGGGGGGGAAAGGGTTACATTTGTATGTTGCTTTGATACATGTCTTGTATCATGTGATTTACAGAATAAATGAACCATGATTCCCATTGCCCAAACATGTTTTTTATCCATATCAATTTGAAGCTGTGCCGATGACACCACAGCTTCCCTTTTAGACAAAATCCTCAGAACAAATAGCTTTTCTCCGTGAAAACGACACATCTTTTCTATAGACATTTGAAATTAATTACATTCCCCTGGCAAATTTGCTGCATTTATTTTCCTTGCAAGAGCTTCAATCTCTTCCCATAATCTCCTCTGACTAGAAGCAGTTTGCATTATCTGTTTGGAGGATTTGCCAGTGTCATTAAACCCACTGCATGAAAATGAATCCTGTCCCTTGTGTACGTACAGCTCCACACAAATCTCTCATCCAGTGATAAAACACCATGGGCTATGATATTTCAAAATTACAATCTGAGCTAAACAAATATTTGCATTTATGCTTTTGCAATTTTGTAAAGGTTAGTAAACTAACTTTCTACTTTGGAATTATAGTCTGTCATAAAAATTTAGACTGATATGAAATGAGTGAATTACACTAAGGTATTACTGCAGCATAAATGGGGATTTATGTCATTTAAAAAATGAATCACTTGAAACCTTCTATACTTACCGTTTTCCCTTGGGACTCTAATTACTTTGTCAAACACCCGAATATGAAACACCATGCAGGAAGCTGGCAAGTGGAATATATGTAAATAGTACTAAACACTTTTAGACCCTTTACTATCTTATTGATCAAATTGATTTATCAATTAAACGCATTTTAATTTTAAGAAATGTTGGATACTCCTCGGGTAACTCAGGGCTCTATATTTCAAGAGGTATATGTGAGCTGATGCAGTTGGAAAAAATGCCTTTTTTTTTAAATTTGAAACGTGACATACTCTGTTGCCTTTGCTGCTGTTGATAACCCCCTTCTCCTCAACATTCTCCACTCCATTGACCGCTATGATGCAGCCTTCTCCTGGCTCATGTCCTACCTTTCCAACTACTCCTTCAGCATTCCCTTCTTTGGTGTCTTCTCCTCTTCACTCTCTTTCTGTTGGAGTCAGTAAAATCATTATGCGGACGATACCCAAATCTATCTCTATAACAATGCTCATCTTAGATCAGGAAGCGGACCCACAGGGCTAAAGTAGGTGCATATATTCACCGACCAGAGCCAAGGAACAGAGTCCTGTTAGAGTTAACGTAGTCGGATTGCAGCCAGAAGATCAAGGCAGGCAGCAAAGGTGTTGAGTCAGGGTCACAGGCTGAGGTCAGCAACAGGAAATCCAGAAGCAAAAGGATAGGGAATAAGGACAAACAAAGCTGGGACTGCCACAGGAACAGAAACATTTGTCGCCAACTTCCTGTAGGAAGTACAGACTTAAATATGAGGCTGGTGGGCACCAAGATGACCGCAACAGCCAAGCGAGGGCAAGTTTTAGAAGAAGCCAGAATCAGAGTGCAAATCTTTTCCTTTGGTCAGTCCAGTTGTGGGCTGAGGAAATCTCTTTCCTGTTTCTTATATCAGGCTTTTTCTAACAGTCTTAATCAGCCAGGTGGAGTCTGGTTTATTGCTGGATTTAGAGACAGTTTTTCTCAACAGTGATAAGTCCCTGTTACATACCTCCCCTGTTTGTGGGAAGCTCAGGCTTACCATGGCCAATGCCCATCCTTCCACTTTCACTCGAGATATCTCTGCGTCTCGAATGAGAGTAAATGGAGTACGAGAACCCTCAGTCCCGCTGGGATTGGAGCCCTTTCCCCATGTTATTAGTGCCTCCTTCAGAAGGTGCTTGAGATCAGCACTCCTCAGTAGCTCGAGGAGGACTTTTTCCAAGTACAGTCTTTTTACGGACCGCACAGTCATGTGATTTCCCCTGCGATGAGTGATCCTCTCTTTGTAGGCAGACTGTATGGTGACAGTCGCAGAGTGTTTACGCAAATAGCTTTCTCTCACCATCTTTTCCATTGAATACATTTTAGCACGAAATGTCCATTCCTTGTAACCCTTGCTCAGGCCTTGCAAAGCCTCTGTCAACTTACTTTTGAATTCTGTCTGATGTCCGGAATCTATTTCTACTATCTTAGACTCATGCCATTTCTCACTGACTGCCCCGCACCTTTGGAATGCCCTTTCCCTCAATAACCGACTAGCACCCTCTCTATCCACCTTTAAGACCCACCTTACGACACATTTGCTTAAAGAAGCATATGAATAGAACTGTGGGTAATCCTGGACACATGATACATAAAGCTTGGCCCCCTGCAGACGCACTTACTAGAATTCCCTCCTACTGTCTCTATACTTTGAAAGAAAATTGCACAGAAGCGCACAAGAGATGGAGTTAATAACAGTATTTTAATAAAACACACACATAAATAGCTGAGAGGATCCAACCCCTTCTCAGCTCAAGAAGTAAAATGCCCAGAAAATAAAACCATACATATGGTCTCTTAACATAAAATGTCTAGGGAAAATACATCACATACAACAAAAGACAATCAGTGTAAAAATAAACAAAGAAAGTACTAACAGCCCAAGGGGATTTAAATGAAAACCGCCATAGAGGACTATAAAGCCGCTGACAGGGGGAGACGAACACTTACACTAGGGCAAAGGTGGGGGTCCACAGATGACCGCACAGGATCCGGATCGCGGCACCAGGGAAGATGAAAAAGCCACCACTTGAGCCTCAGGCAGGCTCCGTCTCAGCCTCTCAGCAAACACGCGCAGGATGACCTGTCGTGACCTCTACGCGTTTCGCACCACGTGACCTCCTGACGAAGCACGTGGTGCGAAACGCGTACAGGTCACGACAGGTCATCCTGCGCGTGTTTGCTGAGAGGCTGAGACGGAGCCTGCCTGAGGCTCAAGTGGTGGCTTTTTCATCTTCCCTGGTGCCGCGATCCGGATCCTGTGTGGTCATCTGTGGACCCCCATCTTTGCCCTAGTGTAAGTGTTCGTCTCCCCCTGTCAGCGGCTTTATAGTCCTCTATGGCGGTTTTCATTTAAATCCCCTTGGGCTGTTAGTACTTTCTTTGTTTATTTTTACACTGATTGTCTTTTGTTGTATGTGATGTATTTTCCCTAGACATTTTATGTTAAGAGACCATATGTATGGTTTTATTTTCTGGGCATTTTACTTCTTGAGCTGAGAAGGGGTTGGATCCTCTCAGCTATTTATGTGTGTGTTTTATTAAAATACTGTTATTAACTCCATCTCTTGTGCGCTTCTGTGCAATTTTCTTTCTCTGTTTCTCAGGGTGTCCTCCCCCCTTTTTGAGGGGGGATCACCTCTGAAGTGGGAGCCTCTAGGGAAACGCTCCATGCACGTGCAGCACAGGGATTTTTCCTACAATTACTTCTGCAGCACGAGCGCTGAATATCCTATTCCTGCTGTCTCTATACTTTCCCTTACCTACCAATTAGATTGTAAGCTCCTATGGATAATAGTGCATTTGCCCATTTAAAATACAACATTAAGCAGCAGAAATAAAGTAAATAAAACTTGCACTCACCCCTGTCAGGCTGCCATGATGAAGGCTGTCCTCATCCTCACCGTCCATGTCCTCTGTTGCCATAAACAATGCAATAAAAAATACAATTTAATGTCCACTAACCCTTTAATCACCTTAGCGGTTAGTAACCGTTATAGTACTATGGGCCTGATTTGCCACTGTAGTAATAAATGGTGAAGTAAACAAAAAAACAAGCCCAAAATAAAACATATTACATAGCAAACTAAACACATAACAAATGCCAAGAAAACAATTTATTGGCACAGTGGGTACATTATGCCCATATAATATGGGCATGATTTAACACTATCCCAGTCAATGGTCAACCGAAAAATAAACCATCAAAAACAATATCCAATGCATTCAAAACAATCAGCAAATAAACAACAATACGCAAGTAAACACAACAACATTACCACCATTCAATTAAGGAAATACCAATTAAACACCAGAATTAACAATTAAAACACCAACACAAAACCATCAATAAATAAAAGATAGCTCCAAATAAACACGATCAGTCAAAATCTAAATACCAAAAATAATCCAGTATTAAAAAGCAAACACCAAATACCACCCTGAAATAATCCATTGAAAACACCAACAAAAATAATACAAAATCAAAACACAAAATAAATAGCTTAAAAAAGAAAAAACAAAGTACATTTAAAATACATTAAAGCAAACATTTGCACAAACAAAACCCATTGGTTTCCACTGTATGGATGTATAGACCTAAAGTGTCATACATAAATACATTTGCAATGAATGTGGCACAAAAAAAAAAATCCAATACCAATAAAAATACAATGAAAAAACCTGTAAAAGAAAAATAACATACATTTATTTTTTTTCCCTACCTTAGATGTTTTCACCCTCCGATTCCTGGGGTATCAGCAAGCTCTCGAACGAATCCCCAATTATGGGCCACAGGTAAAGTCCAGAGTCCTTTTCTTCTTTCTTTATCTTCATCTGTTAATTGTAATCATTTTTGGGGTCTTTATCTTTATCAGTTAGCCATACTGAGACTTTAGGGGTTAATCAACACTTAAAGCAGCAGTTCGACATCCACCTTTTTTTTCAGTTTGTTTTATTAAATGCAGCATGTGAGTAGCTAAAATGAGAAATAATTATGAAGAAGCCGATTGATCCGTTCTCCTGTGATTGATCGGTGAATATCCTGCTCTTGGGGCTATCGAAATGGCTGACTTGTGACTCTGAGCTGCAGTCTGTGAAATAATGCAGCTGCAATCTAACATTATATTACTAAGTGTAACACATTATTATTACAGATTTCAGCGTGGCAATACACAGTCTACTGCTGGAAACACTGCAACAGATCTGTTTGTGATACTTTGTTGCCAAAGGGCCGACCTCAAAAAGGTGTTAGTGTCTGTTTCAAAGAGGAAGTGGATGTGACTTTCTAAGTGGTTTCTATAGCAACCAAAGGATGATCAGTATATTAAAAATAGCATTAGGAGTTGGGAAAAAATGCAGTCACTTAGCTAATATTACAGAACAGATTCATTTAAAAACAAAACAACAAAGGATTTTGAATGTTTTGCTGCTTTAAATACTTTCTTAAGTGTTACCGGTTGAAAAGCGACATGTGCCCCGTGACAGGTGTGTGTGGAGAGGGGGTTATGAACCTAAAGTTCAGTTATCTCTTGGATTTAGGACTTTGGTTTGAAAATGCACTGGGTTCCCGGAGTTGACCCACATTCGTTTCAGCTCTGGGGACCCCCTCCTTTCCACCTGGAAATGTTCTTTTAACTTGATATAAACTTGATTGTTTTCATACAATAATTGCATACTCCTTGGTTGGGAAACACTGATGTAGTGTCTGTAACGGGGGCTCACCACAAACAGGACGGGACTGCAAGGCTGAGGTGGGGATGTTTGAATACACTGACCAACAACCGCACAACTGTGTCCGGATTGCAGAGTCGTAGCCGGGTCAGGGTAGGAGAGGTTAGGATGGTCGTGATCAGGGCCGCCAATAGGGGGGGACAAAGGATACCGGTGTCCCGGGCCTCGTGGCCTGCGCAGGGCAAGCAGGGCGCCGTGGGCCCGCTGCCTGTAGGCCCGCTACCTGTTCCCCCCAGCAACCCAGCCCCCCCAGCTCCCCCCTCCCGCTCCCCACATGGGATGGAGGGGGAAGCGCCAAAACAAGCCCTGTGCGCGCAACCCAGCCCCCTGCTCCTCACGTGGGACAGAGGGGGAAGTGCCAACACCAGCCCCGCGCAACCCAGCCGGCTCTCGCCTTGATACAGAGGAGGAAGCACCAACACAGCTTCCCCCGGGTGCGCCTCCTGCCCCAGCACGCCTCGCCCACCTCCTGCGCCACCCCAGCCGCCCACCTCCCGCGCCCCCCTACCGCCCCAGGCAGCTGCCGTGGATATCGGGGGCAGGGGGGGAAGCGTCTGGCAGCAAGGAAGCAGCACCCACCGGTAAAGGTAAGTCACCCAGTCAGTCACCCACCCAGTCAGTCAGTCACCCACCCAGTCAGTCAATCACCCACCCAGTCATACAGTCACCCACCCAGTCAATCACCCACCCAGTCACTAAAGTCACTCACCCACCCAGTCACTCACCCACCCACTCACCCACCCAGTCACTTACCTACCCAGTCACTCACCCACCCAGTCACTCACCCACCCAATCACTCACCCACCCAGTCACTCACCCACCCAATCACTCACCCACCCACCCACCCAATCACTTACCCACCCAGTCACTCACCCACCCAGTCACTCACCCACCCAGTCACTCACCCACCCAGTCACTCACCCACCCAGTCACTCACTCACCCAGTCACTCACTCACCCAGTCACTCACTCACCCAGTCACTCACCCACCCAGTCACTCACCCAGTCACTCATTCACCCACCCAGTCACTCACTCACTCACCCAGTCACTCAACCACCCAGTCACTCACTCACCCAGTCACTCACCCACCCAGTCACTCACCCACACACCCAGTCACTCACCCACCCAGTCAGTCACCCAGTCACTCACTCACCCACCCAGTCACTCACCCACTCACCCACCCACTCACCCACCCAGTCACTCACCCAGTCACTCACTCACCCACTATTAACCCACTCACTCACTCACCCAGTCACTCACCCACCCACCCAGTCACTCACCCACTCACCCACCCAGTCACTCACCCACCCAGTCACTCACCCACTCACCCACCCAGTCACTGACTCACCCAGTCATTAACTCACCCACCCAGTCACCCAGGCAGGCAGTCACCTCGAGGGGGGGGGGGGAGGTGCGCTATGGGGGGGGCCCTGTTCCTTTCATTTGTCCTGGGCCCCATGATTTCTATTGGTGGCCCTGGTCGTGATACTCGCCGTGGTCTGGGGTTGGATAAGTCAGATGGTTGTGGTACTCACCGTGGTCTGGGGTTGGAGAAGTCGAATGGTCGTAGTGCATTGCCTGGGTCCAGGAATATAGAAGGTCGGAGTCCAAATACAAACTGAGGTCAAGGGTCAGAGAAGGTAGAGGTCCAGGAATAAGCAAGGGTCAGGTACAACGAAAAGCAGCAGGCAGGAAACAAGGCAAGGTAAACAGCAGGTTGCTTGAGGTAAGCACGAGTCACAAACTATGGTTATGCCCAGCTAACTTGGAGAAGGACTGACTGAGCATATAAGGGAGTGACAGCCAATAGCAGGGCTGCACCAGGCTGTGAGTGATGAATAATCAGACATATTCTGTCCTCTGGTAAGCAGGGTCAGAGTGTACCGCAGGTGTGGTGTAATTTGAGGTAATCGTGTTACCCCGTGCGTGTCCCTGGCAACACGGCACTGGCGCGTAGGTGCGCGAGGGAGCTTCTCCGTAGCGTCACGCCTGGGTGTGCGGCACTTGTGCGCAACCTCAGTACAAGGTGCGTCACCTGTCTTGTCACGGGGCGCATACATATAGGGAATTGGGTGCTCCAATTAAAGCTGCAGATCAGTCAATATCCTGCATGTGTGTTTTTTTTTAATAAATCAGTTCTGTAGTAAGAAAAAATACTTTTAGTATTTTCTGTTTTTAAAAAAACAACTTTGAAAGACCAATTTTCTTGTATTCTATTTTAACAGCCATTTGCTAAGGCACTGCCCCTTCATGTCCTGTCACAAGCCCTGGCACACCCCTTTGTCAGCCCTGCCCTCCCTCTAGCACATGTCAGTGTAGGAGTGCTCATGAATATTCATGAGCTTCCACTGAGACACAGAAGCAGAAGAAAAACAGATCCCTTCACTAATTATGTCACCAAATTTCGCCTATCAATACATGGAGAACGAATTGACCTGCATCTATACAGTTCTTTAGGTAATTAGAGATTGCACACATGAAACTATTGAAGTAAAAAAAAAAAAAAAGACTGAACTGCAGCTTTAATTTAGGAATATCACAACGTTGTCATCAATAATACTTGTGAATAGAACTCTGAAGTATGACTCTAGTATGGAGTGGGTAACATACAGTATCTTGTATGAGTGACCAGTAATTCATGAGTATCACACTCCTGAAGAGAACAATCACAAGTGATAATAAATCACCTTGATGTCATCACATTGGAGGAAAACATATATAGCAAATACTGGAATTAATAACTGTCCATAGCTCACAATACATCATAAGACGATCTTCAATGAAAACAATCTTCGATAAACTTTACCCACTCCTTGAGCCTCCACGAGTCTGTAATGGCGTATGTAGCCTATGATAAAGATGTCCAGTAGCAAAAAGAAAGAAAGCAGTGCACTGCCGGGAGCCAGGTGGTACGCTTTTCGGACACAATGTCCTTTAACAAGGAGTATCACGGGGCGCATCATGGGGGCGGGACGGAAGCCCAATCCTTAGTGTCATTGAAACATATTCACTGTAACACTAACTGCTCACAAACCAGATAACTCTATACTTCACAAAAAAAGGTAAACATACCTTGTATCACTGAAAAGTTGGTACCTAAAACAACAGCCTGCAATAAGGCTCTGACGTTCATCCTCCTCCTCCTCCCCCAGCCCTCCCCCTTCCCCCCCACAGCAAGTGCCCACTCGCCAGCCACTGCAACCAGAGGAAGAATAGGAACGCCCCAGGCAATGGTTGTCTTGTTGGCCCTTGAATTAGGTGAGTGTGAATTGTCCTCTGCCTGTGTAAGAATCACGAAACATTAGATTTCAATAGATCCTTACAGTACACTAAATACATGCATTGTACAGAACCATTAACACTCCGTCTGTTCTCTGCTTGTTTAATAAATGTTAAACAATACATTTGAATACATTCTTGCCATACACTAAATACGTGCTTTGTGCATAGCCATTATCACTCCATCAGCTCTCTGGATCAGTTGTTTAATAACAACTGTGAATAAACTTTAAACTACTCTGCCATTCAACCATCTCCCCTCTGCCTATCTTTTAATAGGAAAATAGCAAATCTGAATAACCATTTACACCCCATCAGTTATAAGGTGAGTCAGCAATTCCAGAAGGCATGCCTTCTATAATTCAAAGCAGTAAGTCACGGCTAGCTGTGGTTTAGGCTTAAAGCAAAAAAACAGACCGCATTAAGCAAACAAATTGGGAGCTCAATATTAAACACACCACCTTCACTTAATTTATGTGTAGTAAAGCAGTTTAATACAGTGTAGCCAGGTCCACTCTGGCTCCCGATGGACCTCCATTTTGAACCCCTTACCTCTGCTTGGCAAGCGGGGACCCCCGCTTCGTGTGCAGGCTGTTGCGGGGGCTCCCGGCGGCATCAGAGGCAGGGCGCCACCATCTTGGTTATGTCCACGCATGTGCGAAGGCTTGCGCATGTGCAGACGCGATGCTGCGGCCATTTTAGTGTGGGAGAACTGGCACAAGAGGCGCTCTGTAGTACAGGGACAGCCCACAGTTGCTCATGCGCAGTTGCAGGCGGCGGCCATTACAGCATCGCGCAGGCGCAGCATACATAGTACACGCGGCCACAATGAAAGAAAGGCTCTCAAGGGTCTACAACTCCCAGCAGCCATAGAGGCAGAGATACCAACTGATGCCAGGGAGCCAATAGGGTTTATAGCTTTGCCTGAGGAAAGGATACATTGTTGTGCTCAGAGATAGGAAGAAGTCAGTAGGAGCTGGGACACAAAGAGGGGAGGGTATGTTTGTGCAGTGAGGATAGTAGTCTCCTGCACTAGGCCAGAAGTCACCTCTTAGGCCCCAGCTAAGCCCTACTCACCTCAGCTTGTGGTTGCTGCAGGGACTCCCCCTTAGGATAGGGACAGGGTCCTGTAGAACCAGCATAGCGAGGGTTACAGCCAGGAAGCGTTACATCCTGGCCCTTGGTGGCAAGAGTGAATCATTCTCTACAGTTGCAGAGATAAGAGACTTTCCAAAGGTGGATCACTCCATGCGGGAGCCACCCACCACCAGGCAGAGTTTCAGGACATTGCAGAGGAGATCGCGGAGCGGCAGATCCTTTGTGAAGTATCTGCAGCCCCAGGTGCTACAGTTCTGGGGCAGGTATCGTATTTTATGTGCACCAACATACAGGTACATCAGGCGCTGATCCCGCCTATAGGTTTTGGGTCTCTTAGTGGACTCGTGGGACTCTGGGTACATGGTTTTGGGGGAGGAATAAGTTGTGGGGGTTAAGGCCCTGTGAGATGACGGGTAGTTGTGCCTAGTATTGTTATAGAGGAACACTGTTATTATTGCTGATGTATGTGTTATGTTCTATTATGCATATAGTAAACTGTTATACTTATACTCCTGTGTATGTGGTTACTATATGTGGGTCCTGTGTTAGGGATATTCTATACACTCTAGAATCCTACACAGGTGGAGGCGCTGTTTGTGTGTAAGATCGTTCAAGAGGATTCACCCCAGGCTCTCACTGGCGGAGGCTCAGGCCTCCTGTGAGCCTAACAGGTAAAGCACCACACCGGGTAATACATAAATACATATAGATTCACCTCACATGCACTCTATCTGCGATTGGGGTATTTGGGTGGGATGGGGGGGGGGGGGTTATGCGTTCCAACAGTATTGTAAATTTTGTTCTAGACATATAGATTTACATTGTATTGCTTTTTTTAAATCTGTTTCCATCCTGTTCCTTTCTATAACTACTGGTAACACATTTCTTAGATGGTTGATGTTATTGTTACATGTTTCAACACTCAGGGGGCTGTGCACTAAGCCAAGCATGTCAAACTCAAATGCTAACAAGGGCCAAATAAACAAGGTTTAAGTCTAGATGGGCCGCAAAAAAAAACAAACTTACATTTTCATAGAAACGTAGGTTTATTTCGAAAAGTAGTGTGTGTGTGTGTGTGTGTGTGTGTGTGTGTGTGTGTGTGTGTGTGTGTGTGTGTGTGTGTGTGTGTGTGTGTGTGTGTGTGTGTGTGTGCCTCACAAAACGAAAATAAAAACTAAAAAAGCCAGATGTGAATGACTTTTGAACCCATTAACCAGTGTCAGGATGCCCCTCTTGATTTCCAAAGCAGCAATCCCGCCTGGAATCTTACCTGATCCGTAGTCCCTCAAGGTACTATACTGGAGAGGAGGTGTTTCCTACCTGTCTTCCGATGTCCCCCGTGAGAAACTTGAGTCAGATCCGGAAGAAAGCAGAATAGGTTATTTCGGTGTAGGTATAGGGCAGTTAAGATAAAAACGAGAGACAGAGAGGCAGAGAGATAGGCGCAGAGAGAGGCGCAGAGAGAGGCGCAGAGAGATAGAGAGAGGCAGAGAGAGAGGCGCAGAGAGAGAGAGGCAGAGAGAGAGGCGCAGAGAGAGGCGCAGAGAGAGGCAGAGAGAGGCAGAGAGAGAGGCGCAGAGAGAGGCGCAGAGAGAGAGAGAGAGGCAGAGAGAGGCGCAGAGAGAGGCGCAGAGAGAGAGGCGCAGGGAGAGAGGCGCAGAGAGAGGGGCAGAGAGAGAGGCAGAGAGGCAGAGAGAGGCGCAGAGAGAGAGAGAGGCAGAGAGAGAGGCGCAGAGAGAGGCGCAGAGAGAGGCGCAGAGAGAGTGAGAGGGAGGGAGAGGGAGGGAGAGAGAGAGAGAGAGAGGGAGGGAGAGAGAGAGTCGGGGAGAGAGAGAGGGACAGGGAGACAGGGACAGGGGCACAGGGACACAGGGACAGGGGCACAGGGACGGAGCAAGGGGCACAGGCACAGGACACGGACAGGGGCACAGGGGCACAGGGACAGAGGGACAGGGGCACAGGGACACAGGGAGACAGGGACAGGGACAGGGACACAGGCACAGGGGGACAGGGGCACAGGGACAGGGAGACAGGGGCACAGGGACAGGGACACAGGGGCACAGGGACAGGGGCACAGGGACAGGGGCACAGGGACACAGGCACAGGGACGCAGGCACACAGGGACAGGGGCACAGGCACACAGGGACAGGGGCACAGGGACACAGGGACAGGGGGATGGGCACAGGGACAGGGGCACAGGGGCACAGGGACAGGGACACAGGGACGGAGAGACACAGGCACAGAGGCACAGGGACAGGGGCACAGGGACAGGGGCACAGAGGGACAGGGGCACAGGGACAGGGGGACAGGGACACGGGCACAGGGGCACAGGGACACAGGCACACAGGGACAGGGACACAGGGGGACAGGGACAGGGGCACAGGGGCACAGGGACAGGGTGACAGGTACAGGGATACAGGGACACAGGGACACAGGGACAGGGGCACAGGGACACAGGGACAGGGGTACAGGGACAGGGACAGAGAGACAGAGGCACAGGGACAGGGGCACAGGGACACAGGGACAGGGGCACAGGGACAGGGGCAGGGACACAGGGACACAGGCACAGGGGCACGGGGACAGGGACACAGGCGCACAGGCACAGGGGCAGAGGCACAGGGACACCGGGACACAGGCACACAGGGGCACGGGGACACAGGGACAGGGGCAGAGGAAAAGAGGCACAAAGGGACAGAGGGGCACAGGGACAGAGGCACAGGGACACAGGCACAGAGGCATAGGGACATAGGCACAGGGGCACAGGGACACAGGCACTCTCTCTCTCTCCCTGACACTCTCTCTCTCCCTCTCCCTGACACTCTCTCTCTCTCTCTCTCTCTCTCTCTCTCTCTCTCTCTCTCAGACACACACACACTCAGAAACACACACACACACTCAGACACACACACACACACACACACACACACACACACACACACACACACACACACACACACACACACACACACACACACACACACACACACACACACACACACACACACTCAAGACACACACACACACACACACACACACACACACACACACACACACTCAGACACACACACACACACTCAGACACACACACACACACACACACTCAGACACACACACACACACACACTCAGATACACACACACACACACACACACACACACACACACACACACACACACACACACACACACACACACACACACACACACACACACACACACACACACACACACACACACTCATACACCCACACACACACACACACACACACACACACACACACATACACACACACTCAGACACTCAGACACACACACACACACACACACACTCAGATACACTCACACACACTCAGACAGACAAACACACACACACACACACACACAGACACACACACACACAGACACACACACACAGACACACACACACACAAACACACAGATCTCCTTCTGCACGTGCAGCTCACACAGAGATTTGACAGGGGGAGGGGGGCTGCTGTGAAGACATACCCCTGTCCGTGGGATCTCCACTGAACTGCTGAACTCTCTGCACCTCATGGAGGGGGGCAGCCATTATCTCTCTGGTTTACCAGGCTTCAAGGAGAATGTAGTCTCTCCGCCGACTGCACCCGGCCACCGTACGCCTCCAGCCCCTGCAGGACAGATTTTACTTCCGCCTGTGCTACTCGCTTCCCCCACACCCGTGCTCGCTTCTCCCGCGGCCAAAACTTTTTACCGCCGCCCACGCGCTCGCCGACACACACGACCTGGTTGTGAGCGGGCTGCAAAAATATCTGTTGCGGGCCGCATGCGGGCCGCATGTTTGACATGCCTGCACTAAGCAGTGATAAGTCGTTTTAAGAGCGCAAAGTGCTCTTAGAACGTGAAGTTCCGCCGAGCGCTATTTACTAAGCCGCGCAAACAGGCACTTTGCGCTCTAAAACGTGCTTTTTCTTGAAATTTTTTCAAAGTCCAACTTTGCTCGTACGATCAGCTGTTTGCGCTGAATTCTGCCCTTCTGCGGGATTCACTAAGCAACGCAAACTGATCGTACGTGAAAGTTGCGCTGAATAAAGGCTGGTGATAAAAAAAGCAGGACTTAGAAAAAATTCTTTGTTTACATTTTGCGCAACACCAATACAAGAACACAGAAACCACCAGGCGCTCCTGCGGGTATTCCAGATGGGAGGAAATAATACAGTATAGTAAATGCAGAATATGAAATATCAAAATACCGATAAAGAAGCTTGCTGTGCCCGCAGTGTGACACAGTCACGTGGTGCGGAAGACTGGTGGAGAGAACCAAACCCGGAAGTCCTGCGGTGGCTGACAGTGGAGGAACCGCCGGCGCAGCCTGACCCCCCTGCAGCAGCCACTACGCATACAGGTTACATCTCCCACAACGGACACAGACTAAGCTCTATTTCCATTGCCTGATTTATGGGGCTTGATTGTAAGTTCCCACTGCATCCGTGTGCCTCCTGATGTTCATCAACTAAACCTTTTTTTGCCATTTTCTACACCTGTGTGGCTATTCTTAATTTCAACCACTGTGTCATGTGTACATCTTATTTTGCTCCATCCTCCCATCCCATGGGATTATAGCAGTGGCTATCTGTATACATCTGTTTTATCCACTGTGTATGTTCCCATTCCCAGTTGCATCATTTCCCTATCATACATGATTGCACTATCATTTGTGTTATTGTTTTTTCTCCTCATATGTTCATCCTGGTGTCTGCGCTCCCTGACTCCTGGACACTGCAACACCAATACAACAGGCCGGCGGGTGTCCCCGGCTCACCAAGCAGGGGTCCCCGCAGGAGTCCGGGGTGCCTGCCCGGGGTGCCTGCGGTAACAATGTTGCGCCTCCAAAAATAATAAACAATATTAATAACTAAATACACCCCCCTATAACACATACAATACAGTAATGGGCAAAATTACTATTATCCACATATGGATAATAATGCATTTGCCCATTGTAAATACATATAAATTTAAATAAATACAATCAATACATATTACACTTACCTTTTACAGGCACCCACGATGAAGGCCGTCTTCATCCTCATCTTCATCCTGCCCATGCCCCCTCCGATGCTGCAAAACATACATGTAACCATGCTGTAAAATGGCTGCAGTCATCTCTCCTGCTGACAGTAAAGCCTGGTAAGTTATGGGCATGCCAGCAGTAATTATGGAGGTTTGCCCTCACATCTCCCCTCATGAAATCCCTCTCCTGGCTTCTGATCAAATCCCGCATCTCACACTCCATTCTTCTCCTCACTTTTAAAGCTTTACATTCTTCTGCCCCTCCTTACATCTCATCCCTAATTTCTCGGTATGCACCATCCAGACTCTTGCGTTCTTCTCAAGGAGGTCTTCTTTCTACCCCCTTTGTATCTAAAGCCCTCTCCCGCCTTAAACCTTTTTCACTGACTGCCCCACACCTCTGGAATGCCCTTCCCCTCAGTACCCGACTAGCACCCTCTCTATCCACCTTTAAGACCCACCTTAAGACACACATGCTTAATGAAGCATATGAATAGCACTGTGGATATTCTAAACACGATACATAATGCTTGGCCCCCTGCAGACGCACTTACCAGAACTCCCTCCTACTGTCTCTGTACGTTCTCCCTACCTACCAATTAGACTGTAAGCTCCTCGGGGCAGGGACTCCTCTTCCGAAATGTTACTTTTATGTCTAAAGCACTTATTCCCATGATCTGTTATTTATATTATCTGTTATTTATTTGATTACCACATGTATTACTAATGTGAAGCGCTATGAACACTAATGGTGCTATATAAATAAAGACTTACAATACAATACACCCTGGTGAGGTGCCCTATGTATGGATGGGAGTGGTCACATGCTCTGAATCCATGATTAGTGATGTCAGAGTTGTGCCAGCCCCCAGAGGATACATAAGGCACAGCACTGTTCAAAAGTTAGGAGTTGCTGAGTTGTTGCTAAGCTGTTATGAGACAAGGAGCAAGTCTGAGTGCAGGCTTGGGAGGAGACAGCTTATAAGACTGACCAGGGACCTGGCACAGGGACTATCTCCCTGAGGGGAGATAGGAAATCCACCAATTTGGGGAAAGGACACCTTTCAAAGGGAAGTGCGGTGAACATGAGAGGCTAAGTACACCCACTGTGAGGGGCAGCTGGCCCGCCGCAAGTCAATAAAGATGCTCTTGTTAAATCATACCCTCGTGTGTAAGTGTGGAGTGATTACACAGAGGAGTGCACCACGGAGGCGTTCCTCACCAGGACCATCCACAAGCGGACGCTGGGATCCTGATGAGGTGGAGGCGCTGCACTGGATATAGGTAGGACTCAAGCACACTACCTCAGCTGCCTGTCTGGGTTGGCAATCCCCACACAACATCATGCGGGAGACTCAGGAGTCCTGTTGCCAACAGGTGCACCACCAGACACTACACTGTAATGGGGACTGGTTAGACCACAGGGGCCAATATGAGATTGGGTGGGTCAGGCTAGGCCAGAAAATCCGTTACATTTGGAGGCGCTGCTGAGAGACCTGTCAACAGGACAGGCTTTTGCTAGGTCACTTGGAAACAGGGAGAGTGTCTGCTGCCACTTTGTGCTGCGTTGGGACGGACCTAGGGGTAGTCAGGGGGCTGATGGAGAATAGTCAGCTCGCAGGGACGACCTAGGGGCCTGAAAGGAGTTGGGGGTTTGGAGAGGGGCTATAGCTGTTCTAGTCACCTTGAGGCAGTGCTAGTTGGTAGGATGCCTAAAGGGATAGCCTGTTAACGTGGTCAGGAATTCTGGAGAGGGTCTGCGCTAGGCTAGCCAACAGTAGGTAGACGCCCAAGTACTGCATGGAAGCCCCAGAGTACTCTAGCCCATTCCAGACCACTTACCGAAGGGAGCACAGACTGGGAGGAAGAAGATACAGCAGACACAGAGAGAGTGATCCTAGCCTGAGGTAGTGCAAACACGAGTCCAGCCTACATTAGGTACACAAGGTGGTGCATCAAGGTAATCTTTATTGTACTGGTGTGGCAGCTGCCCAGCAGAGAGGAGCTCCATGTACAATAACTCTAAGTACAGTGAAAGAATGACGACCGCAAGAATGGAGGATCCGCGCGGTGCGGAAGGTCCAAGATGGCGGACGGAGGATGATAGAGAGAGCGCACATGGCGTGTGTGCGGGTGCAGAGCAAGCGGCAGAAGGAACTTTTGCAAGCATGCTGTGGAGTGGCGCTAAAGCTGTAGCTGCGCCGTTTTTCTCGTGTCTAGGGTCTAGGGGCACGAGGATATTGTGATTGTGTGCGATGGAAATGGTGAAAAATAAGTATTTGCTTGCCAGCTGGTGAGCGCTATACAAAGAGCTACATCGGTAGCTGAAGTAATTGGACATGCAAACCAAGATGGCGGCTCCCGCTTCCCTGGGAGACCGCGTGGGCTTGCTGCAGAAAATTCTGCAGTTGCAAAAGTTGCAGACAGTTGGCCGGGATTGGCGCCAAAGAAAGAACGCCACCCTGTGGGGGGTAATGGCGCGAAAGCTGTGGCCGCGCCCTCCAGGACTGTGAAAGGTGCGGCCTCAATTAAAGGACATCCTATCGAGCTGTGGGACCCGCCCATAATTGCTACTAGTGGGGGTGGTTCCCAGCTGTGTCAGAGGAAGGTGGAGCTGATCAAGGGAGTGGCCGGCAACTCAACCCCTGATGGTCAGTTGCGCGGAGCCAGCTTACAGAACATATCGTTGCTGCAAGTGACTCCTACAAAGACAATGGCCTGTCCACAAGAAGTGACTTCCATGGTATCCACCCAGCCATACTCAATACCGGGAGGAGTACTGGTGATTCGGGTGGCGGGCACCGAGACTGTAGTGGACCTCTGCCTACAATGCAGGCTACCCGGCGGTACCGTGGACACGGCGGCGTGCTGTCCGCAATGTGGCACCCAGTACCTGTGGCCTATGCCCACATTTGTGCCTATTCCAAATATCGAACCCGTGGGGGATACGGCTAGGCTGTCCGCTGGGTCCCCCGGTGCACTGTGGAAAGAAGGTGCAGATCCCGGATCGGGGCCGGTTGTTAAGGCCGAGCCCGAGGAGAAAGGAGCGGTCGGTCAGCGTACCGACCGAGAGACAAAAAGGCGGTCGCCACGAACGGTGACCCCAAGCAGAATGGAGGCGGATTCCTCCGATGAGGAACCCAGAGTGCCGTCCGGTGCGGTGATCCGGCCTGTGGCAGTATCCTGTGGAGAGAACGGGAGCAGAGTGCCACTTACCGGGAGTATCGGTGAGAGGAGTCGGGTGTCGCCAGTGGAGCAGAAGGCAGAGAGACGGAGCCCTTCCATTCCTGGGACCGGCGGGTCCAGCAGTGACGGGCGATTCATGGTCCACGATCTGCGGAGCAGTAAGAGCAGCCCTTGTACTTACCAGGCTCCGGTGACGGCATCCGTAGAGGAGAGGCGGTGTCAGACCCAGGCGGTACACGAGAAGGCGGCGGAGCTTCCGGACGTCATCGTGGAGGAAGAGATCCCGCATGGGGATCCACCGCAAGATGGCGGCGTATCCGGTTCCGGTTATGACGTCACTTCCGGCGGAGGTAGCGGAACGACCGGAGAGAGAACTACAACGCCTCGGCGATCGGGCAGCGCTTCCCGATCACCTGTGACCACCAAGAGCTGGAGGTTATTCCATCGACATCGGGAGGCCCATGAGGTTTGCGCTGACTATCTTCACACTACAACTACAACCAAGAGCTGGCAAGCTGCGAGAAGAGCCGAGATGGGTGAGGCTCAGCCAGCGGAGAGTCCTCGCAGTGATACTGGACAATCCCAAGGTAGAGAGCGGGTCTGAACCCCGTGGATACCATATGCCCATCCTTACGCCCAAGCCCATGCCATAGTTAAAACTCCTGCCCCTGTCACTTTTTCCCGTGGGTCCACGTCCAGTTTGGGGATGTCGGGAGGGTCCCAGGGAACCGGTGAAGAACGGACTGGGGAGAGACTGGCAAGTTACACATCCGACGATGGGTCGGTGGGTGGAGGATATTCGGGGGAGACATCTGAGTCCAGCTGGAGACCTAAAGTGGCCATAGTAAAGTTGGAAGTAAGGCCAAAGAGTGAGAGGTGGTCTAAGCCCCGATCTACTGGGACATCGGGAGTGTCTTCCTGGGGGGACACGGAGGAGTTAGGTTCCCTGGAATCAGAGCCCGAAAAGGTTAGGGAGACCCGGTGGTGGGCCCCATTATTCGAGGGTTATGTGGGGTGGATGGACCGCACTCGGTTCCTTCTGCAAAGGGAAGATGTAGTGGACTACTGGTGGGCTAAGGGGGAATTAACACCGGAGAAACACCAGAAGGAGATGCAGGAGCGGTGGTTCCAAATTTGCCACGGCAGTATCAAGCCCAAGGGTCCCAGTATCCTGGCTGACCCCGTAGACCCAGATGAGCCCCTGTCTTGGGTATTACCAGGGAGAGCAGGAAACGCTAACTTGACAAGGTGTAGCCGGGCTGAGAGGGCTATTACTGCCAAATACAAATATTCCCATGGTTTGGAATATCCATATGTCCCAGAACCCCTCATGCAGGAGATTGAGGACAATAGGGACAGATGGTTGTGAGAGACCATAGAGGAATATATGGTCAATAAAGGGGGTGCTATTAAGGGCAGCAGAGCTGAAGAGAGGATAGCGCACCTTATGCAGGTGTGGAGCATAGGCAGGAGTGTCTATAAACACAAAGTAGTGTACCGGCCTGAAAGGGGGTCGTCGCGTGACTATAGCGTGACCGTCCTGGATATGGGGGGTCGGGAAGTCAAGAAGCCTGATCCTCGCCACTATTATTAGGGGGGAACAGGATGGCTGTTGCGTAAGCTAGTGGCTGCTGGTCAGGGCTTGCTTGGCGCAAAATGTTGTGAATCTTTAATGTTATACTAATTATGTGTGTCATTCATTTTACAGTGCTTCCTGAAGAAAGGTACTTCAAATTTAGGTCCAAGCCGGAGACGGTGGGATTCACCAGGGGGAGAATGTAACCATGCTGTAAAATGGCTACAGTCATCTCTCCTGCTGACAGTAAGGCCTGGTAAGTTATGGGCATGCCAGCAGTAATTATGGAAGTTTGCCCTCGCACCCTGGTGAGGTGCCCTATATATGGATGGGAGTGGTCACATGCTCTGAATCCATGATTAGTGATGTCAGAGTTGTGCCAGCCACCAGAGGATACATAAGGCACAGCACTGTTCAAAAGTTAGGAGTTGCTGAGTTGTTGCTAAGCTGTTATGAGACAAGGAGCAAGTCTGAGTGCAGGCTTGGGAGGAGACAGCTTATAAGACTGTGACCAGGGACCTGGCACAGGGACTATCTCCCTGAGGGGAGATAGGGAATCCACCAATTTGGGGAAAGGACACCTTTCAAAGGGAAGTGCGGTGAACATGAGAGGCTAAGTACACCCACTGTGAGGGGCAGCTGGCCCGCCGCAAGTCAATAAAGATGCTCTTGTTAAATCATACCCTCGTGTGTAAGTGTGGAGTGATTACACAGAGGAGTGCACCACGGAGGAGTTCCTCACCAGGACCATCCACAAGCGGACGCTGGGATCCTGATGAGGTGGAGGCGCTGCACTGGATATAGGTAGGACTCAAGCACACTTCCTCAGCTGCCTGTCTGGGTTGGCAATCCCCACACAACATCATGCGGGAGACTCAGGAGTCCTGTTGCCAACAGGTGCACCACCAGACACTACACTGTAATGGGGACTGGTTAGACCACAGGGGCCAATATGAGATTGGGTGGGTCAGGCTAGGCCAGAAAATCCGTTACATACACAAGAGTAAAAACATGTAATGTCCCGTAACCCCTTAATCACTATAGCGGTTATTAACCGCTACAGTCATTAAGGGGTTAACCCACCCTCACCCACCACTCGGGAGGCCTACACACCCTCCCCCACTAACCTCCCACCCTGTGAGGCCTAACCACCCTCACCCACTACCCAGCCAGATGGCCTACCCACATACCCTTCGGGCCAATACCCCCTCCCCCACCCACAGTACCCACAATAAAAACAATACACAGCCCCACAATAAATTCATTCTATTTATTAAATACATAACCCACCCCCTGTGCCCCCCCATAAATACATGATTTATTCTTTTACAGACAGGGTTCATACCCCAGGCCCATGTGAGTCCCCGGTGGGCCTGACGGCTCACCTCACAGACCTACAGGTTACCAGCAACTTGTTTCACACAGGGTCTTGAGGCCTGTTGGTGGGTCCCGCCAGGTGCCATGGCTGACCAGGTGGTCTCCGAGGGTCACCGTGGGCCACAATTGGGTCCCCCCGGTAGGCCCGTGGATGTCTGGGGGCCCCGGGTCAGACCCACAGGTGTCTGAGGGGCCTCGGGTGGTTCCCACAGGGGTCTGGGGATCCATGGGTGGTCCCTACGGGTCCGCGGTGCCCCCACAGATGTGTGGCCACCAGTTCTTCCCTGCAGGTGTCTCTCGCAGACCAAAGGAACCAACCCTGTATGTAAAAAAAAATAAACCGGACCTATACATTCAATACATCAATCCCCCACCCCCAACACATACAGTACAATAATGTGCAAAATAACTATTATCCAGATATGGATAATAGATTATTTGCCCATTATGAAACACATAAAACATGCATAAATCAAAACATGAATTTTTAATCTTAAAATCACCACATTGCATGTTACAATAAATCCAGCATTGATTGTAAATATAAACCAACAAACCAGCAGCTACACAAATGTATATGGAATGTCACACAATTGCATTGAGTGTGTACATGATGCAATTAACCTGTGCATCATGTAACACTATGCAAAATATATGTAACAATAAAAAACACTATGAACAATGTCCACTAACCACCAATGCCATCATGAAAATCAAATAGAAAGTAAGCAACATCAATACAATTAGCATCAATCAATTAATCCATTTCCTAAAATAATTACAATACAATACAAATCAATTATACAATTCCCTATTGAATTCCTAAAGGCAAACCATTGCCAAAAGAATTCTAATTGAAAGTAATCACAATCATTCTAATCTAACTACCAGAAATAATCCATTAAAAATAACCTGTAACTAAATACAAATTACATTATTCACAACAATGACAAAATAAAGCTGATAAATACATTAGCCATACATGAAAAGAACATAAACATTAGCAAAACAATCAATTATTATCCCTGTATGTCTATCCATATAGATAGATAAACATAACATACAGGGGCAATAATAGAGCATATAAAACAATGCATTTACATACAAAAATCACATAGAATACACCCATTCAGTGTCCGTGAATGTATGTATAGCCATAGGTACATAATAGATACATTCACGGGCATTAAATGGGACTGAAAAAATAGAAGACATGAATCAAAAATCAAAAAACCTGTAAAAGTAAAAATAATAAACTTTTCTTTTGTTTACTCACCATTAGATGCCCACTCACCGGAATCCAGGCGACCCGGAAGCACTGGAACCAATCCACAGGTAACCATAAAATAATAAACCCTTACAATCCATAACGGTGTCTTCTTTCTTCTATTTGTAATCCTTCCCGTCTGTCTTGGGGTCTTCTTTTCTTCTTTGGGGTCTTCTCCGTCTTTTATAGGCCGGTTTGGGGCATCGGAGGCAAGTGTCGTCGCCATCTTTATAGAGCCCACGTCGCGTCTTGGACGCTAAAAAGATGGAGGCGACACTGGCCTCCGATGCCCCATACCGGGGCCTGTAACTCGGGAAGCAGTGGGTCTCTGAGGCAGAAATCAATGCGGTTCAACTCAGGGGACCCCCTGCTCCCGCACACTATTAATAACATGTACATTAATGCAGCTTCATTACCTGTAAAGATTACCGAAGTACAGCCGCTCCGCGCATCCTCTCGAGCACCACTGCGCACGCGCGCGGTGCCTATGGACCACATTCTTTACCAGACGCGCACAGCATGCACGCGCGCCAAAATGGCGTCTTCCGATGCCGCGGACTCTGGCTCCGCCCCGGATCATGACGCACACTGACTGCGCGCAGAGCTCGCATGTGACACGTGCACCACGCCCCCAAGCTCCGTGTCAAGATTCATTAGCTGCACTAACAGCTGCACCTGCTTATAGATGCATTCTTTAGCTGCACAAACAGCTACACCTGCTCGTTGAGCCCTGGACCTATCACAGCTACCGCGGAGGCCACGCTCCCGCTTCACCCCCCCATGGGGGCTGGCTGATCCAGCCTATATATGCTCACCAATGTTATAGGCACATTGGCTGAGCATAGATTCTTGTTACTCTGTGTTTACCCTTGCTTTTCCTGCCTTGTTCCTGTCCTGTTGCTTTGTTCCAGTTTTTGATCTTCTGTGTACTGAACCGGCTTGCTTTGACTACTCCAACCTCTGGCTCCTGATCTTGGCTACCTCTGACTCCTCGCTCCTCTCTAATCCTGAACTCGGCATTGCACCTCGACCACTCCCCACTCTCCAACCCTGACATCGGCAAAAGTACCTTCTACGATCCGGATATCTCCTACGTTGAACTCGGCAAGTTTAAAGACCACTCTGATATCTATATCCCTGACCCTGCTGTCAAGATAAACCTACACTCCGGACGTGGCCCCCGTGCCTGTGGCTGGTGTTTGTTACTACTCCCATCTCAGCACAGGGGTCTCGTCCTGTTTGTGGTGAGCACAGCGTGACTGTATGCTCAGCCCCACAAACATAGACCCCGCTGAGGTGGGAGAGGCGGTGGCATCCCATGCCGCCATGTTCTCTAGACTGGAGAAATATCTTGAGCAGTCTGACCGTCGCCTAGATTCCTTACAGAAAGACCTCCAGACACTCTCAATGCAAGTGCAACAATCCTGCACACCCACCTTCTCTAACCCACAACCCACACCACTGTCTAGCCTCACACCTTCTGAACCACGACTCCCCACACCTAACCGGTTCTCCGGAGACCCTTTAGAATGTTGCGGCTTTTTGAACCAATGCCTCATTCAATTTGAGATGACACCCTCCCGGTTCCTGGCCCCAAGGTCAAGAGTGGCATACATTGTCTCCTTGCTCACGGGCGATGCATTGGCGTGGGTCTCTCCTATCTGGGAGCAGAGAAGACATCGGACAATTCACCAAGGAGTTCAGACGTGTCTTTGACACCCCAGGGCGTAAAATTACTGCAGCATCTTCCCTTTTTCATGTTTCCCAGGGAGATCGTCCGGTGGCAATACACGCCTTGGAATTCCGGACAATCACCTCAGAGATAGGATGGAACAGGGAGGCCCTTGCTTCCGCCTTCTGGAAAGGACTTTCGGAACCCCTGAAAGACGAGCTTGCCACGCAGGAGTGCCCAGCGGACCTGGAGGAGCTCATCGCAGTCTGCATACGGGTAGACCAACGTCTGGAGGAGAGGAGAGCTGAGCGTTTACGGAACCATCAGGTACCCGCCAGGTCTTCACCTTTCCACTCCTTCGTTCCAGAGACACCTATGACCGAGGTTCCTGAACCCAGGCAGTTGGGTAGCAACAAACTCTCCTTCTCTGAGAAACAACGTCGCCGAACCTCCGGCCTGTGCCTCTACTGCGGCAATCCGGGCCACCTAGCACTCCGCTGCCCACTCAAGTCGGGAGATGACAACCCCCCACAGAGTCCCAGAGGAACTCCCATGGGAGTACTTTCCAACTCTTCCATCACCAAAGAACCCCTACCCAACAGAATCCTGATTCCGGTATCCCTTCAGGCTCTGGGCCTCGCGGTGAGCGCATCCGCTTTCATCGACTTTGGTTCCGGAGGAAACTTCATTGACCAAGAATTCGCCACAAGGAACAACATCCCATTAGAAAAGAGAAAAACCCCGGTGAGATTGGAGGCCATTGATGGACGTCCCCTGCAGCCGGCCTTCATCATCCTACAGACCGCGGAAATCTCCCTGGTATGCGAACAGACCCACAGGTAGAACATCATCTTAGACGTAATCCACTCACCATCCGTCGAGATCATCCTGTTCCTTCCTTGGCTACAACGCCACAACCCACTCATTAACTGGGCCAAGCAAAGACCCATCTCTTAGAACCAACAATGCTCCACAACATGCGCAGTTACACCTCAAAAGATCTGCAGCATGAAGACCCCAGAGGAGCCACAAGACGTTTTACCAGAAGAATACACTGAATTCAGAGATGTATTGGACAAAGCCAGGTCAGAGGTACTACCCCCCCCCCCATCGATCCTTCGATTGTCCTATAGATCTCCTGCATGGTTCTACCCTGCCTAGAGGGCGCTCTTACCCTCTTTCCCTCCAGGAGACGAAAGCTATGTCCCTATACATCCAGGAGAACCTCCAAAAAGGGTTCATGAGGAAATCCTCGTCACCGGCAGGGGCTGGATTTTTTTTTGTCAAAAAGAAAGATGATACTCTAAGACCCTGCATCGACTACCGAGGACTAAACAAGATCACCATTAAAAACCGCTACCCACTACTATTGATATCAGAGCTGTTCGACTGTCTACAGGGATCCACCATATACACCAAATTGGACCTCCGTGGTGCCTATAACCTAGTAAGGATCCGTCAAGGAGACGAGTGGAAAACGGCATTCAACACAAGGGACGGCCACTACGAATACCTGGTCATGCCGTTCGGCCTGTGCAATGCTCCAGCGGTCTTCCAAGACTTTGTAAATGAAATATTCAGAGACCTGCTGAACAGATTCATCATCGTTTACCTGGATGACATTTTATTTTTTTCCAAGACCATCTCAGAGCATATTAACCAAGTCAAACAGGTACTTCTACGCCTTCGTCAGCACCACCTCTACGCCAAACTGGAAAAATGCAACTTCCATCAAAAATCCATTACCTTTCTAGGATACATCATATCCGATTCGGGATTCTCCATGGATCCCTCCAAACTGAAGGCGTCATGGACTGGTCGCTTCCCACGTCCCTCAAGGGCATCCAGAGGTTCCTAGGCTTTGCAAATTACTACAGGAAGTTTATCCACAAATTCTCTTCCATTGTCGCACCCATCACGGCTCTCACAAAGAAAGGAGCTGACGTTGTGTCCTGGCCACCTGCAGCTATCCAGTCCTTCAACATCTTAAAGAAAGCCTTCATCTCTGCACCCATACTGATCCACCCCAATCCCAGACTACCTTTCACATTAGAGGTGGACGCATCAGACATCGGAGCCGGCGCCATTTTGTCACAGAGAGGATCACCGTCTTCTAACCTACACCCATGTGCCTTCTTCTCTAAAAAATTCTCATCGGCACAGCAAAACTACGATGTGGGCAATAGAGAACTACTAGCCATCAAACTAGCCATAGAAGAGTGGAGACATCTACTGGAAGGGACAGAGAGTCCCATTACAATCCTCACTGACCATAAGAACCTCATGTACTTGGAAAGCGCTCAACGACTTGGAGCCCATCAAGCCCGCTGGTCCCTATTCTCTCGTTTTAATTACATCATATTATTCATACCCAGTTCCAAGAACATAAAGGCAGATGCCCTTTCCCGCCAGTTCGTAACAGAGAACAAAACCGAAGCCAAATCAGAAACCATCCTGCCTGCCAGGTTCATCATCTCCGCCAACACATTTGACATAATAGATGACATCCTGCGGGATTAAACTAAAATTCCGGAAGGTCTGGAAGTCCCGCATGGATGCCTCTTCGCAGCACTTCCCTTCCGCAAAAAGATCTTGGAATGGGGACACTCATCAAAAACCGCCGGTCATCCTGGTACCAAAAGAACCGCAGACTTAATCACACGGACATTCTGGTGGCCTGACATGCATGGCGACACAAAGGAATTCACCAAGGCATGCACCACATGTGCAAGGAATAAGGTACCCGGCAGCAGAACCTATCTATGTATTTCATAGTAGAGCTGCCAAGATCCAGAGCTATGAACACTATACTTGTAGTCATAGATCGCTTCTCGAAACAGGCACATTTTATTCCACTTAAAGGCCTACCGAACTCTCCCACACTAGCGGACATATTCTGTAAGGAGATCTTCCGTCTCCACGGATCTCCCACGACCATCGTATCGGACAGAGGGTCCCAGTTCGTCTCGAGATTCTGGCGGGCCTTCACAAAGAAATTGGACATCTCCCTGCATTTTTCATCCGGGTACCACCCGCAGACAAACGGACAAACAGAAAGGACCAATCAGTCCTTAGAGTAGTACCTGCGCTGCTTCATAGCGGACACTCAGGACGACTGGGCAGACCTTCTCCCGTGGGCAGAGTTCACCCATAGTTCCCTGAGGAATGAATCCACACAGGTCTCGCCCTTCTACGTAAATTACGGTTTTCATCCGGCACGACTGCCCAACTCTTCCCCACCTTCTGGGGTTCCTGCAGTGGACGACCGGATCCAAGCACTGCAAAATTCATGGACCAAGATCCAGAGTAACCTAAAAAAGGCTTCCGCCAGACAGAAAACCCAGGCAGACCGCTATTGTCGCGAAACTCCAGAGCTGAGACCGGGAGACAAAGTATGGCTGTCCTCACGGAACATACGCCTAAGAGTCCCCACACTCAAACTAGCCCCAAAATTCTTGGGTCCATTCAAGATCTTAGAAAAAATCAATCCGGTGGCATACCGCCTGCAACTCCCCTCTTCAACGAGGATTCCATCCGTGTTCCATATTTCACCACTGAAACCTGCATACCGCAGCCTCCGCTTCCCTGATCCATCTCCTGCACCACCGGGTCCTCTAATCGTACAGGGCCAGCAGGAGTACGAAGTTCAGGCCATCCTAGACTCCAGGCTTCCTAAAGGGACTATCCAGAATCTCATTCACTGGAGAGGATACGGTCCCGAGGAACGATCCTGAATTCCACACCAGCAAGTTCACGCACCCGAACTCATCAAATACCCCCTGAAGCCTCGCAGGGTTCGCCTGGAGGTCTCCTCTGTAGGGGGGGGAGGTACTGTAAAGATTACCGAAGTACAGCCGCTCCGCGCATCCTCTCGAGCACCACTGCGCACGCGCGTGGTGCCTATGGACCACATTCCTTACCAGATGCGCGCAGCATGCACGCGTGCCAAAATGGCATCTTCCGACGCCGCGGACTCTGGCTCCGCCCCGGATCATGACGCACACTGACTGCGCGCAGAGCTCGCATGTGACACATGCACCACGCGCCCAAGCTCCGTGTCAAGATTCATTAGCTGCACTAACAGCTGCACCTGCTTATAGATGCATTCTTTAGCTGCACAAACGGCTACACCTGCTCATTGAGCCCTGGACCTATCACAGCTACCGCGGAGGCCGCACTCCCGCTCCACCCCCCCATGGGGGCTGGCTGATCCAGCCTATATATGCTCACCAATGTTATAGGCACATTGGCTGAGCATAGATTCTTGTTACTCTGTGTTTACCCTTGCGGTTCCTGCCTTGTTCCTTTCCTGTTGCTTTGTTCCAGTTTTTGATCTTCTGTGTACCGAACCGGCTTGCTTTGACTACTCCAATCTCTGGCTCCTGATCTTGGCTACCTCTGACTCCTTGCTCCTCTCTAATCCTGAACTCGGCATTGCACCTTGACCACTCTCCACTCTCCAACCCTGACATCGGCAAAAGTACCTTCTACGCTCTGGATATCTCCTACGTTGAACTCGGCAAGTATAAAGACAACTCTGATATCTATATCCCTGACCCTGCTGTGAAGACAAACCTACACTCCAGATGTGGCCCCCGTGCCTGTGGCTGGTGTTTGTTACTACTCCCATCTCAGCACCGGGGTCTCGTCCTGTTTGTGGTGAGCACAGCGTGACATTACCATAGCAGATAGCCTCTACGGTAAGGAATTATTGTTTAATTTTATGTGTGTTTTGACAGTAGTGTAGATGAGCAGGGGGTCTCCTGAGCTGAACCGCATTGGTTTCAGCCTCGGGGACCCCCTACTTCAGGAGATACAGTGCCGGTATCCCCTCCAGAATGTAAATAACCCGGTCACGTGACGCGGAAGCTTTAAAGTGCAGGGGATACCGGCACCCCATAACGGGGCCTATATCTCCTGAAGTAGGGGGTCCTCGGACCTGAAACCAATGCGGTTCAGCTCAGGAGACCCCCTGCTCATGTACACTATTATTAAAATGTATTTATTTAGTGTACGATCGCCTGTAACAGCCTTGCATGGAGATGGCAAATCTCCAATCAAATGTTACATGCTGCTTTTTTTTCTATCAGCTAGCGTACGGGAAGTTTCAGTGCGCTAGCAGGGGGAAAATACATTGCACGCACGATAAGCCAGTTTTGGGCACGTCCGATAGAAAATGAGCTGAGGGCCTTAGTGAATCCCGCCGCCGGCTTCATTTTTTATCGGACGTGCTAATTTTTTTCAGGTCAGCGCGAAAGCTCGGAGCTTAGTGCATAGCCCCCTCAGTCATTCTTCCCAGTATGTCTTTATCGCCTTCACTACTGCAGTTCATCTTTGTTAGCTGGCTTCACATATTTGCAGAGATGGTACTGTAAAGCATGCCAGACCAATTCAAGGGGGTCATATCGAGGATCTATAAGTATTAATATAAATACAGTAAAGATATTGTCCTTAATGACACAAAAACATACAAGAGTACTTTAAAAGTAAATAGACAGAATAATGCATTGCTTTAAATTGCATATAATAGTGGGCACATGTGCAGGAATGGAAGCTGAAGGCAATGGATTGAGGCGGCTTCATGCCCGACTTGGACCAGCACCATGAAAACAGCCAGACACAATGCAGAGGGACTCACCAAAACATAGTGACTCAACAATTTCACCTAAAGGCCAAAAACAACTGCAGAGAAACGAGGTGATAGACTTCTTCAAATGATGAAAGCAGACCATGAGTCTGCAAGAAGATGGCAGACTTGCACAAGACTCTGAGCTCGAGGAGGATAAATCCTTGGTCAGTCAATACTCAAATAAGCTGAAATTGCAGAGCTTTTCAAAATATCGAAGCTATGTTTCATTCAGAATATACCAATCTGGAATGAGAGTGGTAAACAGGGAGATTACCTTTTTAGGAGAAGGGACTGTGATGCTGGAAAATAAAGCAGATGAACTGGTAGAGGCAACAAGCTGGACATGAGATTCCAAGCTGCTGAGGAAAAGATCACTTAAATTCACAAAAACAAAGAGGAAGATCTAAATCAGGCCTGCACAACATACAGCCCGTGGGCTGCATGTGGCCTGCCTGGACCCCCTGTGCGGCCTGCGATTGCTTTGGTCCGCTCTCCCCCTCCCCCCTCCCGAGTCTGATCTCCCATCAGAGGAGGGTGGTATGGAAGTACCGCGCTATAGCAGTAGGAGCGCACTCCAGTAGTGACCCGTAGCTTCCGGTGTCTGCTGCTCGAGCGCGCTCCTTACCTTGTGAGGTCCTGCTATGGTACTGGTAGCCGCTACTTTAATAGCTCCTGGGGCCCGCTTCTACCGCTGCTGCCACAATCAGGTAGGCATGGGAGGAGGGGAGGTGTTAATGATGATGAGAGGGCTTTCTGAAAGGGACTGAGGGAGCTATGATGATGGGGTAGTTGATGATGATGAGGGGGACTGCTAAAAGGGACTGAGGGAGATATAATGATGATGGTGGTGGTTGATGATGATGAGGGGGACTGCTGAAAGGGTCTGAGGGAGATATGATTATGGGGTGGTTGATAAGGGGGACTGCTGAAAGGGACTTAGGGAGATATGATGATGATGGTGGTGGTTGATGATGATGAGGGGTACTGCTGAAATGGTCTGAGGGAGATATGATTATGGGGTGGTTGATGAGGGGGACTGCTGAAAGGGACTGAGGGGGATATGATGATGGGGGGTGGTTGATGATGAGGGGGACTGCAAAAAGTGGCGGAGGGAGATATGATGATGGGGGTGGTTGATGATGAGGGGGACTGCTGAAAGGGACTGAGGAAGATATGATGATGGGGTGGTTGATGATTATGAAGGGGACTGCTGAAAGGGACTGAGGGAAATATGATGATGGGGTGGTTTATGATGAGGGGGAATGCTGAAAAGGAACTGAGGGGGATATGATGATGGGGGTGGTTGATGATTAGGGGTGCTGGGGGAGATATGATGATGAGGAGGGGTGCTGAGGGAGATGTTGAGGGGTGCTGGGGAGATATGATGATGATGAGGCATGCTGGGGGAGATATGTTGTTTTGTGCATTTTTGTATGTCTGCGGTCTCCTCAAATAAACCTCATTTTATTTAACAATGTTGTCCTACCTAGTGGATTGATCCCAGAAGGTACAAAGTGTTACGCCGGTGCTGCCCGCAGACCAGACCCATCCCCTGTGTTGAAGGGGGAAGTAGGAATACACGCACCCGCAGCAAAGGGAGTGTGCCTGGAGTGTGGTGTTTAACGTTGCCAGGCCAGATGTATGTAAGGTAGACAATACTTGCCGATACCGGGTGTAGAAGTAGAATAGTAGTTGCCTTGCCGAGGTCAGGGAGCGGAGAGATGAGGAGGGTCGAAGTCCAAGTCGTGATCGTGGGATGCCAGAGAATACGTAGTCCGAGGAGAGCCGAGGTTGGGAGCCAAAGGGGGTAGTCGTACTAGTCGTGTCAGAACCTGTAGAATCGCCAAGAGAACACAAAGTAACTTCCATAAAGAAACTATGTCGAGCGATGAGTGAGGGCTCAGAGATGCCTGATAAGGCTGGGCTGACCAATCAGGGATGGAGGCGGATCAGGAGGACTGCAGGGAGCCTTTCAGGATTGGTGCGGCTGATACAACCCAGGTGAGCGCTGGTAGTACCCTGAGTGAGCCCGCACGGTGTATGGGGGCGGAGCCTTACTGCAGGAGTGGAAGCTGAAGAACGGATGCTGGACGCCTGCTCTGTAAGTTGCGTGTGCACGCAACCAGCGTTGGAGGAGGACGCACGTGTGCGCGCAGGACGGAGGGACCGCGTCTCCCACTGAGAAGGAGGGAGAGCGGAGGGACTGCTGGGAGGAGCGACCCTGCGGCGACGGAGGAGCTGACGGCTCGCGGATGTGGAGGCAGGTAGGTGGGAGTTGCGCTGCATGCCCTGAGTCTACCTGAGGGTTGCCTGTGTGTTAAGCGGACGGTGCTGAGAAATCGGATTCCTAACACAAAGGTGTTAAAAGTGCTGGTCTTCCGTGACAGGCTTGTAAAAAAAGAAATGTATAATTTTCAATATAATTCTGTTTCAAATTAAAATATAATGTGAAAATATAAATTATTATTGTCATCATCACTGACTCTTTCCTATTTCCTATTTCAAACAATAACCACAGCTGCAATGAATGACAAGAAAAAAAGAAAGTTGGAATCGGAGAATAGTTCTTTTAGCGCTGAATGGACAAATAAAAATTTGTTTACTATGTTCCGAGACAAATGTCTATGCCTCGTGTGTCGTTAAATGGTTGCCGTTCCCAAGGAATATACTATTCAGCGGATTTTGTGAAACGTCTTGGTGCAGAACAACAGATGTTAAAGAAAGTGAACACCGAGAATGAGGCGGCCACCAAGGTCAGCTTTAAAATTTTGATGGAAATTGCTGCTGCTGTAAAAAGTTATACTTGGGTTGACTTTATAAAGAAATGCATGTTGATTGCTGTTTCTGGGTTATGTCCAGAAAAGAGGGGAACGTTTGTAAATATCAGTGTATCACGCATGACTGTACAGAGGAGGATAGCGGACATTCCCACCAATCTTACTGATCAGTTGAGGCAGAAAGCAAGTGAATTCCGCTTTTACTCTCTAGCAATGGACGGAATTACAGATTTGAAGGACACATCTCAACTTTTTATTTTCATTCGCGGTGTTGATTGAAACGTCGAAATTACTGAAGAGCTTGTTTTTATGTGCTCCATGACAGGCTGGACAACCGGAAAAGAAATATCCACTGAAGTAATAAAGTACGTGGATGATAAGTTGGGAATAGGTTTTGCAAACTTGTTGTTCATTGGTTCTGATAGTGCACCAGCAATGAGCGGAAAACATGTTGGAGAGGTTACTCTTTTTTAACAATTTATTGGTAGACAAATAACCAAACATCACTGTATAATACATCTTCAGGTTCTGTGTAGCAAAGTTTTGAAGTTTGATTATGTAATGTCAGTGGAAGTTTCTATTTTAACTACCTCCGTTCTAGGGGACTGAAACATAGGACATTCATATCTTTTCTTGAAGTGGTAGACGCCGAGTGCAGCGACCTACTTTACCATACGAAAATGAAGTGGTTGAGTCGAGGACTAGTGCTCCAGCGTTTCGTTGCTTTAAAAGAGGAAGTAGCCAAATTCTTAGAACAAGAAACCAAGACAATTTTCTGAGCTTGAAGACGAGTCCTGGAATCATGATCTTTTCTTCTTTTGTGATGTTACAACACATCTAAAATAACCTCAACATTCAACTTCAGGGAAAAAATTAACTTATATTTCAACTTTATGCAGTAGTGAAGGCTTTCAAAATGAAATTGAAGCTTTTCAGAATTCAACTGTTGAAAGGTGAAATGTGTCACGTTCCCACTTGTGCACAGCATATCCCTCAAAACAAGCACACCGACCTAGGAGAAAAATATGCTAAAATTGATGGTCTGATTGAAGAATTTGACAGAAGACTCACTTTGTCTAAAGAATAAGACATTCAATTGAAGAGGATTGAAGATCCCTTTTCAGTGGATCCAGCAGTCTTGTCATTCCAATTGCAGTTGAATGTTATTGATCTCCAGTGTTCAGCAGATAACAGAAATAAGCACAGAGAAAGCAGTCTGCAGGAATTCTACAGAAGTATGGACAGTGAAAAGTACCAAAATCTTATTGAAGCTGCAATTAAAATGTTCAGCATTTTTGGCAGAACCTACATTTGTGAACAAATGTTCTCTATCATGAATATGAACAAAAACAAACAAAGTTCTTGTCTGAAGAATGACAATTTGGAATACATTTTGAAGACGTCTATTACAAATATGACCCCGGAATACAACAAGCTTGTTGCTGAAAAGAGGTGTAATACCTCTTGTCACAAAAGACAAGTACTTTTATATCAAAACCACCGGGATCACTAGCACATGACAGGACAAGGTTGTTGAATAAAATAAGGTTTAATCTGGCAGGCCAACAGACTAAGCAAAGATGCACAAAACAAGATACAATACCGCCTGGGGAGTATACTCTAGCCTTGCTAGGTGCAGGGGCCTGCTTCAAGAAGGCATGTCTTGTCCACTTCTCGCCAGGATATCAGAGTGCTGATCACACAGCAACCACTCTGACATGTATCTGGTCACAGTCATGATCCAAACTCCTTCACAGAATGTCTCTCAGATAGTTTCTCTGGTCTCTCCCTCTGATAGTCCTTCTCATGCTCTGATCACCAGTGCCTCTTATATAGCCCTCTGTGACTATCTGTGACGGTTCAGGGGATTCCTTCCCCCCCATGTATCCCTGACATTCCACGGTTGCCTACCCTCTCTGATTCCTCCCCCGCTCGCCTTCCTTCCTCTACCCGCAGTTCTCCTTCCCCAGCAGCTTCTGACGCTATCCTGGCGCCAGCGCACGCTCCCCGCAAGGCTCGCGCACCCGCTCGGTCTCCGGCGCCATACTGCGGCGTTCCCTGCTCACGGCCCCCCTCGGTCACTGCAGAAGTCTTGGAAAAGGATCCTCAAGTCCCTACAATCTGCTGTCTCTAGACAAAAAACCAAGGCAGATCGCCGTCGCCAACCTGCTCCCTCATTCAAACCAGGTGACAGAGTGTTGTTTTCCTCGAAGAACATCAGGCTTAAAACTCCATCTCCCAAGCTATCACCAAGATTTCTGGGCCCATTCAAAATCCTAGAAAGAATCAACCCAGTCGCCTACCGCCTTGCTCTACCCCCCACCATGAGGATCCCTTCCGTCTTTCATGTCTCCCTATTTAAGCCTTTTGTCCAAAGCTCGCACTTCCTGGACCCTTCTCGTAAACCCAACCCAGTGTCCGCCATAGGACAACAAGAGTACGAGGTCCAGTCTCTCATTGACTCGCTGTCAGGAATCGGCGTTCTCCTCGCTTCCCACACAAAGCACTCCCTCTCCGCAGGGAGCCCCTGGACACACAAAACAATCCTGCCTTACCGGCCTCCACGGCTCCTCGCCCCTGCCGCCGTTGCGGGATCACTCCTCTCGGTGATTCCTCTGCTCAGCGCCTGGCGCGCCCACGCCCTCCTGCATGCACACCTACACGCACGCCAGCCCCAGACGTTATGTGCATGCATTCCCAGCTTACAGAGCACACGCCTAACAGAGCACTTTTAACCACTGCTCCTGCAGTGAGGCGTCGCCCCCAAGCATCACACAGTTCCATGCAAATCAATGACTACACTCAGCTGGGCTGTAACACCTCTCTCCTATAAGGGAGGACTCCTTGCAGTCCTTCAGGCCTGCCTCCTTTCCCCATTGGCCTGCCCAGCTTTATTATGCCTGTGCTTCCCATCACTCGTCGCTCGACATAGTTCTGTATGGAAGCATTTGACTACTCTCTCAGTGACTCCTCAGGTATTGACGCGGATTGGACGACTACCCCCTCTGGCTCTCGACTTCGGCTCTACTTGGACTTCGTGACTTTTGGCATCCCTGTAACACGGCTTATACCTTTGACCATCCGCAACTCTCCAATCCCTGATCTTGGCAACGGCAATAACTACTCTTCCTCTACTACCGGTACCGGCAAGTATTGTCTTCCTTACTATACCTGGCCTGGCAACACTAACACCACACTCCGGACGCGCTCCCTTTGCTGCGGGTGCGTGTATCCCTATGTCCCACCTCAGCACAGGGGACGGGTCTGGTCTGCGGGCAGCACCGGCGTAACACTCGCGCTGGTCAAAGAACGAGCTCCAGTTCCTCGTCCACTGGAAGGGCTATGGTCCGGAGGAGCGTTCATGGGTTCCAGCACATCACATTCACGCTCCTAAACTTCTTCAACAGTTTCATCTAAAATTTCCCCAGAAACCGTGGCTGGATCACTCAGAGATCGATCCTCAAGGGGGGGATACTGTGACGTTCAGGGGATTCCTTCCCCCCATGTGTCCCTGACGTCCCATGGTGGTCTACCCTCTCTGATTCCTCCCCCACTCGCTTTCCTTCCTCTACCCGCAGCTCTCCTTCCCCAGCAGCCTCTGACGCTATCCCGGCGCCAGCACGCTCTCCCCGCAAGGCTCGTGCACCCGCTTGGTCTCCGGTGACATGCTGCGGCGTTCCCTGCTCACGGCCCCCCTGGGTCTCTACTCCTGTTCCCTTACCTCCAGTGTCTCTTCCGCCCGTTCCTCCCTCATCCTCTGCGGGTGCCCCTGCGGCGCGGCACTCTGTGTGCCTCATGACGCAGCCTGTGCGCGCGCACTCTAAACTTACAGAGGGCGCGCGCACACGCGCCTCTTCTAGGCTTTCTCAGCCTCCTGGCTCCTCCTCCCATGCCCTGCAGGCTATCTCCCTCATTCTCTCACCTGTCTCCTCCTCTTCTCCTCCTCACCTATCCCTGCTGTCTCCCACTTCTCCCTCGGCTCCTCCTCTCTCTCCTATTGGTGTTCCCTCCTTTATAACCCCTGTCTGTCCTTTCTCTCATTGCTCTGCATAGCTCTTGTTACCCCTGTGTGTGCAGTCCTATGCTTGGCTCTCCTCTGTGTTCCAGCTTTGTTCCTGATCATGCTTACCCCTGGATATCCCTGGTTTGACCTCTGCTCGTCCTGGACTACTCTGCTCTCTGTTGCCCTTGAAACCTGCCTACAAACTCTACCGTACGGACCTCTGTGACCCCTGGACTTTGGCTTACGAACTTGACGACTCTGACTTCTGTATCCCTGGAATCTGGTGCACAGACACCACTACTCTTACTCTGAACTTCAAAGGTGTTGCAAGTATATCTAACCATCTCTCAACAGGCCCGGCAATGCCATACCACACTACGGGCACGCCCTCACTGCTGTGGGTGCGTGGTAATACCCTTCCCACCTCAGTACTGGGGACTGGCCAGGTCTGCGGGCATACAGACGTGACATTATGCAGAGCCCAACAAATGCAGACCCCCCTGAGGTTGGTACAGGTGTTTCGCTTGAGGCCTTACAATTCGTGAGCAATCAGCTGTCCACAGTCTCCCAGCAATTGGCTAACCTCTCCCTTCAGGAGACACCAATGGCTCCTGCACCCCCGGTTGCTATGACTTATGCCAACTCTGGACCCAGCATTCCACCGCCTAATCGCTACGATGGGGACCCCATCGCTTGCCGCGGTTTCCTAAACCAATGCGAGGTGCAATTCGAGATGTCCCCCTCCCAGTTTCCCACTGGTCGTTCTAAGGTGGCTTACATCTACGCCTTGCTTACCGGTGACGCACTCGCTTGGGCTTCTCCTCTCTGGGAACTTAAAAGCGAACTAACACAAGACTATCCTAAATTCAGGCGTGAATTTCAGCAAGTATTTGATACTCCTGCACGGCGCGAGACAGCCGCATTCTCTCTCTTCCATATTTCACAGGCCCGAAGATCTGCTGCCAAGTACGCGATCCAGGTCCGTACTCTCGCCGCAGAGACTCAATGGAATGATGAGGCACTCGCCGCCGCATACTGGCACGGTCTCTCTGACACCTTGAAGGATGATCTTGCTACTCATGCCCGGCCTTCTTCCCTGGAGGAGTTGATCACTCTTAGCATACATATGGACCAGCGCACCCAGGAACGACGGCACGAGAGACACTGTTCTCATCCTCTTCCTTCCCCTGTTGTCTCTCACAGGTCGCCTACTTCACTTCTCCTGGCACTGGATGCCCCGGAGCCGATGCAAATCAGTAGTGAACAACTTCGGGCCGCGGAGAGAATGCGACGCCGTCAGAAGGGACTCTGTTTCTACTGTGGTTCTTCGGAGCATCGTCTCCTGAACTGTCTGTTGAAGCCGGGAAACGGGAACACCCAGTAAAGGTAGAGGTGCTTCTACTGGGTCTCTTCTTGCCCCTCTCTCCCTGATGATCTCCCAAAGAAGTTTATGCTTCCTGCCACTCTGGAGGGTCCTGACCTTTTCCTGCAGGTAAAAGCTTTCATTGACTCTGGATCTGGTGGTAACTTCCTGGACCAAACCTTCGCCTCCGAGAACCAAATTCCTATGGTTAGGAGAAAAGCACCTATTGGTCTCGAGGCCATCGATGGTCGCCCGCTCCAGCCAGCATTTATCATCTGGGAGTCCATTCCTCTCACGCTGACCTTGGCAGACGGTCATAAAGAGGTAATAGTTTTTGATATCTTCCATTCTCCTACTGTTCAACTTATTTTAGGATTGCCTTGGCTTCAACTCCACAATCCGCGCATTGATTGGACCGACACCCTGCCTATCCAGTGGCCTTCTTCCGCTGAGCCTGCTCCTACGGCTCCTCCGGTTGCGGTGCTTGCCGGCCTGGATTCCGTTCCTTCCAACCTATCGATTCTACCGACCGTGTATCATGAGTACTTGGATGTGTTCAACAAGGTACAAGCTGAGGTTCTACCTCCCCATCGTCCATACGATTGTCCTATTGATTTGATTCCTGGGACCATCCTTCCGAAGTCAAAATCGTATCCTTTGTCCGTTCCTGAAACTGAGGCCATGACGTCCTACATTCAAGAAAATTTGGAGAAGGGATTCATCCGCAATTCTACCTCCCCTGCTGGGGCAGGCTTCTTCTTCGTGAAGAAGGATGGATCACTTAGGCCATGTATTGACTTTCGCGGACTCAATAAGATCACGGTAAAGAATCGGTATCCCCTCCCCTTAATCTCTGAACTGTTCGATCATCTCCAGGGGGCCTCTATCTTCTCCAAGCTCGACTTAAGAGGGGCCTATAATCTCATTCGCATAAGGGAGGGGGATGAATGGAAAACCGCATTTAATACGCGATCTGGACATTATGAGTATCTAGTAATGCCCTTTGGTTTATGCAATGCTCCTGCCGTCTTCCAAGAGTTCATAAACGACATCTTTCAGGATGTATTGGGAACATTTGTTATCGTATACTTGGATGACATTCTCATTTTTTCTAAAAACTTAGATGAACACATTCACCATAGTAAACTCGTGCTTTCTAGGCTCCGTGCTAACCGCCTATACGCCAAGATGGAGAAATGTTTGTTCCACCAGACTTCTACTGCCTTCCTAGGCTACATTATCTCCAACCAAGGTTTCTTTATGGATCCAGAAAAAATAAAATCTGTTCTCGACCGGCCGCAGCATAACTCGCTCAAGGCTGTGCAGCGTTTTCTCGGCTTTGCCAATTATTACTGGAAATTCATCAAAAAAAATTCTTCTATTGCTCTTCCCATCACCGCCTTGACCAAGAAAGGCGCCGATCCCACGTCCTGGTCCCCTTAAGTTATTGTTGCATTCGAGGTTCTTAAGAAAGCCTTTGTGTCCGCACCCATCCTCCGCCATATCTCTCTCCCCTTCACTTTGGAAGTTGACGCTTCGGATGTAGGAGCTGGTACAGTTCTCTCTCAGAGGTCTTCTCCCCAAGAAAGACTCCATCCCTGTGGGGTTTTTTCGCGGAAATTTTCGTCTGCCGAAAGAAATGATGATGTTGGTAATCGTGAACTTTTGGCCATTAAACTGGCCCTTCAAGAATGGAGGCATCTTTTAGAAGGCACCAAGGAACCTGTTGCCATCCTCACTGACCACAAAAATTTGCTGTATATCGAGGGGGCCCGACGGTTGGGATCTTGCCAAGCTCGGTGGTCTCTCTTCTTCTCCCGCTTTAACTATACCATTTCGTACATTCCTGGTACCAAAAATGTCAAAGTGGACTCTCTCTCTCGCCAGTTCGCCACGGAAAACGAATCTAATGAAGCCACGTAACCCATACTTCCTGCCAAATGCATAATCTCTGCTAATAATTTTGATGTGTTGGACGAAATCAACAAAGCCCAGGCTCACATTCCCAGCAGGTTCAGGGTAACAGAAGGGCACTTATATGCAGCTCCACGGTTTCGCGACAAGATTCTACTTTGGGGACATTCCTCTAGATTTGCTGGTAATCCAGGCTTCAAGAGGATAGAGGACCTTATTAAACGGACATTTTGGTGGCCGAAGATGAACAAAGACATTTTTGATTTTACTAGTGCCTGTCCAGTATGTGCCCAGAGTT
The DNA here is from genome assembly GCF_040206685.1 of Ascaphus truei. Lineage (NCBI taxonomy): Eukaryota > Metazoa > Chordata > Amphibia > Anura > Ascaphidae > Ascaphus > Ascaphus truei. The sequence continues at coordinate 7,295,888 of NC_134488.1, forward strand.
AGACGTCTCATCACAAGCCTTCTGGCCTCCTCATGCCTCTCCCCATTCCGGGGCAAACCTGGAAACACATCTCGATGGATTTCATTGTCGAACTTCCCAATTCCAAAGGAATGAATACCATTCTTGTTGTAGTAGACAGATTTTCTAAACATTCACACTTTATTCCCCTCAAGGGTCTTCCGAATTCTGCTACTCTGGCCGATATTTTTTCCAAGGAAATTTTCAGATTACATGGCGTCCCCATTTCTATTGTCTCTGACAGAGGGTCTCAATTCATCTCTAAGTTCTGGCGGGCGTTTTCCCAGAGACTCGGAATTTCCCTCCTTTTTTCTTCAGGATACCATCCGCAGACCAATGGTCAGACCGAAAGGATGAACCAAACCCTAGAACAATATCTCAGATGTTTCGTATCAGAGTCACAAGACAACTGGGTGGGCCTGTTACAATGGGCCGAATATGCGATCAACTCTCTTAAGAATGAGTCTACTCAAGTCTCCTTTTTTCATTAATTTTGGCTTTCACCCTAGCAGTCTTCCCCTCTCCTCCCCCCCTTCTGGCGTTCCTGCAGCTGACTCCCATGTAGCAACCCTGCAGAAGTCTTGGAAAAGGATCCTCAAGTCCCTACAATCTGCTGTCTCTAGACAAAAAACCAAGGCAGATCGCCGTCGCCAACCTGCTCCCTCATTCAAACCAGGTGACAGAGTGTTGTTGTCCTCGAAGAACATCAGGCTTAAAACTCCATCTCCCAAGCTATCACCAAGATTTCTGGGCCCATTCAAAATCCTAGAAAGAATCAACCCAGTCGCCTACCGCCTTGCTCAACCCCCCACCATGAGGATCCCTTCCGTCTTTCATGTCTCCCTATTTAAGCCTTTTGTCCAAAGCTCGCACTTCCCGGACCCTTCTCGTAAACCCAACCCAGTGTCCACCATAGGACAACAAGAGTACGAGGTCCAGTCTCTAATTGACTCGCGCTGGTCAAAGAACGAGCTCCAGTTCCTCGTCCACTGGAAGGGATATGGTCCGGAAGAGCGTTCATGGGTTCCGGCACATCACATTCACGCTCCTAAACTTCTTCAACAGTTTCATCTAAAATTTCCCCAGAAACCGTGGCTGGATCGCTCGGAGATCGATCCTCAAGGGGGGGATACTGTGACGGTTCAGGGGATTCCTTCCCCCCCATGTGTCCCTGATGTCCCATGGTTGCCTACCCTCTCTGATTCCTCCCCCGCTCGCTTTCCTTCCTCTACCCGCAGCTCTCCTTCCCCAGCAGCCTCTGACGCTATCCCGGCGCCAGCGCGGCTCCCCGCAAGGCTCGTGCACCCGCTTGGTCTCCGGTGACATGCTGCGGCGTTCCCTGCTCACGGCCCCCCTGGGTCTCTACTCCTGTTCCCTTACCTCCAGTGTCTCTTCCGTCCGTTCCTCCCTCATCCTCTGCGGGTGCCCCTGCGGCGCGGCGCTCTGCGTGCCTCGTGACGCAGCCTGTGCGCGCGCACTCTAAACTTACAGAGGACGCGCGCACACGCGCCTCTTCTAGGCTTTCTCAGCCTCCTGGCTCCTCCTCCCATGCCCTGCAGGCTATCTCCCTCATTGTCTCACCTGTCTCCTCCTCTTCTCCTCCTCACTTATCCCTGCTGTCTCCCACTTCTCCCTCGGCTCCTCCTCTCTCTCCTATTGGTGTTCCCTCCTTTATAACCCCTGTCTGTCCTTTCTCTCATTGCTCTGCATAGCTTTTGTTACCCCTGTGTGTGCAGTCCTATGCTTGGCTCTCCTCTGTGTTCCAGCTTTGTTCCTGATCCTGCTTACCCCTGGATATCCCTGGTTTGACCTCTGCTCGTCCTGGACTACTCTGCTCTCTGTTGCCCTTGAAACCTGCCTACAAACTCTACCTTGCTGACCTCTGTGACCCCTGGACTTTGGCTTACGAACTTGACGACTCTGACTTCTGTATCCCTGGACTCTTGCGCACGGACACCACTACTCTCACTCTGAACTCCAAAGGTGTTGCAAGTATATCTAACCATCTCTCAACAGGCCCGACAACGCCATACCACACTACGGGCACGCCCTCACTGCTGTGGGTGCATGGTAATACCCTTCCCACCTCAGTACTGGGGACTGGCCAGGTCTGCGGGCATACAGGCGTGACACTATCCTTTACATGGGACAGGGGCTGCTGGCCAATCAGGGCAGACCTGATTGTCCATTCTTTCCCATTCACCAAATGTCTTTAACACCTCTACGCTCCCAGCTTTTGTCTCAATCCATATTTCTCTGCAGGAACCTCGGCTGATTAAATCACAGAGTCCTCTTCATAGAAATGTGCACATGCAAATCACATTACAAGTCTGATATCTTAGAAATGAATACATACAGTCACATAATCCAAATTACACTTTACAGGGCTGACTCCCTGTAAGACTTCGGGGAACACCTCTCCTAAAGAGGGTTCCTCCCTTGCCGCAACACACCCGGCGCTCCCCAGCCCCACAGACTCACCGCCATGAGCGGGACCCTTCCCCTGCCTCTCTGGTTCCCGCGGTTGCCTCAGGACACACGCATGCGCGCGCACACACAGGGACTCCTCTGCCCTCTCGGGGGATGAACTCCCGTCCCCTGCTCAGGCCGCACGCACACACAGGTACTCCTCTGCCCTCTCGCGGGATGAACTCCCGTCCCCTGCTCAGGCCGCGCGCACCTCCTTCCACTTCACTCCCTGCGGTGGTGGATGAAAGCGCGCATGCGCGCGCACGAACCAGGACTGTTACGTCCTCCCACAGGAGTAGTTCCCACCCCCAGCTGAGGCCGCGCGCTCCTCTCCCGTGCGGCGCACCCGCCTGATGCGCGTGCACCGCCCACAAGCCTCGCATCCAGCACAGCTGTGGCAATCTTGTCCCCACCAATCCCTATCTTCCCTGGGGCCGCTCCCTCGTCACTCCCCCTCTCCCTATTGGTTCTTCCTCCTATTTATACCTTGCTCAGCCATTTCTTCTTTGGCTGAGCATAGCTTTGTGTGACCTGTGTTACCCACGGTCGTGCCTGCCTCAGTTCCTTGTCTCTTTGTCTTTTCTAGTGATCCCTTGTGTACCGAACCGGCTTGGCTGTGGACCCGCTCTGGACTTCGACCCTTGGCCTGCACCCTGACTTCCTGGACTCCCCGAACCCCTTTACCTAGGCTTGCAGATTCCGACCTACCTCCCGGTTCTGGCCCCCAGACTCTCGGTACCAACTATCTTATGGAACCTCCCTTCTCGTCTGGCGAATATCTTACTCTATTTTATACTCCCAGATGGTTCCAGGCGCCTATTTTCCACTTTCCAGGCGTGTCCCCGTAGCTGTGGGTGCAGTTGTTACCCATGTCACCTCAGTTTCGGGGTCCCTCCTTGTCCGTGGTGAGCAGAACGTTACATTATGCTCAGCCCCACAGACATGGACCTCGAAGAGGTGGAGCAACCAAGCCCCATGCAACGACTTCTCCAGCTAGAGGCGCAGCTTGCTTCCATGACGCTGGAGCTCTCAAGACTCTCCTCATTGCAGCATACCCCAGGCCCCTCTGCCATGGCAGCTGCGGCGTTTCCTTCTCCGGGTTCCTCCGTGGCTTTAGATCCTCGTCTCCCGGCCCCCAATCGCTATGCAGGGGATCCCCACGAGTGCAGAGGGTTTCTTAATCAGTGCGAGATTCAATTTGAATTCTCCCCATCGCGCTTTCCTACCGCACGCTCAAGGGTGGCTTATATTATATCCCTTTTGAACGGAAAGGCCCTAGCCTGGGCATCCCCCATCTGGGAGTGGGATCCTGCCATGACGCGTGATTACCCTCGCTTTCTTTAGGAATTCAGGCAAGTATTTGATACACCTGGTCGCCAGATTACAGCGGATTCCTCTCTTTTTCATATTTCCCAGTGTACTCGTCCTGTCGCCGAGTACGCTTTGGACTTCCGGACCATCGCGGCGGAGACCTCCTGGAATGATAGCTCACTCTCCGCAGCTTTTTGGCAAGGTCTGTCTGACGCCATTAAGGACCAGCTCGCCACCATGGAGAGACCCACCAGATTGGAGGAGCTCATTGCAGTCTACATCCGCGTGGACCAGCGTTTACGAGAAAGAAGACTTAAACGCGCTCTTCCTCGCACCACTTCCCCTCGGTCTATCAGCCGCAACCTCGTCCCTTACGTTTCCCAACCCATGGATGAGCCCGAACCTATGCAGCTCGGAGGTCATCGGCTATCCGGGTCAGAGAGACAGCGCCGACGAGATGGTGGGCTTTGCCATTATTGCGGTCATTCCGGTCATCTTCTGGCAAGCTGTCCTCTGCGTCCGGGAAACGCCAAAATCCAATAAGGTATGAGAGGGTCTCGTTGGGTGTAATCTCTTCCTCTCTTTCTTCTCCTAAAAAACTTCCCACCAGAATAATGCTGCCTATCTCTCTGGCCTGGAATAATTCCCTGATCCCCGCCTCCGCATTCATAGATTCCGGGTTTCAGGGAAACTTTATTGATCAGAATTTTGCCTATAGGAATAAGATTCCCTTCCGATCTAAAGCTGTTCCAGTTGGTCTGGAGGCCATAGACGGGCGTCCACTCCAACCAGCTTTTATTTCCCTGGAGACTTGCTCTCTATCCCTCTCCACGTAGGACGGTCACCAAGAGAAGATTATCTTGGACGTGATCCATACTCCAACGGTAGATGTGATTCTGGGACTCCCCTGGTTGCAACTACACAACCCACAACTGGATTGGGTTAATAAAGAACCCATACGTTGGAGCCCCCGATGCCTCAAGACCTGTCTTCCCCCCAAACAGATGTTAGCCGGAGTGGATTTATCCACGGAGTCCAAAACTTCTCTCCCAACGGTCTACTGGGACCTGGTGGACGTTTTTGATAAGGTGCATTCCGAAGTGTTACCCCCCCATAGAGTCTTTGACTGTCCTATTGACCTTCTTCCCGGTGCTGCCCTACCCAAGAGCCGTTCTTACCCCCTATCCATACCCGAGACCAAGGCCATGGTTGAGTATATCCAGGATAACTTGAGGAAGGGGTTCATTCGTAATTCTTCATCGCCAGCTGGAGCAGGATTTTTTTTTGTTAAGAAAAAGGATGGCTCCTTGCGTCCCTGTATTGACTACAGATGTCTTAATAAGATTACGATCAAGAACCGTTATCCCCTGCCACTCATTTCCGAACTCTTCGATCGCCTACAGGGGACAACAATTTTTTCCAAACTTGATCTCCGCGGAGCCTATAACCTTGTCCGCATCCGTCAGGGCGACGAGTGGAAGACCGCCTTTAACACCCGGGATGGGCATTATGAATACTTAGTTATGCCTTTCGGCTTGTGCAATGCCCCGGCGGTCTTCCAGGAGTTTGTCAACGAGATCTTCCGCGATCTCCTCGACAGCTTCGTTATTGTATACCTTGACGATATCCTTATCTTTTCTAAATCTCTCTCTGACCACATTCAGCACACCAAATTAGTCCTGTCCTGCCTTCGGGAGAACCATCTCTACGCTAAGCTAGAGAAATGTTCTTTTCATCTTTCTTCCATTCCCTTTCTTGGATACATCATTTCTAGCACTGGCTTCTCTATGGACCCAGTCAAACTTAAAGCTGTCTTAGAATGGCCACAACCCACTTCCCTGAAAGCCATACAGCGATTCTTGGGATTTGCTAATTACTATCGTAAATTCATCAAGAATTTTTCTTCTATTGTGGCTCCCATTACTGCCCTTACCAAAAAGGTAGCTAACACAGCAGTTTGGGCTCCTGCAGCTCTCCAAGCTTTCGACTCCCTCAAAAAATCTTTCGCTTCTGCTCCTATATTGCGTCATCCTGACCCCGGGCTTTCCTTTACTTTAGAGGTAGACGCATCCGACGTCGGTGCCGGCGCCATTCTCTCTCAGAGATAGTCCCCACAGGCCAAACTTCATCCCTGTGGGTTCTTTTCAAAAAAAAATTCTTCGGCAGAACGGAATTATGACATCGGAAACAGAGAGCTCCTGGCGATTAAACTCGCCCTTCAGGAATGGAGACATCTTCTGGTGGGATCAGAGACCCCCATTTCAATCTTTACTGATCATAAAAATTTGCTTTACATTGAGAGTGCACGTCGCCTTGGGGCACGTCAGGCTCGATGGTCTCTTTTCTTTTAGAGATTTAATTATCTCATATCTTACATTCCTGGCTCAAAGAATCAAAAGGCAGATGCACTTTCATGTCAATTCCTGTCTGAGGACAATTCCAGAGTTATCTCCGAAACAATCTTACCCTCTAAATATATAATTTCGGCCAACTCTTTCGATATCCTGGATCAGGTTATGGCAGCACAATCTAACCTCCCAAGGGGCCTTAAGGTGCCGGTCGGCCGTCTGTATGCAGCTCCACGCTTCCTTAAGAAGATTCTTGAGTGGGGTCATTCTTCTAGGTCAGCCGGTCATCCAGGCATTGATAGGACTTCGAACCTCATTGGTCGTACCTTTTGGTGGCCAACCATGTTGCAGGACATTTGTAAAAACCTGTCCAATTTGCGCCCAGGTTAAAACCGCTCATAAAAAGCCGTACGGCCTTCTACAACCCCTCCCCATACCAGAACTCCTATACCCATGGAGTCATCTGTCCATGGACTTTGTGGTGGAACTTCCAACCTCTAAAGGGATGAACACCATTTTGGTTGTCGTGGATCGTTTTTCCAAACAGGCTCATTTCGTTCCTACCCAATTCCGCCACTTTGGCAGACATTTTTGTTAGGGAGATATTCCGCATTCACAGAGTTCGAGTTCCTCTCTCCATCGTATCCGATCGAGGTACACAATTTGTCTCAAAATTTTGGCAGGCCTTCGCTCGCAGGATGGATATCACCCTCCATTTTTCTTCCGGGTATCATCCCCAAACTAATGGGCAAACCGAGAGAACGAACCAGACGCTGGAGCAATACCTCCAATGCTTCATCGCGGACAGCCAGGGTAATTGGGTAGATTTACTTCCGTGGGCAGAGTTCTCCCATAATTCTTTAAAGAACAGCTCCACGCTGAAATCCTCTTTTTTCATTAATTATGGTTTTCATCCAGGTCAGTTGCCCATCACCTCAGTTCCTTCCGAGGTTCCAGCGGCTGATGACCGAATCAAGGATCTTCAGGAATCCTGGAGAAAGATCCAAGAGGCTTTGAGAAAGGCAACCCACAGACAAAAGGCACAGGCCGATCTTCACTGCCGTCAGGCACCAGTCTTCAAGACAGGGGATAAGGTCTGGCTTTCCTCCAAGAACATTAAACTGAAGAGTCCAAGCCACAAGCTGGCTCCCAGGTACTTGGACACATTCTCAGTAGTGGAACGGATCAATCCTGTGGCATATCGTCTGGAACTTCCTCCATCCATGAAGATACCCTCCGTCTTCCACGTGTCACTGCTGAAACCTGTGTTCCAGAGTCCGCGGTTCCACAGGACACCGATTGACCCTAAACCAGTCATAGTTCAGGGGCAGGAGGAGTTTGAGATTCAGTCTATTCTGGATTCCAGGAGGATGAGGGGTTCGGTGCAGTACCTGGTTCACTGGAGGGACTTTGGTCCAGAGGAAAGATCTTGGGTACCCTACCATCAAATTCATGCTCCCAGACTGCTGAGACTCACTTTAAATTCCCCCAAAAGCCATATTGGAGTCATCCTGAGGCCGCTCCTCAAAGGGGGGGTACTGTAAGACTTCGGGGAACACCTCTCCTAAAGAGGGTTCCTCCCTTGCCGCAACACACCCGGCGCTCCCCGGCCTCACAGACTCACCGCTGCGAGCGGGACCCTTCTCCTGCCTCTCTGGTTCCCGCGGTTGCCTTAGGACGCACGCATGCGCGCGCACACACAGGGACTCCTCTGCCCTCTCGCGGGATGAACTCCCGTCCCCTGCTCAGGCCGCGCGCACACACAGGGACTCCTCTGCCCTCTCGCGGGATGAACTCCCATCCCCTGCTCAGGCCGCGCGCACCTCCTTCCACTTCACTCCCCGCGGTGGTGGATGAAAGCGCGCATGCGCGCGCACGAACCAGGACTGTTACGTCCTCCCACAGGAGTAGTTCCCACCCCCAGCTGAGGCCGCGCGCTCCTCTCCTGTGCGGCGCACAAGCCTGATGCGCGTGCACCGCCCACAAGCCTCGCATCCAGCACAGCTGTGGCAATCTTGTCCCCACCAATCCCTATCTTCCCTGGGGCCGCTCCCTCGTCACTCCCCCTCTCCCTATTGGTTCTTCCTCCTATTTATACCTTGCTCAGCCATTTCTTCTTTGGCTGAGCATAGCTTTGTGTGACCTGTGTTACCCACGGTCATGCCTGCCTCAGTTCCTTGTCTCTTTGTCTTTTCTAGTGATCCCTTGTGTACCGAACCGGCTTGGCTGTGGACCCGCTCTGGACTTCGATCCTTGGCCTGCACCCTGACTTCCTGGACTCCCCGTACCCCTTTACCTCTGGCCCCCAGGCTCTCGGTACCAACTATCTTATGGAACCTCCCTTCGCGTCTGGCGAGTATCTTACTCTATCTTATACTCTCAGACGGTTCCAGACGCCTATTTTCCACTTTCCAGGTGTGTCCCCGTAGCTGTGGGTGCAGTTGTTACCCACCTCACCTCAGTTTCGGGGTCCCTTCTTGTCCGTGGTGAGCACAGCGTTACACTCCCAAATCACATCACAGAACAATGTTGATTCACTAAACTGGGGAATTGCATTTACAGGGAATAAAGTGCTCTGGAGTACCTTCTTAAATACATAGTGCATTATACATTCCCTGTTCTCCCCCAGATATTAAAGTACATTTGGCCAAAATAAGCCTTACATAGGTGGCCAAGTAACATGAATTTAGGGGTAGCTAGCTGGGATTCATCCCAGTTTTGTCATGCCAGCTACACCTACTGTCACATCCCCCCCCCTCCCTCAGAAGAAGGCTCTGGGGTAGTCACCCCATCAGGTGGCTCCACGAGTCTGGAAGTCCTTGAGGTGCGTTGGTCGCTGGGTATATCCAACCAGGAGAGATCATCTGCACTGCCATGCCCATTGCCCTTTGCGAAGTCCCAGTCCTGAAGAGCACAGCTCCAGGTCTCAGTCTCCCCGGGCATCCTCCGCAACCAATTTAAGGGCTTGGGCACCACGAGTCCCAGATAGGGCTTCCCACCTACATAGGGCTGCCAGTGCTCCTCAGCCCAAGGTGTGGTCAGGCACACTGGCAGAGCCTGTAACACTGCCCCACACTTGGGGGACCAGGCTGCCAGCACCTCGAGCCGCCTCTTTGTCACCTCTGTCAGGAATCTGTCTGGGACGCTACCCTGGCTCTCCCCTCTCCTACGATAGCCCTGCATCTCCTCTATCTCCTTATCTATCTCCATGTTCCGTTCCCCCTCCGTCGAGATCCGGTATGCGGTTCAGCGGAGGGATCTGTGATCACCAGTTTTGACCGGGCGATCAGGTGGATGGGTCCTGCCCGGCTTATCTGGAGCCAGGACCCGGTCTATATTTCCTACCGCCTGCTCCTGCTGGGGAGCCGCAAGTTGGGGACAGGTCCCCCCCGGCTCCACTGAACCTCCCTGCCTAGCCTCTCCTACAGTAGGACATCATGGAGAGCCTGGCACACCCGATTTCCCAGCATCCAGCTGCATACAGCTAACACCACTGACCCAATCACAGCCTTGTGCTGTAAGGGCTCACCTATTCTTGGTGGCGAACTCAGGGGCTCCTCTGCATGGTCACCCAGCTTGCCTGCAAGTGGGGAAACTACAGCGCTCCCCTAAAAATGCTGGTAAATACAAGCAATGATAGGGACTCAAATGGTCAAATACTGGCCCTTACATGTATCCTCCAGATTGCAGCTCAACCTTGAAAGAAGGATCCTTTCTTGGTTCCTTTCTTGGATCCTTAGTGGTTAGTGATCAGAGAAGACTGGTGAGCGCATAAGACAAAAACAACAACAAAAATAAACAGAATGAATGTATGACCAAAGGTATTGACATACACACAGGGGGATGGCAGGATGCAATTAAATAGAAGGCTAATAATAGCTGAACTCACACGGACATGTGTGAGCCCCTCCTATCATAGTTTCTTTCAGCTCGTGCCTCAAAAACGATCTCTGTCACATCAAGGATAAAAAGCTGGTTCTCACAGGGTAGTCCCTCTTGTGAAGTTCCAAACAGGGGGCGACAACCACAGGATGTATAAGAAAAATGGTAGTTTATTAAGCATAAAAGTCAGCATACAGAACTTACATGTAGGTACAACACTGTCAGTCTCCGTATTCACTTGGTAGGCTCCACCAGGAATCTCCCTGTTCGCGCATCCGGTCGCAGGGTCTATGACGCAAGCTTTCTTCAAGGACTACGGTGGCCGTGAGTGTCCAAACACAGTAGTACAGCTCCACCAACACAGGATTACGCATTTCGCGAGTAGTATTGCTTCATCAGATCCCTCACCACTCTTCTCTGATCACTCACCCAGCTTGCCTGCCTGCTGGCAGACATCACAGGCATTGCTGAATGCCAATACCTCCTGTGATGCCTCCGGCTAGCAGAAAGCATGCATCAGCTGGGCTCTGGTACGAAAAATCTTCTGATGCCCTGCCAGCAGGATCGTCCTAGCTACCTGCAACCACCGTTCCCTCTCTGCCCCAAGTCTTGCCGTGCACCCAGGGCGTGTTCCCTGTATCCAAGCTTACAGTGATCCAGGAACCGATCTGACATGATCTCAGAGTCAGGGTCGGCCACCGAGGTCTCCCGCACCCCAGATCAGGGTCTGTCTGCACCACCCCCTAATACCGCTCATTGAGCTCTGACACTAGCCCTCGGTCACAATGTCAGGGGAATGGTCAACAGTGATGTCATGACATAGGTTAGGCTAAGTCTGGCTTACCTGCCTGGTCTCCTCAGTGACCCTGGAACCCGATGGCTCTAAATGCAGGGGAGTGGTGATCATGTCGTGGGGGGCGGCGCCAAAGGCACCTCTACCAGGACAACTTCCAGACTTGGGTTCTGTGTGGCTGTCACCATGGGAGCATCTTCCTCCTGGGCAACTGCCCTTTGGCTCCTTGTCATGGCTGCCACAGGAGCATCTTCCTTCTATAAAAGCACAAAAAACACCCCAGGTCGTTGCCAAATAGAATGTCGGTGTCCAAGCCAGGCAACACTCGGACATCTCTCACTCCTTGACCAGCACCCCAGTCAAGGAATACTCGGGCAACTTTTAGGGACTTGGAGACACCATTTAGCATTTTCACCTGCATCCCCATCCATGGGAGCAGTTGCTCTGGGCTGACCATATCAGGTCTTACCAGAGTTACTGTAGCCCCAGTGGCCATCAAGCCGGCCACCTGCCGACTGCCTATGGTAACCAGGTGCAAATATCTACGTCGGCATCATTAGCTTCCAGCCCGATAGCTGTAACTCAATGCCCGTATGACTCCACTGCTGAGCCGCTGGTAGATGCTGCGGGGACCTCTGGTTGGGTCCTCTGCTGTACCTTCTGCACGGCATCCCTTTGCTCCACTGTTTGAATCAACCTCACACAGGTGATCAGTCTTGCCGCTTGGGAATGTTGCCGGATCGGGGAAAGTAGGGGCAGTCCACCTGCAGATGCTTTAACAGGACTGCCTTCATGTAGGGGTAGTGTTCCCCTTCCTCCTCAATATCGCGAAAGGCCACTTGCGCCTTCCCATGCTGGGGACCCAGGTACTTTATCCATGCCCGCTCCGGCAACTCGTGTCACTTACACTGCTCCTCGAAGTCCTGCAGAAAGGCATCAATAGCATCAGTGCCATCCATGACCTTTGTAAAACTGCTGTACGCCACCTTGGGCTGGTGGGCTTGCGGAGTGGAGGTGGTGAGGCACCAGCCGAGGATAATCTTAATTTGGTCAGCGGACATGGCGTCAGGCCCTATGGGCAATCATAGCAACCGTACTGTCCACTGTGGTAGGGACAACTACCGGGCGACAATGGGATGGGTTGGATCTGCCACATGGTGGATAACACAGGAGGCAGCCCCCTCGGCAGGATCTACAGCTACGTGTGCCGCATTGATCCCTGCCACGTTGTCCTCATACCGCTCCAAGTCCTCTGTAAGGGCTGCCTTGGTGCGGCCGGCAGTCGGCAGCCCGTACTGGTCACATAGGAAAACCAGCGTGGCTCTGGTCCATCTATGAAAACGCCCTTGTTCTCTAGACATTTTCCAAATTTAGCCGAACTAATATAATTGTGATCAAATAGTAAAATATTAGGTTTGTGCAACGTTTTCTGGAACGCTTTTGTCTGCACGCCAGCAGACAAAACAAAAATGCACAAAACATGATACAATTCCAACTGCGGGCCTGGGAAGTAGACTCTAGCCTCTCTAGGTGCAGGGGCCTGCTTCAAGAAGATGTGCCCTGTCCGCTTCTCATCCAGGATATCAGAGTGCTGATCACACAGCAGCCACTCTGACATGTATCTCCAGCTGGTCAAAGTCAAGATCCAAACTCCTTCACAGAATGTCTCTCAGATTGTCTCTCTGGTCTCTCCCTCTGATAGTCTCTCTTATGCTCTGATCAGCAGTGCCTCTTAAATAGCCCTCTGTGACTATCCTTTACATTTAACAGGGGCTGCTGGCCAATCAAAGCAGACCTGATTAAAGTACATTTGGCCAAAATAGGCCATACATAGGTTGCCAAGTTACATGGATTTAGTGGTAGCTAGCTGGGCTTCATCCCAGTTTTGTGATGCCAGTGTAAAGATTTTGCTCGATCCATGCCGGGTTTTCACTATGGTCCAGATTTTCTGTCTCTCCTGCCCTTTCTGCTCTCTATGACCAATTTGGGTACTGGCAGTCTTTACTGCTTTATAAGGCTGCAGTTCCTGGTGGGAGTCGCCGAGCAAAGCTATGTTTGCTGCAGCTCCGTTTAGTCTTCGCTGTCATGCATTATCCTTTCGCCTATTTGGAATCCCTGTTGACGACCCCAGACCGTGACCCCGACCTCACTGCCTTCCTTATGCCCTGACCTTTGCCTGTCGCCTGGACTCTGCACCCCTGCCGCCAGCCCTGACCCCTGCATGCTTACCGACTATGAATATTCTTACAGGACTCTGTCCCCAGGCGCTCGGTTATTCTGCATTTCTACCTCAGGACTGCGGGTCTGCCTCCTATTCAAGACGAGCACCATCACATTTTGATCAGCCAAACATGGACCTCGCTGTGGTAGAGTGAGCCGTATCTCTCCAAGGAGAACTATTCGGAGATCATGATACACGCTTCGCCCTGCAAAACCAACAGCTGGCACTTATTTCAAGCCGACTTCAGGACATTTTTACCCGGCTGGACCCACTCCAGGTGGTTTCTACCTCTGCACGGCCCTTACCGGAAGCTTCTCCGGCGCCAGACCCCTCACCCCCTACGCCGAGGGAACCACGGATCCCGATGCCTCTACATTATGGAGGGTACCCTATTTCTTTTAGAGGGTTCTAAACCAATGCTTGATTCAGTTCGAACTCCAGCCCTCCATGTTCAGCACCCACTGATCCAGGTTAGCCTATGTCATTTCCCTACTAATGGATGAGGCCTTGGCCTGGTCTTCCCCTCTATGGAAGAGAGAATCCCCACTGATCAATGATCCGTTGCCTTTCTCCAGGCATTTAAAAGAGTATTTGACGTCCCCGGCCACGTGTCCTCCACTTCTGCTTCACTCTTTCGTATCCGACAAGGAATCCATACTGCAGGCCAGTATGCCATTGAGTTCGCAACCCTTGCTACGGAGATGGGCTGGAATAATGAAGCTCTGGGGGCAGCAATTTGGCAGGGGCTTTCTGAGCGTTTAAATGACAAACTGACTTGCCGGGATATTTCCAAAGATCTGGAGCAACTCATTCCCCTCTGTATCAGAATGGACCTCCGGATACAAGAACAACAGACCAAGCGAGCTCAGTCTCCCAAAACCCCAACAATTCGGCTAGCTACCCATTTCAACACTCCTCTTACTGCACCTCACCCAGATGAGGAACTGATGCAATTAGGGGATACCAAATTACCTGATCAGGAGAGAACTAGAAGATGAACAAGAGGGCTGTGTCTGTACTGTGGGCTCAGGCTCATCGTGTCCGAGACTGTCCTAAATCAGGAGAACCCCAATGCCCGGTGAAGATAGAGGATTATTCTCTGGACATTTTTTCTATTCTTCCTTCACCACAATCTTCATGGCTCCTCCTGCCGGTTTCACTCTCCTGTGGACCAGCATCCATCTTCACTCAGGCTTTTGAAATATCATTGATCGCACATTTGCGGTATTCCACTCCATTCTTCTCCACACTAAGGAGATTCCACTAGCGGTAGTGGCCATTGACGGAAGACCCCTGATACCTGGGACCATCACTCACGTGACTAATCTGCTGCTGGTTTCGGTTAGGGTACTTCACAAAGAAACACTGTCCTTTTATGTCATATGCTCTCCCTCGACTCCAGTGGTCCTAGGTCCTTGGACTTCCCTGGTTGCGGCACTACAAGCCTAGAATCTATTGGGCGACCAATCAAGCGACAGCCTGGGGACAACATTGCCATGGATCCTGTCTCCCAGTGTCTCGCACTATCTCCGATGTCCGGCTACCTACAGAGACTTCCTTGTCATGCATGCCAGTTTCTTACCAGGACTTTGCCGGTGTATTTGATAAAAAAACAGGCAGAGGAGTTACTGCCACACCGACCTTATGATTGTGCAATTGACCTTCTCCCAGGGGCCATCCCCCCGAGAGGCCACACTTAGCCCCTTTCGGAGCCAGAAACCAAGGCTATGAGGGAATATATTTCGGAGAACTTTCAGCGTGGGTTTATCCGCAAATCAAGCTTCCCCGCTGGTGCGGGTTTCTTCTTTGTTTCCAAAAAAAGACGACTCTCTCAAGCCATGTATCGATTACAGAGGCCTAAATAAAATCACCGTAACAAATCGGTATCCTCTACCCCTCATTCCTGAACTGTTCGATCGCTTACGCAAGGCCACGATCGTCACCAGACTGAATCTCCGGGGAGCTTACAATTTAATTAGGATCAGAGAAGGTGATGAGTGGAAGACAGCCTTTGATACCTGTGACGGGCACTATGAATATCTAGTCATGCCATTCGGCCTTTGCAACGCACTGGCCGTATTTCAAAATTTTATCAATGAGATTTTCCGGGATTTACTTGACCAATTTTTCATAGTGTATCTGGACGATATCCTTATTTTTTCCAATTCTTTGTCCGAACATCAGACACAGGTTAGACTGGTCCTCCAAAGACTTTGGGATCACTCCCTCTTTGCCAAGCTCGAGGAATGTCAGTTCGAACATTAGAAGACTTTCTTCTGTGGGTATTTCATCTCTTCCCGTTGATTTGAGATGGGTCGTGCAAAGGTATCAGCAGTACTGAATTGGCCTGTACCGATAGGCCTTAAACCAACTCAAAGATTTCTTGGGTTCGCCAACTACTACCGACTTTTTATCAGGAACTTCTCCAAGGTGGTTGCACTCATTATGGCTCTTACTATCAAAGGGGCGAACCCTAAGATATGGCTTTTGAGAATCTCATGTCCGCCTTTTTGTCCGCACCTGTGCAGATCCATCCAGATCCTACGAAACCATTCGTGCTTGAAGTAGACGCATCTGATCTGGCAGCTGAAGCCATCCTTTTTCAAAGGAAGGATTGTCAGGGGAAACTCCACCCCTATGCCTTCTTTTCCAAAAAAAAAATTCTGCCGCAGAAAGAAATTATGATGTTGGGAATCGTGAACTTCTGGCAATGGCTCTAGAAGAATGGAGACATTTGCTTGAGGAGTCAACTTCTCCGATCATAATCCTTACAGATCACAAGAACCTTGAATACATTGAAGGAGCAAAGAGACTCGGGACACGTCAGGCAAGGGGGGCACTGCTCTTCACTCGGTTCAACTTTGTGATCTCTTATCATCCGGGATCCAAGAATGTCAAAGCAGATGCGCTATCCAGGCAATTCGCTCCTGATGGTTCAGAGGAGATTGAGCAGGGAACCATCATTCCATATTCACAGATTATCTCTGCCATATCATCTTCACTTCTGCAACAGATTTCACAAGCTCAGCCAGAGGATCCCAGGCCAACATTCACTCGTTCGTCCAAACTATTTGTCCCTCCCCAATTTCATAGTGAAATGTTGCAATGGGCCAAAACTCCAAGATGGCTGGTCACCCGGGAGTTAGGAATACGTGATTTTCTTGAACAGATCTTTTGGTGGCCAGAGATCCGTAAAGGCGTGAAAGAGTTTTTGGCAGCCTGTGTTGTATGCACCCAGACTAAGGTGCTGAGAACATTACCCTGTGGGTTGCTCCAGCCCTTGCCAGTCCCCACCAGCCCGTGGACCCACCTTTCCTTGGATTTTATTGTGTAGCTACCACCCTCCAGGGGTATGACTACCATACTGGTAGTAGTTGATCGCTTCACATGCCAAGCCCACTTTGTTGCCCTTAAGAAGCTACCTACACCTTCAGAACTATCTGAAATCTTTATTAAAGAGATATTTTATCTTCATGGAGTCCCGACGGATATAGTCTCGGACCGCAGATCCCAATTCGTCTCAAGATTTTGGAAGGCCTTTTGTCAAAGAATGGGCATCTCCCTCCATTTTTCTTCTCCATACCATCCCCAGCCCACGGACTCACAGAAAGGGCCAATCAGTCCTTAGAACAATTCCTGTGATGTTTTGTATCTGAACTACAGGACGACTGGGTTGATCTGCTCCCATGGGCTGAGTTTTCTCGCAACTCTATAAAGCACGATTCCACACTGGAATCTCCGTTCTTTTGTGCCTACGGGTACCATCCTGCTCCCCTTCCTTCTTCCAGTCCTCTCTCTGGAGTCCCTGCAGTGGATGATAAGATCCAAGAACTGCAATCACTCTGACGACCACCTCCCCCTTTTTAAGTGGGAGATAAAGCTTGGTTACCTACAAAAAATATCCGACTGAAACTGCCCTCCTTCAAACGTGGGTCCAAGTTCATTGGACCTTACGAAATTCTGAAACGGGTCAATCCGGTGGCATTCAAACTGGAACTTCCAGATAACTTAAGGATACCTCCAGTATTCTAGGTCTCCCTCCTCAAACCGTTTTTCCAGAACACTTTCTCCTCCTATTCTCCCTCCTCCTAGACCCTTTCTGGTGGATGGCCAGCAGGAATTTGAAGTACGCCAGATACTGGTTTCCCGTAGATCCCGGGGCAGGCTGCAATACTTGGTCCATTGGAAGGGTTATGGATCCGAAGAGAATTCATGGATCAAATCCAAGGATATCCATGCCCCCAGACAGGTCCGGGCATTTCATCAGAGATTCCCTACCAAACCGGCTTAGATCGCTCGGAGGTCTCTCCTAGAGAGGGAGGTACTGTAAGGATTCTGCTCAATCCGTGCCGGGTTTTCACTACAGTCCTGGTTTTCTGTCTCTCCTGCCCTTTCTGCTCAATGTGGCCATTTTGGGTACTGGCAGTCTGCTTTATAAGTCTGCAGTTCCTGGTGGGAATCGCCGAGCAAAGTTCTGGTTGCTGCAGCTCTGTTTGATCTTCCCTGTCACGCATTACCCTTTCGCCTATTTGGACCCCATGTTGTTGACCCTGGACCATGACCCCGACTTCACTGTCTTCCGCCTGCCTTGACCTTTGCCTGTCGCATGGACTTTGCACCACTGCTGCCAGCCCTGACCCCTGCCTCCTTACCGACTAGGAATACTCTTACAGGACTCTGTCCCCGGGCTCTGGTCGGTTATTCTGCATACTTAGCTCAGCCCTGTGGGTCCCCCTGATTCGAGACGAGCACCGTCACATCCAGCTACCTCTATCATCATACCTCTCATTAAGTTTGGGAGATGATTAGGAAATTAGTTAATTTGAATTAAAGTATTTTAAATGTAATGTTGTTTCAAGTAAACATGGTAAATAAATGTATAATTTTGAATAATAAATATTGTTTTCCTGTGTGGTCCGAATCTATTTTCCTTGGAGCGTTTCGGCCCTTCTCACTTTACAAGTTGTGCAGGCTTGATCTAGATAATAGGTGCTAAAGGAATAACGTACACAAGATAACAGCGAGCGCACATAAAAAACAGAATGATAATAATGATAATGAGTTAGATGGTGATAAAACAAATGAAATGTTAGAATAGAGTGTTGGAAAAGGATCATATAAATATACATTCACACGGCCAAATGTGAGTGACAGTCACATCTGTTGCAGAATATGATTGTCTCTGATATCGTCACTGCTGTACTCATGACTCTTGAACGTCAAATCTTCTTCCTGGGATGCTTGAATCAGTGTGGATACTCCTTTAGACTGTGTCTGCGAATCTTCTAGGGTCTCGTCACTGATTGCTCAGTGAGGGTAGATAGGAGACCAGGATGCCTCCTGGTCTCCTATCTCCCCTCACGGTCGAATTCCAGACCTTAGTCACCAAGATCGGCTGGAACAACGAGGCCTTGACCACGGCCTTCAGTCCTTTCCAGCAAGCCTTGCCAGAAGGACAAACTTGTGGCACAGAAATGCCCCACTGAACTAGAAGACCTCATTGCACTTTGTATCCGGATGGACCACCAGGAGAGGATAACCGAGAGATACTGGTGCCAACAAGGTTTGCAACATCTTATGCAATCCACAGGAGTCGTTAACTTTCCTCCCCCGGCTTTGGAGGAACCTATGCAGCTTGGAGGTAACAGACTGTCAGCTTGCGTGAAACAGCGCAGACGTAATGCCGGTCTCTGCCTCTACTGTGGTAGCTCTGGACACCTAGTAATTGCCTGTCCTCTCAAATCAGGAAACGCGAAAATCCCAGTGAGAAATCCCAAACTTTCAACTAGATTCTTCATTCCCATCACACTACTCGGGGACAATTTCAGGACCACCACACTTGCCTTCCTGGACTCTGGGTCAGGAGGGAACTTCATTGATCAAGGGTTCGCCGAGAGAAATAAGATACCTTTGATATACAGGGACCGTCCCATAGGGTTGGAAGCCATCGATGGTTGTCCCCTATAACCCACCTTTATATCTCTGCAAACCATTCCTTTTCTGTTACAGGCTGGAGAAAGTCACACCGAGAAAATTCAACTGAATGCAATTCATATGCCTTCAGTCAACGTCATTTTGGGATTACCTTGGCTTCAACTACATAAACCGCGCATAGACTGGACAGAGTTGCTGCCCCCCCAATGGAGTACTCATTCCCTTGAGAATTGCGCGATCCCTTCTAAAAGTCTAGCTGGGGTATCAGCATTGGAACAGGTAGACCTTCAGTTGCCTGATATCAACGCAGAATTTCGAGATGTATTTGACAAGGCCCAAGCCCGAGGAACTGACACCTCACCGGGCATTCGACTGTCCCATCGATCTACTGCCTGGTGCTATTCCCCCGCATGGATGTTCCTATCCGTTGTCACCTCCAGGAAGCAGGGCCTTGAAAGAGGACATCCAGGAGAATTTACAGAGGGGATTGAGTCGTAAATCTTAATCACCCGCAGGTGCGCACTTCTTCCTCGTGAAAAAGAAGGATGGATCACTCAGACCCTGTATCGATGACTGAGGACTCAAGGAAAGGAGAGGGGATGTCCCCAATGTTGATGCTGCAAATACTGCAGTGTCTCAATGGCATAAATCAATAAGTGAAACTATATTCATGAATAGAATGCCGATATATAAATAATAAAAGGCTGTTAGACCATGTAGTCCAACCGAGTGTAACCACCTCACCTGAATCCACCGGGGGGATCCCAGTCTGTGGAGAGCCGCCCGTAGGATGTGAAACCCCCTGAAACTGGAGAGCCGGGAGGTCAGATCTTCCTTCTACTCCTGCGGGGGTGATGGTAACCCGGGATATGTGGCCAGATGATGATGGTGGAGTCCCGCGTCTGCAGACACTCCAGCGTACTCACCGGGTACCTGTGTGACCTCCCGCGATTTTCCGGTGAAGCTCCGTACAGGGGTGGCAGCTTGTGGAGGGCTTAATCAACGGTCCACACCTCCGTGTTGGTACTCCTCGCCAGACATCCTCCTCTGGCGGCGTCGATGTAGGCAGGTAAAACACCGTCACCACACTGGTTGGTCAAAGGTCACGCAGCTGCTGTGGAGGGAATCCTCACGATGAACAAGCCGCTGCATAGCCATATCGATCGGCGTGCTTCCATACCGGCAATGAGCAAAAATAGAAAAATGGAGAGTAGAGCACTGCAAATGGACAAAGGGCTGGAGGCAAAAATAAATAAACTATTTATTAGGCATACAGTATGTGTCAAAAAGATCAAAGATAAAGCACCTCCACGGCGGGAAACGCGTCAGAGTTTCACTTGTGTGTTTGTCTTTTTGCACATATGCCTAATAAATAGTTTATTTATTTTTGCCTCCAGACCTTTGTCCATTTGCAGTGCTCTACTCTCCATTTTTCTATTTTTACCGAGGACTCAATAAGGTCATGATCAAGAATCGGTATCCATTACCGCTGATTTCCGAGCTCTTCGACAGACAACAGGGGTCCATCATTTTTACCAAGTTAGATCTACGAGGAGCATACAATCTGGTATGAATTCATCAGGGGAATGAGTGGAAGACAGCCTTAAACACTCTGCTGTGAGCCATATGGCTGTGTAACATCAAAAGAGTCACATCTGAAGTGTTATATCTAAAGTGTCTACAAGAGTTTATTTTGGAGTTGAAATTGGAGGTGAAGATTGGAAGAAGATCTGGACTCTGCATTACAACTTTGCCACTGTGAGACATTAACTTTTAACATCTGTGATTATTTGTACATTTTTATCCTCTATTACCTGGGAAGTCTCTCCTCCTGCATCTTACTATGACCTCCCTATTGCTTTTTCTGTTTACTGTTTCCTCGCTTCTTTGTGAATGCCTCTGTTCTCTCCAACATCCCCACTTCCCACTGCATCATTATTTATACACCTCTCTCCCAACAACTTCTATAACCTGCAATAAAAAACACCCACACAAATCCTCTATTCACACCCTCTATCTATTCCTTCCCGCTGCTGGGGATCTCCCCTAAGCCTGAAGCCAGACATACATACCTGATCTCACTCATGCCTCCCTGCCAACTCTTCCCCTGTAAATGGTATTAACCTTTTCATTTAACACAGACCTACCTTAAATCTCACCCCACAAATCAAGCATCCCAATAGCCTGCACTCATGGCTATTGTCCCACACTCAGTCACTTCTACCACCCATTGTGACCAAGCACTGACATCTACAGTACTTACTCCCTCACCTACTGTAAGTTTCCATTAAACCTCTTTGATTGTAAGCTCTTTGGGGCAGGGATTTATTTTCCTATTGTCTGATTTTGCGGCACTTATTGTATTCTTTGTGAAGCGCTGAGTACACTTTTGGCGCTATATAAATAAAAACATAAAATACGGAGCGCATGCACGAGGTCAGACAGCATGGCAGCATAACCCTGTTGCTCCGTGCCCCGCTCTGACAATTTACAGCAGAAAACACGGATAAACATAAATAAAGCAGCTATATTTACACCAAGTGACGAACAGTAACCTCAAGATGTCTAAAAAAACATCAAAGACCCCTAACAAGAAGGGTCTCCCCGAGTACTTCGGAGAGGGGAGATCCCGCAGAGCATCGGCGGCGACGGCCCCCACCTCCTGCGCGGGCTCTGAATCAGAGGGAGACGGAGAGCTGAGTGACCAAGGGCTCCTACCGGTTCGCCGCTGCGATATAGAATGGTTGTACAATGATTTAAAAGGAGTCCTGCAAGCAGAGATCCGGGCTCTAACTAAAGAAGTGGGGGGCCTGGGGTCCCGAGTCCAGGACATCGAGGTGCGGGTGGACGCAAATGTGAGGGCAACGCAGAAAAACACAAAAAAACCGGGAGATCTACAAGATCAGATAAATGAGCTCCGTGAGCAGCAGGAAGATGCCGAGAATAGAGACCGCCGCAATAACGTGCGTCTCCGGGGGATCCCTGAGTCTGTGGGGGACTGCGAGGAGTTTGTGACAAGATGGCTACTGCATATATGCCCGGAGTCCTCCGCGGAACTATTGCACATGGACCGTTGCCATCGGGCGCTCAGATCCAGACCACAACCCGCGGACCCCCCACGAGATATAATAATACGCCTGCACTACTACCGCACAAGGGAGGAAGTGCTGAAATGCTCCCGTAATACTCCTTTCATGGAATTCGAGGGAGCCAAAATCTTGGTTTTCCAAGATCTCTCCCCCATCACCCTAGCCCGCAGGAGAGACCTATGGCCTATCACAAGGGCCCTGAGGGAGAAAGCGGTCCGCTACCGCTGGACTTTTCCCTTTGGCCTCTTGGTCTTACGCAATGGCCACCCGATCCAGCTCAAATCCCCAGAAGAAGGTCCAAGATTCCTGCAGCAACTAGGCCTGAGCACGGGGCCCGTCGCCACGGCCGGGGAGACGGAGGAGCCCGGCCCGGGTCCCTCGTGGTCCACAGTGGGGAGTGCGGCCAAGAAAGGGGCTGCCCAGGACTAGAACCTCACAAGACCTAGCTAGGCTAGTAGAAATTGGCAGACGAGTGAGGTTGCTCAGTTAAACCTAAAGTTTCATGTTAAAAGTTACCCAAGCTGCACAACCCCAAAAGAGACTTTAAGGAACTCCCTTCACTAAATACCCCCAAGCCCATGGACCCTCTCTGAGACGCAGACCGGCCGGTACCCCCGTATCTAGAAACCCTGCAAAAAGAAATTACACTTACCTCGTGGTCTCCAAATGGCGGCCAAAATGGGGCAGGGAAAGCCTCCAGCGTGACCCGCAGAACGCGGAAGCGAGGTAGGCGGGAAGCACTCACTCGGCGGGAAACCTACCCAGACGAAGGGGGCGGCAGCAGCAGCAGACACGTCTTCTCCCGAGGACGGCCCAATTCAAGATGGCGGCCAAAGGAAGAACGTCAGCGGAAGGGGCGGGCCTGGGGACGGCCATCTTGGAGGAGGCGGAAGTGGAGCGCTCCCACGAGCGAGACGCTGACAGGAAAAGGCGGAACCGAGGAGATCCCTATACTACCAAGGGATTCAGTGGTGACACCTTGCGATCGCCGGCAGCGGGAGAGAGGACAAAAGCAGCCGCAGGAACTACCGATCGTTGTCCCGGAGGCCAAATCACCAGGGACACAATAAAGAGGAGAAATGTTCCGAAGGGCAGGGGGAGGTTCCGCACAGCGCATAGCAGGCTTATGAGGCAGGGGAGGTAAGAGAGATGAGTAGAAGAGGGATAAAGATAAAGATAGAGTTAGGACAAAAAGGGCATGGAAAGTGAGAGGCGAGGAAGGAAGGGGGACGTGTACACATAGGCAGAGTCAGAGCAGAGAGGGAAGGAGGGGGAATTAGAAAGTGAAGAGGGATAAGCAAGTTCAGATAGGAGTGAAGATGGAAAGAGAGGGATGTGAAAGTAGATAGCGGGTGACAGCAAGTGGCGGGAGCATGAAGGTAATAAAGGAGGAGAGCAGAAGGAGAAGGGAAGTGAAAGTGGATAGAAAGGAAGGCTAGAAGTCACGGGCTGATACGAGAAGGGAGATATAGGCTAGGTTAGGAAAGTTAGTTGGGAAGAGGAGGTTGCTAGGATTGCAGAGGGAGGTCATATAGAGAAAGCAAGGAGAGGATGGTGTTTGAGGGGAAGGAACGCAAGCGATAGCCACACACCCTCTGCCCCAAGAGAATCCGGACGCGAACAAATACTGCACCGACACACTTTATTCGAGCAAATACCCAGTATGTACCTGGCAGATACCTGGAATGCGCCGCTCCTCACCTCTGACAAGCCCCGTTGCGTTTGCCTTCCCAGCCTGGGTTCATGCCTGGCTGACGGGCGGCTGATCTGTTAAATGATAATGATTAGGAATTAATAGGCTGCAATGCTTCGCGTGTCTACCAGATGGCATAAATTCATGAATTGTAATGCAGTATATATATATATATATATACTGTGCAGTATTGCAGCCAGCGGGAATAAAATGCTTCAATCCCTGCCTGGAAAATACCTCAATGCACTCGGGCAGAAAACAGTCACAAACCTCAATACACCCGGGTATACCCGAATTCGTGGGACTAGCCGAGCTCGAATAAAGTGTGTCGCCAGTGTAGGTGCAATAAACCGGCCCGTCCAATAGCTGACGTCAGGGGGAGATCAGGAGGCATATGGAAGTCCAAGGCCGCAGGAGAGTGAAATATACACAGCAGGGATGAGCGGAAGGGTTAATCCCTAGAGACCCCCATAGTCTGAAGAGGCAGTGTGCCCCGGGCACGGGAATTCTAAAGAGGGAGTAGGGGTTTAGTGCAGCCTCAAGTTGACACTTTAACGTTAACATTTTCCGTTGTTTTACAAAGACCATTTCAAGAGCGGGGAAGGGCGGTGGAGTTCAAGCCTGTCCTGTTCTCTGCATGAGCTCCATGTCGGGGCCTATCTGGACAACATCCAAGGTCCCCGACAAAGTCCCCTGGGAGGGTTGGGCGGCATGGGAAGGGGAGGGGGGCCAGGTGGGCGCGCGTCAGTTCTCCCCCGCCGGGTGCCCAGGGGCGAGGATCACAAGACCGTGGTACTGTTACCAAGGTCAAGTGACCACTGTTCTAAAAATTGTTTTTTCTGTTTGTCTACATGTTACCCTCCCCCCCCTACATGTGTCGATCCCCCTTGGCCGCTGGCTACAGTCCCTACAGATCCGGAAGAGGAACACAGGAGGTCGGACGACGTCAGACACCGAGAATGAGGGGTGTCCGAACGGGGCACAGCAGACTAAGCCGAATATCCACATCAAGCAATCCAGAACAGCTGATACGCAGACGGTCCAAAATACACCGCCCAGATGAGTAGTGATATTATTATGATTTCACATAATGTGAAGGGGTTCAACAGTCCCACTAAATGAAGAATTGCCTTCAGGGAATATAACCGTAGAAAGGCCGATATTATTTTCCTACAGGAAACTCACTTTTCCCGCCTAAACCATCCAAAATTTCTAGATAAGGGCTATAGAACGTTTTACTTAGCATCTGCGGATGTCAAAAAAAGAGGCGTAGCAATAATTACACACAATAGGCTTGCCCTGACCATAGACAAACAATATGCAGACCCACAAGGTAGATTCTTAATTTTGACGGGCACAATACAAAACCAACAGGTAACTTTAGCCTCAGTATATGCACCTTGTGAGCAAAACCCCGTTTTCTTTGAACAATTCTTTGCCAAGTTACATAAAATAGCTAAAGGAAGTACCTTCCTCGCGGGTGACCTAAACCGCACAATGGACCCTGACCTGGACAGATGCACCCAAATTAACACAGCCCATAGACAGGACCTATTAACCATACGCAATGGCCTTCAAAACTGTCAGCTGACGGACGTGTGGAGAGAGCAACACCCCGTGACCCGAGAATACACTTTCTACTCGCACCCACATGACAGATACAGCCGAATAGACTACTTCCTAGTGTCAAACAGAGTGGTTCCAGTGGTGGGCCACACAGAGATCCATGAGATCTCGTGGTCCGACCACGCGCCTATAGAGCTGAGGTGCATGATAGCAGGCCTAGACAGACCCAGAGCAAACTGGAAGCTTAACGAGCTTCTCCTCAAAGTCCCCGCTACCGAGAGGGCGATAAGGGACCGGATAAAGGATTTCTTTAGAGAAAACAAGGGAAGCGTGCAGTCGCAGGCCACACTCTGGGAAGCCCATAAGGCTACTCTCAGGGGATTCCTTATAAGCATAGCTGGTAAGCGGAAACGAGAGAAAGCGTCTAAAATAAAAGAGCTGCAGGCGAAATTAACACTCCTCACTGCACAACATTCCGCAGACAAAAACCAGAACACGTGGCAAGAATTAATAGATACTAAGGCGGCCCTTAATTTAGTGTTATCATCCCAGGCCGAGAAGGAGTTAGCATGGTCCAAACGCAGATTTTACGAAAAAGCCAACAGGCCAGATACCTTACTAGCCAATAAGCTCCGAAACAAGCTTCCAAATTTCCAGATAGCGACAATTAGAACACAGCAGGGTGACCTTACCTCTGATCCGAAACAGATAGTGGAAGCATTTCGGAAATATTATGCGACACTATATGATGGAGACAAGGTTACCCACAATCCAAAAACTTCAGCTACCTTAACGAGGTTTCTGTCGGAGGCGCAGCTCCCGACCCTGGGCAGGGTGGAGAAAGAGGCCTTACAGGGTGATTTCACCTTGGAAGAGATAACGGAGGTAATTAAGTCCCTTAAACCAGCCAAAGCCCCAGGCCCCGATGGCTACTCTAATTTGTATTATAAAAAATTCTGTAAGATCCTAGCCCCCCATCTGTTGAAGCTATTTAATGGGATCCTGGAGGGGGAGCCCTTCCCGACCCAGATGCTCCAGGCGTCAATCTCAGTGATCCACAAACCCGGTAAGGACCCGGCAGACTACAAGAGCTACCGGCCAATCTCCCTGATTAATTCGGACATTAAAATATTCTCCAAACTCATAGCAAACAGGGTGGGTAGTGTCCTTCCGGGTCTGATTCACCCGGATCAAGTAGGCTTTATTGCAGGCAGACAGGCAGCAGATAACACCAGACGGATAATAGATCTGATAGATTTGGCAAAAAAGAAAAACATACCGTCAATGGTGTTGAGCCTGGATGCCGAGAAGGCATTTGATCGTATTGATTGGTCCTACCTACAAGAGACGCTGGGGGTGTTTGGGTTTGGGGGCCGCCTGTTGGAGGCCATAATGGCCCTATACTCAGGACCCACTGCGAGAGTAAGACACCAGGGTTTCCCATCTGAACTGTTTAATATACGGAGCGGGACCCGTCAGGGTTGCCCGCTGCCCCCATTACTCTTTGCCCTCTGTATTGAACCCCTTGCAGCCCACATAAGGTTAAACCCCAATATAACAGGAATTCAGACAGGGGGTCAACATCATAAAGCTGCGCTGTATGCAGACGACGTGATCCTAATGATCTCTAAACCACTGACAACCCTGCCCAATGTCTTTGAGATCCTGGGCACCTTTAGCATGGTCTCAGGGTTTAAAATTAACCAGGCCAAGTCAAAGGCGCTCAATATCAATCTGCCAAAACCAACTGAAAAACTACTAGAACTAAACTTTAATTTTAAATGGCAACCCTCCGCTATCAAATATCTAGGGGTATATATCACCAGGGATTACAATACTTTATATAAGGCAAATTTCCCCAAGATGATGAAGAAGCTAAAGGAGGATCTCAGGGTTTGGGCGGGCTACGGGATATCGTGGTTTGGCAGGATTAGTATCGTAAAGATGAACTTGCTGCCTAAGCTACTATATCTGTTTCAGACCCTACCAATACCGCTGGTTAAGTCTGAGATCCAAGCCCTTCAAGCTCACATCATCCAATTTATTTGGAATAAAAAACACCCATGAATTGCAAAAAGTCTATTGACAAAACCAGTAGTAAAAGGAGGATTATCGGTACCTTGCCTGATGGCGTATTATAAAGCGGCACAATTAAGCCAAATTATTCAATGGCACGCGGAGCCCACAAAAAGAAGATGGACAGAGCTGGAAAGGGAATGTTGCGCGCCAGTGACACTACACGATCTAATCTGGTTACCAAAACAATGCAAAAAAGGCATTGGGACGCCGCTCTGCGCAATAGCGAACTCCTTGGCGGTTTGGGAGACATCCAAATTGAAAGCTAACCTAACATCAACACAAACTCTGATGACCCCCCTTTGGGGCAATCCGGATTTTGCTCCGGGGCTGGTAGGGGATACATTTATAAGATGGACGCAAGCTGGGTATAATCGATTAATTGACCTGGAGGGTACAAGATCTATCAAGACGTTCGATTGGCTTAAAGAAGAATCAAATTTACCAAATTTAGAGTTATTTCGATTCCTCCAGGTCAGGGCATTCTACAACAAATATCCCGTTCGCCCCGCGCGAACTAATTTCGAACAGCTGTGTTCAACTCCAACGGACACACGGGGACTGACCTCTCGAATGTACAGGGAGGTGGTCTGTCCGGCTCAAATAGATAGCCCCCGCCTACGATACATGCGACAATGGGAGACAGAGCTAGGGGATACATTAGAGGACGAAGAATGGGACTACACATTGCAAGCTGCAGCGAAAAGCTCAATATGTGTCGTATTAAAGGAGAACGCATATAAGGTCCTTATGCGGTGGTACCATACCCCAGCTAAATTATCTAAATTTGTCAGGGGTTATTCGCCGCTCTGCCCTAAACAGTGCGGGGAATTAGCTGACCTTAAACACATGCTGTGGTCTTGCCCAAGGGTGGTGCCGATTTGGGAAAAAATCCGAGATTGGCTGCAAGAGATTCTCGACTTAGAGATCCCCCTGGACCCGTGGCTGTTCCTTTTGGGCAGGCGGCCTCAGGACATGTCTAGAACGACACACAAACTGGTCATGCACTTTGCGACCGCCACCCGTTGTGAGATTGCAGCATTGTGGAAGCAAAATGAGATCCCTATTATCCCCAAAATCAGGAACAGAATTTGGCATGTTTGCCAGATGGAACAGTTGACGAGTTGGGTCAACGACTCTGGCACTAAATTTTTAAAAGTATGGAACCCATGGCTGGATCAAACCAACATCCCTGGGCTGGACGCCACCTCTATCTTGCATTAATAAGAATAGATGCGTTCTCCTTGGACGCGAAAGACTGGATACAGACGTAGTGACTCGCTAGTCAGCACCACCCTACGATTATACTGCGCAACAGATTCGTGCATAAGAATAATTAATCAATCACTTAAAGACCGCTCGGACCCTCCTCCAGAGCTACGCAGGATCCCCTCCCCCCCTCTCCCCCCCACCACTGTTGTATCCCCCCCTCCCCAGTCTTGTGAGTCGAGTATGTCTTGTCTTGTTTCCATGTATGTGGTTCGTCTAGTGCTGTTAATGTCGACAGCTGTTCAATATAAAAATGTGGTTGGTCGGTAATGTACGACTATGGGTGGTGAGTTTCTGTATATCTGCTTTCCACAAATAAAAATGAAAGTTGAAAAAAAAAAAAACATAAAATACAATACACCTCTCAAATCAGGAAATGCTAAAATCCCAGTGAGAGCCGAGAGGGTCACACTGGGAACCATATCTTCTTCTCTTCCCAAACTTTCAACTAGAATCTTCATTCCCATCACACTACTCGGGGACAACTTCAGGGCCACCACACGTGCCTTCCTGGAATCTGGGATGAGTGGAAGACAGCCTTTAACACCCGGGACAGACATTATGAGTACCTTGTAATGCCTTTTGGACTTTGCAATGCACCCGCAGTGTTCCAGGACTTTGCAAATTACATTTTTAGAGACCTCCTCGATCAATTCATGATTGTGTATCTAGACGACATCTTGATTTGCTCCAAGATCGTACAGGAACATTCGTGACACGTTAAACAGGTGCTTCAAAGATTACAGGGAAACCACCTATTCGCCAAATTGGAAAAATGCCAGTTCCATCAGACCACAATGTCTTTTTTGGGATACATCATCTCTGACACTGGTCTTGCCATGGATCCAGCCAAAGTGAAGGTGGTGCTGGATTGGCCTCTCCCCATGACTCTCAAAGCTGTGCAATGGTTCTTGGGTTTTATTAACTATTATCGGAGATTCATTCAAAACTTTTCTTTTAACACCCATTACTGCGTTGACACAGAAAGGAGCCGATCTGGCACTTTGGTCCCATGGAGCCGTTCAGGCATTCGAGAGACTAAAGAAGGCCTTTGTGTCAGCTCCCGGACTCGTGCATCCTGATCCAGGATTGCCTTTCACACTCAAGGTGGATGCTTTTGATGTTGGGGCCAGTGCGGTATTGTCTCAAAGAAAGACTCCTCAGGCCAGACTTCATCCTTGCGCTTTTTTCTACCCAAAAAAATCCGCCTCCGAACAGAATTATGAGTTGACAATCGCCAACTCCTGGCAATCAATATGGCCTTAGAAGAGTGGAGGCATTTGCTCGAAGGTACGGAAAATCCTGTCACCATACTGACAGATCACAAAAATCTGTTTTACATTGAAGGTGCGCATCGCTTGGGGTCACGACAAGCGCGGTGGTCATTATTTTTCTCACGATTCAATTTCAAACCTACCTGGCTCAAAGAATATAAAAGCAGACGCCCTCTCCTGTCAATTTTTGGTAGAGGACAAGGTGGAGGATCGTCAGGAGTGCATTGTCACAGCATGTGCTATTTTTCGCCTGCATGGAACACCCCAAGTCATTGTTTCGAATCTCAATTAATTTCTAAATTCTGGCGGGCTTTTTGCCAACAACTAAGCATTTCCCTCTGCTTCTCATCTGGCTACCATCCTCAGACAAATGTCCAGACTGAACGAACCAAACCAAACAATCACTGGAGCAGTTCATCCAATGCTTTGTCTCTGACACCCAGGGCAATTGGACAGACCTCCTGCCGTGGGCCGAGTTCTCCCACAACAACCTACGAAACGAGTCAATACAGGAATCACCTTTCTTCATTAACTACGGATTTCATCCCTCAGCTCTCCCTACTCCCTACTCCAGGTTCGAGGTCTGGGGTACCGGCAGCGGAGAACAGGATTCAGCAACTTCAGGAGTCCTGGAGAAGGATTCAGGAGAAACTGAAAACTGCAGTATCCATGCAAAAGAAGCAGGCAGATCGGCATTGTCGCAATACTCCTACTTATAATCCAGGCCAAAAAGTAGGCTTTCTGCTAAGAATATCCGCCTGTAGGTACCCACCGCAAAATTGTCACCAAGGTTCATTGGCCCGTTCATTATCACAGAAAAAGTAAACCCAGTGGCCTATTGTCTAAAGTTGCCAGCGTCCATGAGGATCCCTTCTGTTTCACATATCCCTGCTCAAACCCTTCATCCAAGATTCTCAGTTTCTTGCTTTGACGTCTCCTCCTAAGCCTCTCCTGATTGAAGGTCAACAAGAATTTGAGGTGCAATTGGTTCTGGATTCCAGAATTACCAGTGGTAGACTCCACTACCTGGTCCATTGCAGGGGTTTCGGCCCTGAGGAACGCTCATGGAGTCCCCGCGACCAATTACACGCCTCTAGGTTATTTCAGGCCTTTCATCGGAAGTACCCCCCTAAACCAGTCTTGGGATGCCCGGAAGTCACCCCTAAAGGGGGGATACTGTCAGAATTGGGCTTAGGCCACGCCCCCTGATGCATCTCGCGACATCACGAGTGACGCACATCAGCTGCAACTTGTGTGCAGGCGCTGCGCTGCCAGGAAGGAAAACACCGCAGGAAACGTCTCCAGACTCCGCCTCCATGACGACACGGACAACCTACAGCGCACGCTAGCTACGTGCAGACGCCACACGGAAACAAGCAAACAAGGGGTTAATTCTCTAAATTATTCCTCAGCTGCTATGCACTCCGCCCCTGCCTATCAGTGGACAGCATATGTCTGAATGCTCATTACCCTGCAGCTGTGTGCTGTCTTGCATTCGTTATCTTGCACCTATGTGCTGCCTTTCCATTGGCTGCCTGCCCTTTAAATACTCAGCCAGCCCTCCTACAAACTGGCTGAGCATAAACTCTGTTCTTGTTCTGTGTAACGCTCGGCCTGCCCACAAGCCAGATGAGACCCCGGGACTGAGGTGGAAAGGAGTAAAACCACACACCTAACAGTAAACAGGGGCACGGCCGGAGTGTGGAAGTAGCGTAGGTGGTCCGGGTAACAAGAATGTAAATGATACCGTACTTGACAGTCCGGCGTAGAAGGGTACATTCGTAAGCCAAGGGTCGTGGGTTGGAGAGGGCAGCGTAGTCGATAGTCCGTAAACCTGGGTCGTGGAGTGGAGAGAGCAGTGTAGTAGATTGTCTGTGTGCCGTGTCCAAGGGTTGTAGAAGTCTGCAGCGTAGAAAGTCCAAAACGAAGTCCAAAGGGTTCCAGAGAGCAGCGTAGTAGAGTCCAAAGCAAAAGGTCAAATCCAGGGAGGTCAGCAGAATTTCCAGGGACAGGAGCAAGCACTGAAAAGACATAAGAAATACCTCATTTTGCATTTAACTCATAGCTGCAATTCAAACACCTGTATGATATAATGGAGTGATAATCTAGCTTCAATCCAACAATTGATTTTGCAACAGCATTGCATTGAAGTACTCTCTGATAGAGGTATAACATGAGAGATCTTGACCTGTTATTCTGATATGTACTCTGCCACTTAGGTTTATGTGAATAACCACTTATGCAATAGCATATTTTCAGATCACACGCCACAACATCACACTAGCCTAATTTGATAGGCGTTGTATATATTATCAATACCAATATGCACGTAGCCATACTACATTAGTAGATGATTATTGGATGTCACATGAGAATATAGAGGCATACAATTACTATTGCTCTATATAAGGACTACTTACTCATTAGCCACACAGCACGGGGATTTTAACAATGTATATGTG
Source organism: Ascaphus truei (assembly GCF_040206685.1). NCBI lineage: Eukaryota > Metazoa > Chordata > Amphibia > Anura > Ascaphidae > Ascaphus > Ascaphus truei. The sequence goes on from NC_134488.1 coordinate 7,328,293, forward strand.
TTTTTAACATTTTCTATGTAGAATTAATAAAATTTTATTATTTTTGATTTTCGCGGTGATACTGGGCAACTTACCAGTTTTTTGTAGTACTGACTACAGGGCGATTTTCAGTCCACTTTAGACTTTCCAGGATTGAGTGATCTCTTAAGGATGAACAAGCTGCTCAAGAATGTCCTGCTGACCTGGAGGAACTTATTGCTGTCTGCATTAGAGTGGACCAACGTCTTCAGGAGAGGAAGGTCGAACGTTCTCGCTCTCGGCTGCTTCTGGTCAGATCACCGTTTTTTAATTTTTCCCCTACAGATCTGCCGGCTCTAGATGATCCGGAACCCATGCAGCTTGGAATCCACCGGTTATCCTTCTCGGAGAGGCAGCGCAGACGTACCAATGGATTTTGTCACTATTGTGGTCACTCCGACCATCAAGTCCTTTCCTGCCCACTCAAACCGGGAAAGGCTAGCGCTCAATGAGGTATCGGGGAATCTCGTTGGGTACCATCTCTCCTTCCCCGACCTCCCCAGATATACGTCCTACTCGGATCATGCTTCCCATCTCTCTCAAAGGGGTCAACTTCCAGGTCACTACCTCTGCCTTTATTGATTCGGGTTCTGGGGGCAACTTTATTGACCATTGCTTCGCTCTCAAACATAACATTCCTCTCATTCGTAAAGCCGTGCCTGTCGGATTGGAAGCCATAGATAGACGCCCGCTTCAACCAGACTTCATCTCTCTGGAAACCAGCAAATTTACTCCTCCTCCTCTTACTACAGATGGCCATCTGGAGGAGATTTCCCTGTATGTCCTCCATACTCCATCTGCTAAGATAATTCTAGTACTGCCATAGTTACAGCAACATAATCCGCAACTTGATAGGACTGATAAATAACCCATTTAATGTAGTCCCCGTTGCATCAAGACTTGCTTAAACCCTACTCAATTAGACTGCAGTCTAATTTCTCCCAAAGAGGCTGAGAGTGTTCTACCTGAAGTTTATGCTGACTTCAAGGATGTGTTCGATAAGGTACGATCCGAAATTCTTCTCCCTCATCGCCCTTTCGACTGTCCTATTGATCCCTTGCCAGGTTCAGTCTTACCCAGAGGTAAATCTTATCCTCTGCCTCTAACTGAAATGAAAGCCATGTCAGAGTATATTCAAGAGAATTTAAAGAAAGGTTTCATTCGCAATTCCTCATCCCCTGCTAGAGCAGGGTTTTCCTTCGTTAAGAAAAAGGATGGTTCTTGAAGCCCTTGCATAGACTATTGGGGGTTAAATAAGATCACCTTAAAGAATCGCTACCCGCTGTGGCGATGGGTGGGTTAATCAGGCCATTAATAATGGTATTATGCCCAGCTGTTAAACCCCAACTCGCATTGGGAGTGAAGGAGTTAAAAGTATTTTCATTACCCTGATGTATTTGCCCCTGTCCCAGCCTATTTATCCCCATTTTACAGCCTGTTCCCTGCCTGCAGTAATAGAATTGCATACAAACGGTGCTACTAGGTTTTCAGGAGTATAATGCGTGGTGCTAAGAACCGTGTACAGCCATGGTAATAATGGAATAATGATGGTGAATCCTGTGTGAGGTCTGGGATGTGATCTTGATTGTAGGGAGGGTACTGGGTGTGGTATCCTAGTAGGTAAACTAGCATAGATGGCACTCAAGTTGTCCAGGAACCCAAAGGCTACTAAACACCCCAGTAAACAATACCATAATCCCTTAGCAGAATAACATAACCATATAGCAAGCAGGAAAAACTCACGAATCTGCTGCAGCGTCCATGTTAATCCTGTCAGACCTTCAAGGTGCGCCTCCATCCTTGGATATAGAATGCAATAGGAGAGAGAAATGGCAGAGCACAACCGGAATCATCCAAAAAAGAGAATTAGGAGGAAAGTGCGTTATCCATAAAAGGGTTTAATAGTCATGGACGGAAAAAGGCAAGGCATTACCCTACCAACATGTTTCGTGCTACACAGAGCACTTTATCAAGGCATACCCCATACAACAATCATACAACAGGCCAGAGGGGGTCCCCGGCTGACCAAGCAGGGGTCCGGGGGTCCCCGCGGGCCTGCGGTACCAATGGTGTGCCTCAAAAAAATAAACAATATTTCTAACTAAATACACCCCCCTCCCTGCCCCCTAACACATACAATACAGTAATGGGCAAAATTACTATTATCCACATATGGATAATAATGCATTTGCCCATTTTAAATACATTAATCACAATAAATACAGTAAATACATATTACACTTACCTTTTCCAGGCACCCACAATGAAGGCCGTCTTGATCCTCATCTTCATCCTGCCCATGTCCCCTCCTAAGCTGCAAAACATACACAAGAATCAAAATAAATAGCCAATGTAATGTCCCCTAACCCCTTAATCACCTTAGCGGTTATTAACAGCTATAGTCATTAAGGGGTTAACCCACCATCACCCACCACTCGGAAGGCCTATAAACCCTCCCCGTGAGGCTTAATCACCCACTACCCACCGGGAGGCCTACCAACCATGGCTTGGGGACAATACCCACTTCCCCAACCCTGTTAACCACAATAAACATCACTATATTTAATAAACAATACAGTACATAACCCACCCCCTGTGCTCCCCCATAAATACCTGATTTATTCTTTTACATACAGGGTTAATACCCCAGGCCCACGGGAGTCCCCGGTGGTCCTGACGGGTGTCCGCAGGCCCCACAGTGGCCCAGAAAAGGGTTTCACATAGGGTCTGGAGGCCTACGGGTGGTCCCCGCCAGGCACCGTGGTCCACCAGGTGGTCTGCGCGGGTCACTGCGGGCCCCAAATGGTGTCTCCATGGGTAGGCCCGCGGGTGTCTGGGGGGCCCCTGGTCAGCCACACAGGTGTTTGAGGGTCCTCAGGTGGTTCCCACAGGGGTCTGGGAGCCCTCGGGTGGTCCCTACGGGTCCGTGGGGCCCCCACATATGTGGGGCCCCCGGTTCTTCCCTACAGGTGTCCCCCGTGGACCCGGCAGCCTTGTACCCATGAGCGTCCGAGGGTGGTCTCCAGAGGTCCCCGCAGACCTAAGGAACCAACCCTGAATGTAAAAAAAATAAACCTGTCCTACACATTGAAATAAATAAATCCCTCCCCCCCCAAACACATACTGAACAGTACAGTAATGTGCAAAATAACTATTATCCAGATATGGATAACAGATTATTTGCCCATTATTAAAGAGAAAGGCAGTATCACTGCCGAAACGTTGGATTTCTTGGCACATTAAACCTATTCATTGCTGATTAAGACCGTGTGCCTGCTTCTTCTTTTCTACGTTATCCAAAGCCTGTCACATGGTACTTCAGCCAATCAGAGTTGGGATTTCGTTCCCACGCTCTGATTGGCTACCGTTCCATGTGTCGCTGGCCATCTTTGTTTTGATGACGTCATCTTTTTTTTAAATATATTATACTCACTGTACAAATGAATGGGTGAAGGGTTGGTATTGGTGCAGGGTGGGTTAACCCCTTAATTACTATAGCGGTTATTAACCGCTAAGGTAATTAAGGGGTTAGGTGACAAGGGGTTAGGAGCACCCTCTCTATCCACCTTTAAGACCCACCTTAAGACACACTTGCTTAAAGAAGCATATGAATAGCACTGTGGATATTCTGAACACATGATACATAAAGCTTGGCCCCCAGCAGACGCACTTACCAGAACTCCTACCAATTAGACTGTAAGCTCCTCGGGCAGGGACTCCTCTTCCTTAATGTTACTTTTATGTCTAAAGCACTTATTCCCATGATCTGTTATTTATATTATCTGTTATTTATTTGATTACCACATGTATTACTACTGTGAAGCGCTATGTACATTAATGGCGCTATATAAATAAAGACATACAATACAATACATTACATTGCTATTTGTATTCTTGTGTATGTTTTGCAGCACCGGAGGGGGACATGGGCAGGATGAGGATGAAGACGGCCTTCATCGTGGGTGCCTGGAAAAGGTAAATGTAATATGTATTTACTGTATTTTTTGTGATTCGTGTATTTAAAATGGGCAAATGCATTATTATCCATATGTGAATAATAGTAATTTTGCCCATTACTGTATTGTATGTGTTAGGGGGCGGGGGGAGGAGGGGGGTGGTGGATGTGTGTTGTATATTGCAATGTTTATTGGGGGCAATTGTCCCCAATAAACATGCTATTGTGCCTTAACCCCTTCATTGTCTTAGCGGATAGCCGCTAAGGTAATGAAGAAAGAAAAAAGATTGATGCCGCTGTCTTTCCAAGAAGCACAGGGACTGAAGTTTATTCTGACAGCATTAAAATGAACACTCAGGACAGACAAAAATAGAACAACCTCCTCCAACGCGTTTCGGGCATGCACTGCCCTTTCTCAAGCAGTATAAGGTAAGTCATGGGAGGGGACTATTTAAACCCCCCCCCACAGGCTAATGAGACAGATGAACAACACCTGATTTAAATACATAATTGGATTGCATTGGAGATCTAGGATCCATGAAACATAATTGAAATAGTTATTAGTATGAAACAACCATTTATGAAATTGTCTTATCATGATTGCTCAAAAACGACTCTCAAAAAAGATTTTATTACTGCATATGAATAATCAATTGGTTATCACTAAAGTAGTTACCCATAGTGGTATATAACAATAAAAGGGCAAGTACTTATATAAATGGTACGCACCTCCTTACGCACAATTACTGCACTCTTAATCTCACCTTCACACACCAGATTCACCACCACCACATATTTTTCCTTGATTTGTGTCTTTATGTAGGTTTGGACTCCAAAGTACATACCAAGATTTATAGAAAACAACATTCTAGAAACACATTGTTACATGCCTCAAGCTGTCATAACCCTAACCTTATCAAAGGACTTCCGTATGGACAATATCTACGTATTCGTAGGAACAGTTCCACTATGGAAGATTATGATGTTAGTTCTCAAGAACTAACTGATAGACTTCTTACTAGGGGTTATGAATCAAACAATCTTTATCAGGCTTATGTTAGAGCTAGAGACATACCAAGAGATCAGTTGATCAGTACTGATCTCTCTGCATTTTCTTATGTCAAAAAAACTAATAGAAAATATGAAACAGAGACTGACAAAACACAACCACCTTTCTTTATTACACAGTTCAGTACACAATCATACAACATTAAATCAACTGCTGGTTGGTCCGTCATCCACTTTCCCCTGACGAAGCTCCACCTGGAGAGAAACGCGTAGGGCGTGGGCATAGTGACTCAGTGACGTCACGTGGTGCTTCTGATTCAGTCATTGCTGATACCCGTGCAGCCTATATATCGTTTTTGGAGGGTTGAGAAAGACTACATTGTAGCTAAGTATTTTATGGCTATCTGACAGTGTATTATTGCAAATCATGTGTTACAATGTGCAATTTATGTCACTAGAGATAGGTTTTCCCGAGTAATACTTGCCAGCGATGTTAGAGCTGGGCTGTTACTTTTGTAACGGCGTTCATATGCTAGGTTAGCAAAGCAGGGGCCTCCCAATGATTGCAACTCTACTTCTGTGTATATCTATCATTGTAGTTGCACTCAAAGTAAATGACAAAAGAGTTGTAATGTCAATAAAGGTATATGGCAATGAATAGCCAAATCCTAGTATAGGATACACAGTTAGTAGTGCGACCATTTTGTCTGTGTATCCTATACTAGGATTTGGCTATTCATTGCCATATACCTTTATTGACATTACAACTCTTTTGTCATTTACTTTGAGTGCAACTACAGGGGGCTGTATATAATCTCCTGATTATTTGTGTGGTTCCTATTTGTTTTCCCCCTTGCACCAGGTAATTTGTGGTTCTATGTTTGTTGGTCTGGTGCAGCGACGTATATTTGTGTGTTTGTATACAGTACTGAGGTCTTTACCTCTTTCCATACACCAGCTCCCAAGGAATCCCTTCCCCTTCCCTACCCTACCACCCACCTGTGACATAGTCTCTATTGTTTATTTGCATAATGTCTGGCTTCCTTGCTACCAAACAAGATTTTGGGGCCTGGACACATGAAGCAGCCTGTTTCTTCTCTAAATCATCAACAGCCTTACCTGTTACACCAACTGAAACAGACGATATAAAGAAATTCTTCTTTAATTTGGAACATCATATGAGTACCGAGGCAAAAATCTGGTGGGAAATCACAAGCTTAACTAACTATGCGTTGGCAGACATTGTCCCTAGAGGGTTGCGAGTATATCTAGCTCCTTCCCATCGCATTGAAGACACTAAATTCATTAAAGATTGTGAAGGTACTCTTCTCAAATGTTCAAGTGAATTAATTGCGCTACTTATATCCTATGAAACCAATAGGCTGGAGCAAACTAATAAAGAAATTGACACTTTATTAGCGGAGGTAGATATATGGCGCGAACACTCAGACTTCATTAATTTTGAAAAACGTCTAAAGGGCCAAATTGATAAACTTACAGCTGATATCAAGGCAAGGAAATCTCGCAAATACAATAGAGACACTATAGACTATGAAACAAACAATATCTTCACATTTAAAAAGAAACGGGATAAAACAAATAGAAACACAACAAAAAATATTGACTCAACAACTGACTGTGAAACGTCAGCTAGTGATGCAGAATCAGAATCACATGCAAATAGGGAGTAATTACATCAAAGGTTTAATCCAATTCCATCTACCTCAAACGCACCCCCTAGTCAGACTTTTTTAGATCTTTCTGGTCCAGACTATATCCCCCCAGGACACAAAAGACCAGGAGGGGGCGAGGCAATGAAACTAAGAGACAGAATTGTCTGGGGTTACAAAGATCAGGGACTGAGGAGATCATACAAACGCGGACGGTATTACCGACGCAGGTAATCAATCTCTCCTCGATGACACTGACTGACGATCATCTGAAAGTCCTCTCCAGAGGTTTAACCTTTTGCCCTACCCATCAGACTGATATTTTCGAGAACATTAAGGACCTCAACCTTTTTGCTCGAAAATTATCACTCCATGTCTTCTTTAAACGGAGACAGAGACTGATGAATGCAAATACACCATGTGAAAATTTTGACACACAAGATCATGCATTACTACATATATTAAATGAACTCGAGGATGAGAACACTAGAAACCCCGGCGAGGGGCCCTTTACTCAATTACGCAAGAAGTCGCGGTTTACTCCACCATTACAGGGCTGTACCAACGTGGATGTCTTCACCCAATTGGTATCTAGCGATCTTCAAAAAATGACAAAAGGTTCAAATAAGTTTAATCTGAATTACAGGGAGTATAAGGCCCTGCAAGATTTGGAGAAGAATGACAGCATTATTATTAAACCATCTGACAAAGGCGGGAATTTTGTCATTCTGGATACTACCTCATATGTGAGTGAATGTATGAGACTTTTGTCTGATCGACACTGTTACAAGATACTACCGAATGACCCTACTGCTCACTTTCAAACCGAACTGGCTGAGATTCTACACCATGCTATTGAACATAAGGTTATTACTAAAAATGAAATGGAATTTATAACCATCAAATATCCCCCTTTGTCCACATTTTACCATCTACCCAAGGTACACAAGGGGGTCTGCCCACCACCAGGCAGGCCGATAGTGTCAGGCGTGGGTAACCTTACCTCTCACGCCAGTATCTACCTTGACACTTTTCTACGCCCCTTTGTAGAAACCCTCCCCTCGTACCTTAAGGATACGAAGGCAGCCCTTTTGAGGCTAGAGGACATTACCGTGGACAAAAATACCTTACTCGTAGGGATTGATGTTGAGAGCTTATATACAAGCATTCCCCATTCAACAGGGTTACAAGCTGTCAAACACTTTCTTCGGGCAAGAGATACTCACTCAAGGGTACATAATGAATTTGTCTTAGAACTGCTGAATTTTGTGCTGACCAGGAATTTCTTTCTATTTAATCAAAAAATATACCATCAAATTCAGGGTACCGCCATGGGCACCACAAAACTCAGGCACAAGATATCACCAGATGTTTTCTAGACAGAGGATACTCTAGGACATCAGTCAAAAAAACCTATCACAGGTCATTAGTGACACCCAGACCGAGCCTACTTATTGATCACCCTCGGGCTAATGATAGTGATAGGGATACACAGACAATTCGATTTGTGGGTACCTACTGTTCACAGTGGCCGACTATACGCAACATTATGAACAGACACTGGCATATATTACTTCAGGATGAAGATCTAGCCAAAATTTTACAAACCACACCCACCATGGTTAGTCGTCGAGCGGCTAACTTACGTGACCGACTTGTTAGGAGCCATTTTCAACCCAAATCATCTCGCACCTGGTTGGATCACAAACCCAAGGGGACATACACTTGTGGACGATGTAAGGCGTGCCCTGCAGTCCAAGTAACCAAGACCTTTACAGACTCTGCAGGCACACATGTTTATACCATAAAAGATTTTATTAACTGCCTTACCACAGGTGTGGTGTACCTTATCCAATGTTCATGTGGCAAACAGTACATCGGTGAAACCCACAGGGCATTCAAGGTACGGATTCTAGAGCACCTTGGGTCGGTGCGGAACAAGGCGGTGTCACGTAAGACCCCCTGCTAGCACGCGACCTGCATACGGGACAAGGGTTAATACCGACGCTCGCAAGCGTACCCACTCTTCACCCACTCAGGGGTCCCTCAAATGGGTTATATCTCTCCTCAAACCGTCCCAATATACCACCGCCACGAACAGCACACAAGTGAGCACGTGACTTTAGATATGCAACCAGGGTTAATACACAAAGGCTTCTCTAGCAACCCCCCTTTCTCCTCTGCAAGGAACCAGCGAGTTAGCATTAACCCCCTACTCAATTGCACATCATAACCATCCACTGCCACCACCTGAGGTTATGCAGATATGATAAAAGATCTTAGACTAAAATATCCGCCAGGGCCTCAGGTCCCTGTTTATTATAGGAAAAACTATGCACTCTAACACACAATCAGTTGTAGTAACATGTGCCTGAATTTAGCAAGTTATTCTCTCCAGCGTGCACAAAGTTCATTCAGAGCCCAAAGCATTACTTATTAAATGGTTTAATATATATAAAAATACAGTGCTTGAATTAGAGAAAAGGTATTACAAAATAAACATACAATTACAATATAAGGCAGAGCAGCTTCTTAAAATAAAAGGGGTAAAACAGAAAATCCTATACAGTACGTTACCACATGCTATGGATTTTTCCCAGAGAGGCACTGGTTCAGAAGATGAGGTCTGCTATGCTTTCCAAGCATGCCCCTGGACAGATCTGACTTGTAACAACCTCCCCCAGACTTAAGTACAATTATTTTTTAGGGCCCCTTCATGAGCCCACTCCTCCTACAAAATACCTTGAAGCTGTTCTCCCCCAACCCTGTCTGTAGACCTTGATTAATTCAATTGACACCTTGAGTGGGCCATCCACACGGACACCCCTCCCCAAGTAAATCCCTTTGAAATTCAGAGCAGTTCAAAGAAACAGTTCTGACCTGTTTCAGACTCAGCATTTTGTATTTTTCTTAAAAATGTAGCTCATTAACCCCTCAAGCACCAGAGGGATTAAAATACCCAATATCTCATGACATTATCATGACAGGCGGACACGCCAGTGGCGAGGCACGTGAATGATGCACATTCTGGGGACTCCTCTTATCTAAAGTTTATTGGTATATCACACATACCATGGGGCCCACGCAAGGGCAACTGGGACATTAAGCTACGCCAACATGAATGCCGTTGGATCCACTGCCTCAACACACTGGCACCCCACGGCCTAAATGAAGGCTTCATTTTCTCCTCTTTCCTCCCACAGGGTTAGAGGGATCCTGGTATACAGATATTTAATTTTTAGCGTAGAAGGAGTCGTTTTGACTTTTTAGGCGGCTCCACCTAGTGTAGCACATTCCTACACTTCTGACATATAACATACTTTTTCTATCATTTTTGTTATTGTCCTCATATACCCCTCATGTGCATCATTCACATGCTTCTCCAGCATCTTATTACACTGGTGCTTTAACTTTGGCCTGATATGTCCACTAGATGCCCTACAATTTCAGTATTAGTGACTGTGTCATTTCATAGTTCCACCTCAGGATATCCCTGAATAGGTTTTTTCCTTTTTTCCATTTTTCCTTTTTCCCCCCTCCTCCCTTTCCCCCTCCACTTTTCCCTTCCCCCCCTCCCCCCTCCTTTCCCCCCCCCGTCTTCCCTCCTCTCCCCGATTCCTTTATGTTTATGTGATAACTACATATGTGCGTGTTATGCCTCTTTAAACTCATTAGGCATACGTCTCCTGTCCCTCCCCTTCAAGGAGGGTATAAAATAGGTCTCACTACCCGATTATTCACGCTACTCATTCCTCCCCCTTGAGAAAGCGCGTGATGACGCGCGAAACGTACGTCGGGGAAACGCCGTGACTTCATGATGCTGACGCATGCGCGAACCGTGTCTTTGGAGTAACGGTAGCTCCCAACTGAATACGGAGTTCACAGGCTGCAGGAGACACTCATTTATCAGGTCGTATTGTGCCTTACAGGGACCCGCTGTACACACTACAGGGATACTCTATTCTATACTAGTGGTGTGTTTGAACTGTATGCTAAACGAACTATGCGGGCAGTTCTATGTATCCTCTATGCACCGTGACTGTATTCCATCTGGTTATATTACCATCACTAAGCACATGTAGCAGTACATACTGCGCTGAGGTGTATTTTTCACTGTTGGATGCATTTACATACTGCAGGTCCCTTTCTCCTGCTCCCGCTGCTGGTGTCACTTACCCTGCGGCTGGATTTGGTTTTGCTGGGGATACGCTGTTTGAGTTATGGGTTTTGTTAGGTTCCCCTAACAGCTGTGACCTTATTGAGACGGTCTAGGGAGTAGATTAACCCATCCCTTTCACACACAGTGTGTACTTATAGAGGCCCTACCAGGTGTATCCCTATACTGCAATACCCAGTCTGTTGTGTATACCTTCATGCATTAGTCTGCAGCCTGTTATATAGCAGTTTGGATCACTATACAGCTATCTGGAACACATAGTGTTCAATAAGTACCGTTACCCTACACATCTGGGGATTTTTATCGATGCACCTGTATGCATTTTTTATTGTGTTTCGTCGGTTTTTATAGCATAGATTATTAAAGTTTTGTTATTTTTAGTTAGTAGTGCGACCATTTTGTCTGTGTATCCTATACTAGGATTTGGCTATTCATTGCCATATACCTTTATTGACATTACAACTCTTTTGTCATTTACTTTGAGTGCAACTACAGGGGGCTGTATATAATCTCCTGATTATTTGTGTGGTTCCTATTTGTTTTCCACCTTGCACCAGGTAATTTGTGGTTCTATGTTTGTTGGTCTGGTGCAGCGACGTATATTTGTGTGTTTGTATATCTATCATTGTGATGCGGATAGTTCATTGCCCTCTTAAGCTATGATATATGAGGCTATTTGATTGATTGCCATATAAATTGTGTATTTTGGCTTAGACATAGGAATCAGCATTGAAGGATTATTATACTGACTGGATAGACTTCACTATTCATCAGCTGTATTTACATTTTACAGTTTTGAAGTATATTTACCCAGTGATATTGGTAAAATCAATCAGTCAGCACCACGTGTTACTTTTAACTTTATCTTGTCACTTTTTTTCACCAAGGTTTCCTCACTTTATATGATCACCAAATATTAATAAAAATTATTAGTGTGGTGTGCACCACAAATGTACTTTCTGTGGGTGATTATGTCACATTTTCATTCAATTGTTAATTCTGCATGGAACTAGCAGCAGGCCTCAGGAACTTACGATGAGAACTAGAGAGGTTAGTACACCAGGAGACAAGCCAGGATGGCTTGTGGCAGAGACAGTAACGTCCAGGGAAGGAATTATGCTCGGCCCTGATTCAGAGCCAAAGCCCAACCTATAAAGGGCGGAGAACCAATCACAGGGGAAGGGTATGTGATCATTCCTCCAATGATAGGGCACAGGGCAGAAGCTGAAATGAAAGGCAGCACATGTGCCCTTGATTGCCAGAGGAAGCTTGCAACTGCAGAGGTCTGCAAGGCTGTAGTCAAAGCCAGGAGTGGGTTCTTTACAACATCATCATTATGCCAAATTGGAGAAATGCCAGTTTCCTCAGACTTTACCACATTTCTAGGATACATTATTTCGGACTCTGATTTTGCTATGGATCCTGCCAAGCTTAAGGCTGTTCTGGACTGGCCACAATCTACTTCTCTCAAAGCAATCCAGCGTTTCATAGGAATCGCAAACTACTATCGTAGATTCATTCAAAATTTCTCCACCACAGTAGCCCCAATCACAGCCTTAACCAAAAAAGGGGCAGACGCTGCGTCTTGGCCACCTGCTGCGCTCCAGGCATTTGATCTTCTCAAAAAGACTTTCATCTCTGCTCCCATCTTAGTCCATCCTGACCCCAAACTTCCATTCACCTTGGAAGTGGATGCTTCCAATGTCGTGGCCGGCGCCATACTATCTCAGAGACAGTCACCCCAGGCCAAGCTACATCTGTGTGCTTTTTTCCCCCAATAATATTCGGCAAAACAGAACTATGACATCGGTAATCAGGAATTATTAGCCATAAAATTCGCTCAACAGGAATGGAGACACATCATGGAAGGTACGGAACAACCTGTCACCCTTCTTACTGACCATAAAAACTTACTGTACATTGAGAGCGCCCGTCATCTTGGAGCCCATTAGGCCCGTTGGTCACTTTTTTTTCACGTTTTAATTACATTATCTCTTTTATTCCGATGTCAAAAAATCTTAAAGCAGATGCCTTATCCCGCCTGTTCATAGCCGAATATAAAACTGAGTGTCAATCCGAGACTATTCTTCTGGACTCCAGGGAAGAAAATATAAGAGTAAAAGCCGGTCCTGTCAATAAAGCCTGTCCTGTTATTATAAAAGTTCCTGGTGCCCTTTATTACTACCCTGAGAGCTTACACTACCATCCAGCCGAATGCCAGCACCCTGAGAAGGTAAAGAGTCTGTGGCACCATATCTACACTACCTCACATTAACACTTCATAGGAGCTGGGCAAGGAGAGGTTACATAAATAACAAATAATACGAATAACACATAATGGGAAGTGCTTAGGACATAAAAAGTAACATTAAGGAAAAGGAGTCCCTACTCCAAAGGACTTACAATCTATTTCGTAGGCAGGAAGAACGTACAGAGACAGTAGGAGGGCGTTCTGATAAGTGCATCTGCAAGGGGTCAAGATTTATGTAGGAGGTGTAAATTATCAGCCACGGAGCTACTCATATGCATCATTGAGCAGGTGTGTTTTAAGGTGTGTTTTTAGTGTTTGGGGCAGTCAGTGAGAAAGGTTTAAGGTGGGAGAGTCTTTTAGATACAAAGGGGTAGAGAGAAGTCATCCTTGAGCAGAACGCAAGAGTCGGGATGGTGTATAGCGAGAAATTAGGGCTGAGATGTAAGAAGGAGCAGAAGAGTGTAAAGCTTTAAAAGTGAGAAATGAGTGTGTGATATGGGATTTGATAAGAAGACAGGAGAAGGATTTCAGCAGGGAGACGCTGAGACAGATCTCGGAAAGAGTAGAGTGATTCTGGCAGCACCGTTTAGGATAGATTGTAAGGGAGACAGGTGAGAGACAGGAAGGCCGGACAGCAGGAGGTTACAGTAATCGAGACGGGAGAGAATGAGGGCCTGAGTCAGAGTTTTAGCAGTCGAACAACAGAGGAAAGGGCGTATCTTTGTATTATAGCGGAGGAAAAAAACGACCGGTTTTACAGCTGCGGCCGCTTTTATCCTAATGCGGCCGTAGCGGCGCAACTCTGATAACTGCGGGCAGATGCAGTATATATTTTTTTCCCCCGGAATATGTTCCGGTATTTTAGTGCTCGTAATATTAGCATATTATTAGCGCTATCTGCAATACTGCAATACCGTCTAAAAACCTCAGGTGGGCGTTCGCGAGCTGTTGTCTTCAAAGTCTAATACTGTTGCAGTTCAACCTACGTCGGTACACAGTCTGTGTGCGCGCGCGCGCAGTAATTGTAAATTTGCATATTTATATATGCATGTACAGTGCTGTATGTTTCATTTGAACATTGTTGAAACGCATAGGCGTGTACTGTAACAGTATCACATTTCGGCGTACTGTATACAGCGCTCGCCCCCGCACACACACAGGCTAATTTACTCCACTGCAGTATTTAACCTTCTTATCTTATCTACAGTACAGTACACCTCTCCCACACCATTCCTTTGAATGGGTGTCTTTCTGGTTTCAATCACATTCCTGTCATCACATTCCTGCGTGTGTAAAGTAGCAATGCAGAGCCTGGTTTGATTTATTCTGTGTTGACTAATGCTCATTGGAGGAAAAAAATTTCAAGAGTGAGAGACCAAAAAAATAAAAAAATAGCTGATGATTACTGTGCATGCGTCCGTCTATAACTTCTCCACTGCTTGCGAAGTTCAAGAGTGAGTGACCAAAAAAAAAATATTTAATTTTTTTTCTTGTCATTTTTTATTTTTATTTTCTCCACATGCCTGCCTAAACCATCTTGATGTTACATATTCAATCTGTGCTGTGGCTTTTGACTGCGACACTGTGCGTTTGACAGCACATGATTGATTTGAGTGATTTTTATGTATTTGGGGGTGTGGGGATCAAATTATTATGATGACCTGCCTGTTGAAAATATGTCATGTCTTTGAACTACAATACAGCTAATCCGACATGCAGCTTTACCCCCCTCCCCCCGCAGACACACAAGGCTCGGTCAAGGATTTCAACCTTTTATCGACACCTCTCCAAAACCATTCATTTTCAAAAGCTTGTCTTTGTGCTTTTCAACCTGTCTCAGACCATTCGTTAATTTACTGTCAGGAATCGGCGTTCTCCACGCTCCCCACACAGAGCACCCCCTTCCCGCAGGGAGTCCCTGAAAACACGAAACAAATCTGCCTTACCGGCCTCCACGGCTCCTCGCCCCTGCCGCCGTCGCGGGATCACTCCCCTCAGCGATTCCTCTGCTCAGCGCCGGGTGCGCCCACGCCCTCCTGCACGCACACCTGCACGCACACCTGCACCATCCACTGGCTCGGTTCACGCGCGAACACGAGTTACGGAGCACGCTCAGTCTGCACACTCTTCTTCCCGTCCCCCGGAACTCAGGCTCCGCCCCCGCACACTGCACGGGCATACTCAGGTTACCAACAAGACTCACCTGGCCTGTTATGCCTGCACCAATCTGCAGTGTCTCCCTGTAGCTCTTCCTGTCCCGCCTCCGTTCCTAATTGGACCTTCCTGCTTTATCTAGCTCCTCTCTGCTCTCAGTCTTTGCTCGACATAGTCTCTGTATGGAAGTACTTCTGGATTCTCTCAGTGTTTTCACAGGTTCTGACGCGGCTTGTACGACTACCCCCTCTGGCTCTCGATCTCGGCACTCCTTGGACAACGCTCACTCTGGTAACCCCTTGAACACGGCTTGGACACCGACCTATCTCCACTCTCCACTCCCTGACTTCGGCGAGGCATCCTTCACTCTATCTCTACAACCGGTACCGGCAAGTATTGTCTACCTTACTACACCTGGCCTGGCAACGCTTCATACCACACTCCGGACACGCTCCCTTTGCTGCAGGTGCGTGTATTGCCACTTCCCCCTTCAGCTCAGGGGACGGGTCTGGTCTGCGGGCAGCACCGGCGTAACATTATGTCGAGCCCACAAGACGCAGACCAGACCGAACTTCAACAGTTTCTCTCCAATCTGCTTCAGCAAAACCAGGCCATGGCGGATCAAATTGTGGCACTTACACGCCAGGTCGCTGTACTCTCAGACAGGGTACCGACCGCGACACCGCCAGATGTAAGCCCCCACTCCGCAAGCGCAGTTAGCAGCTCAGATGTAAGGATTCCTCCCCCCAAGCCTTATGCAGGTGAACCGCAAGATTGTAGGGGTTTCCTAAACCAGTGTGAGGTGCAGTTTGAAATGGCCCCCCATCTCTACAATACTGATCGCAAGAAGGTTACCTACATTTATAACCTCCTCACTGGCAGCGCCCTGGCTTGGGCTTCCCCGGTTTGGGAGCGACATTCTGACCTTACCCAAGATTACCCGGCATTTAAAGCCGAGTTTCAACGAGTATTCGATTCTCCCGCTCGTCGGGAGATGGCATCTGTTTCCTCCAGATCACTCAGGGACGGCGAATGGTGACACAGTATGCTGTGGAATTCCGGACTCTAGCAGCCGAGACTAACTGGGGACAAGAGGCTCTCGTCTCCGTATTCTGGCAAGGCCTGGCAGATCCCATCAAGGACGAACTCTCTCACCAATCCAGGCCGGATCAATTGGAGGTCCTCATTGATTTGGCTGTCCGAGTGGATCAACGTATCCAGGTACGCCGCTCTGAGCGTCAGCGCACTCGCTTCCATAACTTTCAAGTTCCGTTCTCCAGTACTCCCAGCAACACTCCTGCTCCCCCAAGTGCTACCATACTTCTTCGTCCTGCACTGGAGTTGCCAGAGCCAATGCAATTGGGGGTACAACGCATCCGCACACCGATATGGCAGTTCCGCCACGCCGGGGGATTGTGTTTCTACTGCGGATCCATGGAACATCTGGTTCGGGAGTGTCCACTGCGTCCGGGAAATGGGAACACCCAGTGAGTACAGAGGGGCTCTCTCTGGGTGTAATGTCTCCACGTCCCCTTTCTAAAGGTGAACTCCCTAAGAAACTTACATTTCCAGTCTCCCTTTCAGGCGATAAGTTCAAGACTTCTACCGCCGCTTTCATTGACTCAGGAGCTGGAGGAAACTTTGTGGATCTTGAATTCGCCAGGTTAAACCGCATACCACTCGTGAGAAAGAAGGTTCCCATCGCACTCGTCGGTATCGATGGACGTCCTCTTACCCCGGCCCACATCTCCTTAGAGACGGCTCCCTTGCTTCTGTCCTCACATCTGCACAAGGAGATCTTAGTTCTCAATGCCATTCACGCTCCTGGGATACCCATCACCCTTGGTCTTCCTTGGCTAGAGCTTAACAATCCTCTCATTGACTGGACTTCCTCTGCTCCCATTTCCTGGAGGCCGAGGTCAGACGAGACTCATCAACTGTTGGCCAATACCTCTGTTCCCGAAGTTATTCTACCTTCCGTTTACCAATTCCGGGACGTTTTCAATAAGGTACAGTCAGACCTCTTGCCGCCACACAGGACTTACGATTGTCCGATCGATCTAGTTCCAGGTTACTCCCTACCCAAGTCCAAGACCTACCCCTTGTCGTTACCAGAATCTCACGCTATGGATGAATATATCCAAGAGAATCTCAAGAAAGGCTTTATTCGCCACTCCAATTCCCCAGCAGGGGCTGGGTTTTTCTTCGTCAAGAAAAAGGATGGGTCATTGAGGCCTTGCATCGACTACAGGGGTTTAAACCACATAACTATTAAAAATCGTTACCCCCTTCCCCTTTTTACCGAACTGTTCGATAAATTACAGGGGGCCATGATTTTTTCCAAGTTGGATCTACAAAGGTGCCTATAACCTGGTGCGCATCAGGAAGGTGGATGAATGAAAGACAGCCTTCAACACGCGTAGTGGACACTACGAATACCTGGTAATGCCTTTCGGCTTATGTAATGCTCCCGCTGTCTTCCAGGATTTCATCAACGACGTCTTTCGTAAGGTACTCAATATTTTTGTTATTGTATACTTGGATGATATCCTGATTTTTTCCAAAGATCTCCAGGACCATATACGCCACACCTCCTACGTCCTTTCCCGTCTCCGTGAACACCATTTGTACGCCAAACTGGAGAAGTGCACCTTTCATACGACCTCTACTCCGTTCCTGGGGTACATCATTTCCGATGAGGGCTTTATGATGGACTCCGTAAACTTCAAGCAGTCACTGAATGGCCAAGACCCAACTCTCTCAAGGCCATACAACGTTTTTTAGGGTTCGCTAATTATTATCGTAAGTTTATACAGAGTTTTTCCACCATTGTGGCACCCCTCACTGCGCTCACCAAAAAAGGAGCTGATCCTTCTGCTTGGTCATCCGAGGCCATCTCCGCCTTCGAGACACTCAAGGAAGCCTTTATATCCGCACCTATTCTCCGTCATCCCAACATTGAACTTCCCTTCGTCCTGGAGGTCGACGCTTCCGATTGCGGCGCTGGTGCCGTTCTTTCTCAGAGACCCACGCCCCAAGATAAGTTACATCCCTGTGCATATTTTTCAAAGAAATTCTCGTCTGCCGAGAGGAACTATGACGCGGGTAACAGGGAATTTCTGGCCATGAAGATGGCTCTTCAAGAGTGGAGACACCTGCTGGAGGGGTCGAAAGAGCCGTTTACTATTCTCACGGACCACAAGAACCTTCTTTACATAGAGAACGCTCGACGCCTTGGTCCACGACAGGCTCGTTGGGCTCTTTTTTTGTCTCATAAACCGGCGCCTCAAAGAAATAAAATAAAAGTCTGACCGAATATAGTCCAAGTCAAAAAGCTGGGATGAGTTCCAAGGAAGTATCTTCAGTGTAGTCTCAAACAAACAAACATAAAAGATGACAACCTGCTATAAAATAAATAGGTTGATATCCACACGTGAATTTCTGCTACAGTGAGTAGTTGAAGATGGGTTGTTTCTGAAGCTGTCTTGGTTCTGTTATTCCATGTGTGCATCTAAAAATCTTCGTTCTGCATCGCCTCCTTGACTGCAGCTGCTTCACACGGACTTATATGGAGACTGTTTTCCCTTCAACTGTGAGGTATACGCCTCTCTTTAGAGAGATCCTTTTGGCTATCCCTTCATGCTAGTTTGATCTTTCCACTCTATTACTGTATCTTCTTCTCCCTCTTTCCGAGTAGCTCTCTTCCTTCTCTCTCTTGAGCTCAAACAGTCTCCAAGACTACACTGAAGATACTTCCTTGGAACTCATCCCAGCTTTTTGACTTGGACTATATTCGGTCAGACTTTTATTTTATTTCTTTGAGGCGCCGGTTTATGTGTTTTTACTGTGTATATTGGTTTGTGTGACCTATTTTTTCCTGGCTGCTTCCACTCCAACATTTGAGGGTGTATTCATAATATGTTAGTTGCTTAATTGTCACAAATTTTTTATATTAATTGCATTAGCGCTGTTCCCACTGCCCTTCCCCTTTATCTTTTTTTTTCTCGATTCGATTTTCACCTTTCCTATATCCCCGGGACCAAGAACGTAAAGGCAGACACACTCTCCCGTATACATTCTTCTGAAGAGAGGCCAGAGGAATCTTTGGAGACTATCCTTCCGCATTAGAGGATTCTCGCCATGTCTTCTTTCAAGAATCTTGACAAGATTTTGCACTCCCAGAGACGCATTCCCAAGGACTTGGTCGTTCCCGACAACAAACTCTTTGTACCTTCCAAATTTGTTCCAGAGGTCCTGTCTTGGGGTCACTCCTCTAAATGTGCAGGTCATCCAGGTTTTAAGAAGACTACTGATCTCATTCGTCGGAATTTCTGGTGGCCAAGGATGTCTCAAGATATTCTGGAGTTTACCCGCGCCTGCCCCACGTGCACTCAAAGCAAGACTCTCCGTCAAAAGCCTCAGGGTTTTCTGTTACCCCTTACAGTTCCCGACCACCCCTGGTCCCACATTTCGATGGACTTCATCGTGGAGTTACCCAGGTCCAGAGGAATGAACACTATCTTGGTGGTCGTGGACAGGTTCTCGAAGATGTTATATTTCATTCCACTTAAAGGATTACCCACCTCCCCTGCCATTGCTGATATCTTTACAGAGCAGATTTTCCGGATTCATGGGATCCCTTCGTCCATTGTTTCTGACAGAGGTTCTCAGTTTGTATCCAAATTTTGGAGAGCTTTCACGAAGAGATTGGGCATCTCTTCTTCTTTCTCTTCCGCCTATTATCCTCAGTCCAATGGACAAACGGAGAGAATCAATCAATCCCTGGAGAAGTACCTGAGATGTTTCATATCCGATTTCCAGGATGATTGGGCTCAACTCCTCTCTTGGGCAGAGTATGCTGTCAATTCTGCCAAAAACGAGTCCACCCGGGAGTCGCCCTTCTTTATAAATTATGGGTTCCATCCTCCCTGTCTTCCCATCCCCAACATCCCTTCTGGAGTACCAGCCGTAGATGAACGCATTTCTTCCCTCCAAACCGCATGGTCCAGGATTCAGTCTACCCTTCTCAACTCCTCCCACAGATCGAAACTACAGGCCGATCGTCGTCGTCGTTCGGTGCCCCGTTACAAACCAGGGGATTTGGTATGGCTCTCCTCTAAGAATATCCACCTCAAGGTACCATCTCCTAAACTGGCACCTAAATTCCTGGGTCCCTTCCCTATTCTGCCCTATTCAAATCAATCCCGTAGCATTCCGGCTCCAACTACCACCCAGTATGAAGATTCCCAATGTCTTTCATGTGTCCCTCTTAAAACCATTTATCTCCAGTCACTTCTTTTCGGATCAGACTCGTAAACCGGATCCCATTACTGTACAAAATAACGAGGAATATGAAGTTCACTCTCTTTTGGATTCTCGCCTATCCAGGGGTAAGCTCCAGTTCTTGGTGCAGTGGAAGGGCTTTGGCCCTGAAGAGAGATCCTGGGTACCTTCAAAGGACATTCATGCCCCGGCCCTTCTTAAGTCCTTCAGGAAAAAGTTTCCAGAGAAACCGTTCTTGGATCGTCCTGAGGCCGTTCCTGAAGAGGAGGGTACTGTCAGGAATCGGCGTTCTCCTCGCTCCCCACACAGAGCACCTACTTCCCGCAGGGAGTCCCTGAAAACACAAAACAAACCTGCCTTACCGGCCTCCACGGCTCTTCGCCCCTGCCGCCGTCGCGGGATCACTCCCCTCAGCGATTCCTCTGCTCAGCGCCGGGCGCGCCCATGCCCTCCTGCACGCACACCTGCACACACCTGCACCATCCACTGGCTCGGTTCACGCGTGTACACGAGTTACGGAGCACGCTCATTCTGCACACTCTTCTTCCCGTCCCCTGGACCTCAGGCTCCACCCCCGCACACTGCACCGGCATACTCAGGTTACCAACAAGACTCACCTGGCCTGTTATGCCTGCACCAATCTGCAGTGTCTCCCTGTAGCTCTTCCTGTCCCGCCTCCGTTCCTAATTGGACCTTCCTGCTTTATCTAGCTCCTCTCTGCTCTCAGTCTTTGCTCGACATAGTCTCTGTATGGAAGTACTTCTGGATTCTCTCAGTGTTTTCACAGGTTCTGACGTGGCTTGTACGACTACCCCCTCTGGCTCTCGATCTCGGCACTCCTTGGACAACGCTCACTCTGGTAACCCCTTGAACACGGCTTGGACAACGACCTATCTCCACTCTCCACTCCCTGACTTCAGCGAGGCATCCTTCACTCTATCTCTACAACTGGTACCGGCAAGTATTTTCTACCTTACTACACCTGGCCTGGCAACGCTTCATACCACACTCCGGACACGCTCCCTTTGCTGCGGGTGCGTGTATTACCACTTCCCCCTTCAGCTCAGGGGACGGATCTGGTCTGCGGGCAGTACCGGCGTAACATTTTCCTATTGTTGGCTTTACCTTATGTTAATCTGATTATGTAACAAATTATTAAAAAGGTAATAAATTATTAAAACTGTATGTCTTCTTGAAGAATACCCCCACACACACATTCACAGTGAATTTAAAGTTCAAAGAAATAAAATCTTGATGTAATTAAATATGTATTTTATTTTATCAGGAAAGAAAAATACAAATAATCATTGAGAGAGGGGGGTTTGTAGGAATCATGACTGTAGATACACTATTGAAGTATGCAGAAGAGAAATAACAAAATAGTACAGCACAGTTGAAAATTGAAAGGCTGGTGGATAATCATGAATAATGCACATTGATAATAATAAAAACAGTAATACAAATTTTCCGTCTTTACCTTCTTCCTCATTCTGTATAGTTCATTGAGAGAGGGGAGGTTTTGTGTAAATCATGACTGCACTTTAGATACACTTTACTGTCCACACAGTTCCCAAAATGTACACATGAACTTTAAAACTTTACACATGACACCCCACTCCCCCTGTCCATCCTTTTTTCTCTGAAAAGACAAGAATAGAAACAATTAGTGCAGTTATGTGGATACTGTATTATGGCATTGTGTATTGTATAGCTACTCCATATTGGACTACAGTATGCAGATAGTACTGTCAAACTAGTCTATACTGGAACTACTGTATACTGTAACTACTGTTAAATACTTTTTAACCAGATGGCTAGTGCTGCTCTCATGAAAGAAAAAAATGTGTGCAGTTAGGTGCATATTGTGGCATTGTGTACCATATAGCTACTCCATATTGGACTACAGTATGCAGATAATACTGTCAAACTAGTCTATACTGTAACTACTGTATACTGTAACTACTGTTAAATACTTTGTAACCAGGTGGCTAGTGCTGCTCTCTTAGGAAAGAAAAAAAATCTGTGCCATACTTACCTGTATCATACTGTACTTGGTGTGCCTGTACTTACCATACTACAGTACAGTACTATACCATACTACCTTCCTGATGCTTGCCCATTACGCTCGATCACAATGGGCAACACAGTCGCAATATGGTCAATATATTTATTGCATCGTTCCACGGTGAGTACATTGTTCCAAAAACTCATTATGCGTTGCGTCATCCTTTTTGGAGAGTTTCACGACTTTTCGGATATGATCCTTCCGCTGATGCCAGACCATTTTGATAGTATTGAAGTCTGACAATCTGTCATTGGAGGGGAAAAAAAAGGACAATTAGTTAAAGAGATTCACAGTAAAAACAGTGGGAAAAAATGAGACCCGGTTACCGCACTTACTCCGCTGGCGTCTTCACCCAGTTGATACCATGCTCAAGAATATGCGCTGTTGACGCGGTGTGCTTCGGATCGTTGTCCTGGTAGAAACGGTGACCATCTGGGAACTCATGTGTGATGTATTCCACAATCTCAGGCACAATTTGCTCTTGGAAAAAAGCTTTATTCATGATTCCTATAACAAGAAAAGAAAAGTGCTCAAAAAACTGCACACTAGTACAGTACAGTGCATAAGACAAAAGCGTGTGACTTATTTTACCTTCAAAGATGACAATGCATCCTGGTCCACGCCTAGAGATGGCACTCCACACATGCATCTTGACTGGGTGTTTTGGACGCGGCTTCATAGATATGCAACCTTTTTTGAGGAATGCAAAGGTGGCAAATCTCTCCAGCGATACAGTAGACTCGTCAGTGAAGATGCAATCCTGGAAAGTTTCTCCACTGTCGATCCATGCCTGGGCCTGGACCGCTCACTTGATCTTGTTAACGTCCCTTTTCATAGGGTACGCTCTGTAATGACAAGGAGTAATTTTATAGGTACAGTACAGTTTCTTAAACAACACTTTAACCTCCTGTACTGTCCAGTACTAACCTCACACGTCCATATTTCCATCCAATTCTGCGTCTCATCTTCTTTATGCTGGTCTCGGATACAGTGA
This sequence comes from Ascaphus truei, assembly GCF_040206685.1. NCBI lineage: Eukaryota > Metazoa > Chordata > Amphibia > Anura > Ascaphidae > Ascaphus > Ascaphus truei. The sequence goes on from NC_134488.1 coordinate 7,351,868, forward strand.
GATTGTGATTTTGCAGCAGAGTGTCTTTGACCCTTAAGGCACTCTTCTCATCATTCTCCTCACTTATTTTGTCGACCAAAAGAGTTGTCTCCCTACAGTGTACAGAAAAACAACAATCCTGTAAGTTACAGGTGCAGTAGGCTACAAGTACAGCACATCATTTTCAGTAAACAATAATAGATAGATATATAGTATTATATAGTTATATAAATATACAGAAATAACTATAATATTAGATCTATACTATATAGTTATATTAATATGCAGCAATATAAACAATAATAGATAGATATACTGTATTATATAGTTATAAAAATATACAGAAATAACTATAATATTAGTTAGTTACATAGTTACATAGTAGATGAGGTTGAAAAAAGACGTAGGTCCATCAAGTTCAACCTATGCTAAATTTAGACAACAGATACTTTATCCTATATCTATACTTACTTATTGATCCAGAGGAAGGCAAACAAAAAAATGCATTAAGGGGAAAAATTAATTCCTTCCTGACTCCAAGAATTGGCAATCAGATTAATCCCTGGATCAACATCCTTCCCATGTATACTTATTTGGTATATCCCTGTATACCTTTCCCATCTAATTTTACTTCAATTTAGGTAAAACATCTCAAATTGTCTGTGTGTCCTGCAATCCTCATACCCTGCTGTCTATTTAGCTAATTTTACTTCAATTTAGGTAAAACATCTCAAATTGTCTGTGTGGCCTGCAATCCTCATACCCTGGTGTCTATTTAGCTAATTTTACTTCAATTTAGGTAAACATCTCAAATTGTCTGTGTGGAAATCATCCCCCTATTGCCTTAATGTAATTCATCTTTCACACTTGTGCAAGACAACACCCACCTTTGAAAAACAATTTGGTTTAACTACCCTCACATGTGCTAATTAAGTTTGTTGTACCAACCAGGTGACTTTCTAAATGTATATAAGTAAACTTACAACAGCCATTGCTGCTTGCAGCCTTTGCTCTTAAGCAGAAATGCTTTCAAGTAGTGGAAGTTTAAAAAAGGAAGTTCAAAAAGAAGTGGAAAAAGTGGACACACTCTACTGCTTCTGATTCCTGCATTTGAACTACGCTGGAAAGAAGGTTATCATCCCACACTGCACATCTCAACACATTACTATTGCTGTGATGCCACCTTTACTTTTTATATTTACTGTAACCTCACTTATTTTCAAATTATGCACTTCCTTCCACCAAAAAAGACAACAGCGCAAACGCACATAGTGAAGTTTGTAAAAATATATATGTGTATATTTGAAAGGTAAGATATCTGCGTACATCAGATTATTTTGTTTACAGCATTTCATGTGCAATACATGAGTTACCAATCGTCACACTGCCACCGGACCTCAGGATTTCCCCTTCACAGCCTCAGGACAGACTGTCACGATAGTGGTGTGGAGCCTCCACTCCGGAGCTGTGTGTGGCTTGATGTCTTTTGCTGACTGGTGCCGTTACTGCCGCTCACTTGCCAGACCTGCCGTTATCTGCTACTGCCTCCAGTACCTCAGGACACGCTTGGTGTCTTTTGCTGATCACGGCCGTCGATGGCGCCCTCTCCTCTGGTCTGCCGTCGCCTGCAACTGCTTCCAGCACCTCCGGTCTCTGGGTATACTTTTTGCAAGTTTACGACCGGCCGTGAAGCGAGGTTTAGCGTAAAGCGTGACGGTGTTGTCACTCCAGTCTCTCGAGTGCAGCTGTATTCAGCAATATGTCCAATGGAGATATACCACGCAGATAGTGGAACACAATACCAAGGATATTAAAAATACTCTTTATCCAACGCGTTTCGAAGCTAAACCTCGCTTCACGGCCGGCCGTAAACTTGCAAAAAGTATACCCAGAGACCGGAGGTGCTGGAAGCAGTTGCAGGCGACGGCAGACCAGAGGAGAGGGCGCCATCGACGGCCGTGATCAGCGAAAGACACCAAGCGTGTCCTGAGGTACTGGAGGCAGTAGCAGATAACGGCAGGTCTGGCAAGTGAGCGGCAGTAACGGCACCAGTCAGCAAAAGACATCAAGCCACACACAGCTCCGGAGTGGAGGCTCCACACCACTATCGTGACAGTCTGTCCTGAGGCTGTGAAGGGGAAATCCTGAGGTCCGGTGGCAGTGTGACGATTGGTAACTCATGTATTGCACATGAAATGCTGTAAACAAAATAATCTGATGTACGCAGATATCTTACCTTTCAAATATACACATATATATTTTTACAAACTTCACTATGTGCGTTTGCGCTGTTGTCTTTTTTGTGTTACAGTTTCCCTAGGGTTTTTTATCCCTATTCTTATAGCTGCAGACCACTGTCGATTGATTTAGAGGTTGTATAATTATTATTTATTTATTTATCACAAAGGTGGTGAAGGGTTAAAACATTAGAATTAGTAATTTGCGCACTCTATCTGTATTTGTTTTTTGTACTTCCTTCCACCAGCCTCATGTCTCTAACTCTATTCATATTTCGCCATCTCTCCTTACTTCACCACTTCTCAGTTCACATGAACTCCTCTCACCTGCGCCCTCTGTCACCACACAGTTATGCCGCCTGCACTAAAACACACCCCTACAAATCATCCTCACACATTCTCTTTCTGTCCATGCTTCTCCTCCTCGCTTCTGGGGATATCTCTCCCAATCCTGGTCCCTGCCTTATTTCTACTTGCTCTCGTCCTCGCCTTCCACATGCAACTTCTACTCCTTCTGGTGTCAACCCCTCTAACCTCATACCCATCCCCTGCCACCCTCCCTCCTCTCTCCCTTTCTCCTGTGCACTTTGGAATGCTCGCTCCCTCTCTAACAAGTTCCTCTCTGTGCATGACTTCTTTCTCTCTCACTCCCTGCTTCTCTTTGCTATAACTGAGACCTGGCTCACTCAGTCTGACTCTGCTCTGGAAGCTGCCCTCTCCTACGGTGGCCTTTCCTTCTCCCACACTCCACGCCCTGATGGCAGGGGTGGAGGCGTGGGGCTCCTGCTCTCCTCTCTCTGCCGTTACAGAACAGTTTCTATTCCCCCCTCTCTTGCTTTTCCCTCCTTCGAGGCTCACACAGTCCAGATCTTCTCTCCTCTCCCGGTCCATGTGGCGGTCATCTATCGCCCACCTTCCTCTACTCATCCCCCTTCTGTCTTTCTCTCTCACTTTGAATCCAGGCTCTCTTTCTTTCTCTCCTCAGACTCCCCTGTTCTTCTCCTTGGGGACTTCAACTGCCACATTGATGACCCCTCTCTCCCTTGGGCTTCCCGCTTTCTTTCTCTAACCTCTTCTTTTGGCCTTCAACAGTGGACTGCAGCCAGCACCCACAAGGATGGACACTACTTAGACCTGGTTTTCACTAAAAACTTCTCTCTCTCCGACTTCTCCATTTCCCCTTTTCCTCTCTCTGACCATCACCTCATCTCATTTTCTCTCTCTCGCTTCTCTCCATCTCCATCTCCATCTCGCCCTCGTTTTTGCAGAAACCTGCACTCTATTAACCTACCAGCTCTTGATTCCACTTTACGCTCCTCCCTCTCCTCTCTCAGTTCCGCTTCAGACCCTGACAACCTGGTCAGGAACTACAACTCTGCCTTATCTTCCTCTCTTGATCTTCATGCCCCACTTTCTCTCTGCCGTCCTCGCCCTTCTAACCCCAGACCCTGGCTAAACTCCCACACACGCATGCTGCGTTCCTCCACTCGTTCCTCTGAACGCCTCTGGAGGAAATCTCATACGCTCGCAGACTTCATTCACTACAAATTTATGCTATCCTGTTTCAACTCTGCCCTCTTTCAGGCTAAACAAACCTACTTTTCATCACTAATCAACACACACAAGTCTAACCCACGCCGTCTCTTTTCTGTCTTTGACTCTCTACTCAGACCACCCTCAGCTGCCTCCTCTTCTTCATCCATCTCACCTCAGGACTTTGCTGACTTTTTTAAGAAAAAGGTGGAGTCCATACGGCAGAACATCCCATCTGTTGCCTCCTCCCATCCCACAATGCTTCCCAACTCTCCTCCTGTCTTTCTTGACTCTTTTTCTGCTATCTCGGAGGAGGATGTATCACTGCTGATCTCCTCTTCTCCCTCTACCACTTGCCCACTTGACCCCATTCCCTCCCATCTCCTAAAACCTCTTGCTCCTTCTATAATCCCTATGCTCACACAGATCTTTAACTCTTCCCTCTACTCTGGTACCTTTCCTTCATCCTTCAAGCATGCAACCGTTATACCATTACTCAAAAACAGCAAGCTTGACCCTACCTGTCCTTCTAACTATCGACCTGTCTCCCTCCTGCCTTTTGCCTCCAAACTCCTTGAACGTCTTGTATTCTCTCGATTGCTACACTTTCTCAACACCTATTCTGTACTAGACCCTCTACAATCTGGCTTCCGCACTGCTCACTCTACTGAAACAGCCCTCACTAAAATAACTGACGACCTCCACACTGCCAAAGACAGAGGTCATTACACTCTGCTCATATTACTCGACCTCTCTGCAGCATTCGACACTGTGGACCACCCTCTTCTCCTTCACATTCTCCATACTCTTGGTATTCGGAACAAAGCTTTATCCTGGATCTCCTCTTACCTCTCCCATCGTACCTTCAGTGTCTCTTTTGCTAACACCTCCTCCTCCTCTATTGATCTCTCTGTGGGGGTACCCCAGGGCTCTGTCCTGGGACCCCTTCTCTTTTCTCTCTACACACTCTCTCTAGGTGACCTACTGTAATCACATCTTTTGGGTTTAAATATCACCTCTATGCTGACGACACACAAATTTACCTTTCAACCCCTGACCTTACACCTGCTATACAGACCAAAGTTTCTGAATGCCTCTCTGGAATATCATCCTGGATGGCCATCCGCCGACTGAAACTTAACATGGCAAAAACAGAGCTCCTTATACTACCTCCCAAACCTGGCCCTACTACATCCTTCCACATTGCTATTGGAAATATGATCATTCACCCAGTAGCCCAAGCACGCTGCCTAGGGGTCACACTTGATTCCTCTCTCTCATTCTCCTCTCATATTCAAAACGTTTCTAAAACTTGTCGCTTTTTCCTCCGCAATATCACAAAGATACGCCCTTTCCTCTGTTACTCAACTGCTAAAACTCTGACTCAGGCCCTCATTCTCTCACGTCTCGATTACTGCAACCTCCTGCTGTCCGGCCTTCCTACCTCTCACCTGTCTCCCCTACAATCTATCCTAAACACTGCTGCCAGAATCACTCTACTCTTTCCTAAATCTGTCTCAGCGTCTCCCCTGCTGAAATCCCTCTCCTGGCTTCCGATTAAATCGCGTATCTCACACTCAATTCTACTGCTCACTTTTAAAGCTTTACATTCTTCTGCCCCTCATTACATCTCAGCCCTAATTTCTCGCTATGCACCATCACGACTCTTGCGTTCTTCTCAAGGATGTCTTCTTTCTACCCCCTTTGTATCTAAAGCTCTCTCCCGCCTTAAACCTTTCTCACTTTCTGCCCCACACCTCTGGAATGCCCTTCCCCTCAATACCCGACTAGCCCCCTCGCTATCCACCTTTAAGACCCACCTTAAGACACATCTGCTTAAAGAAGCATATGAGTAGCACTGGATAATCATGGACACATGACACAAAGCTTGGCCCCCTGCAGACGCACTTACTAGTATTCCCTCCTACTGTCTCTGTACGTTCTCCCTACCTACCAATTAGATTGTAAGCTCCTCGGAGCAGGGACTCCTTCCTTAATGTTACTTTTACAGTATGTCTGAAGCACTTATTCCCATGATGTGTTATTTATATTTGTTATTTATATGACATGTATTACTACTGTGAAGCGCTATGTACATTTTATGGCGCTATACAAATAAAGACATACATACATACATACATCTAAAAAGACGTCCAACTTTTTTTGAACAAATCTATTGTATCTGCCATCACAGTCTCCATGGGTAATGAATTCCACATTTTAACTGCCCTTACTGTAAAGAAACCTTTCCTTTGTTGCTGGTGAAATCTCCTTTCCTCCAGCCTTAAGGGATGGCCCAGAGTCCTTACTACTGCCCATGGGATGAATAGTTCTTTTGAAAGCTCCTTGTATTGTCCCTGAATATATTTGTATATAGTTATCATATCCCCTCTTAGACACCTCTTTTCTAATGTAAATAAATCTAATTTAGCTCTCCTCTCCTCATAAGTTAGAATGTCCATCCCCTTTTTTAATTTCGTGGCTCTTCTCTGCACTCTCTCTAGTTCCATAATGTCTTTTCTTAGGATTGGTGCCCAAAATTGTACTCCATATTCAAGGTGTGGTCTTACTAATGCTTTGTAAAGGGGCATAATTATGTTTACTTCAATCCATCCATTGCCCGTTTGATGCAAGATAAGATCTTGTTTGCCTTTGCAGCTACTGCATGACATTGGGCACTATTGCTAAGCCTGCTGTCTACAAGCACTCCTAAATCCTTCTCCATTAAGGATTCCCCCTATATATCTCCATTTAATTTATAAGTCGCCTTTTTATTCTTGCATCCCAAATGCATAACCTTACATTTATCTGTATTAAACCTCATCTGCCATTTACCTGCCCAGGTTTCCAGTCTCTCCAAGAGAAATTACATCCTGCTCTGATTCTATTACCTCACACAATTTAGTATCATCAGTAAAGTTGTAAATAAACAGAAATAACTATAATATTAGATAGATCTAAACTATATAGTTATATTAATATGCAGCAATATAAACAATAATAGATAGATATACTGTATTATATAGTATTATAAATATACTTAGGCGTTAGTTACCGTTGGTGTCCTCGTGCGTTGCTTGTTTTTTCCGTGTGCATGATAGCACATGGTGGTTGATGGCACAAAGAGGCCAGAAGCAGCTAACCAGCGTTGAATATCTGCAATTCGTTGTCCGCTCGTGTATATCTCCTTAATTCTAATGCTGAGATCCTTTGAAATCTTTTTAACAGGCATTGCTGCGAGTAGAAAGAAATACAAGCACAAGAATGTATATTCGATGTTTAGTCGATGTGTATTCAATGTGCAGTGAATCCACAAAATGGATGGTGTATTTATACGTTAATGACTCACAGAGTACGCCCACTTGTAACACCTGTACCTCGTCGCCATGCATAAAAGGTTACACACTTTGCATAGCCCACCACTCGATGATCTGTATCTGAACTTTCGCTTGTCCAGATACTGCATTGTGCCATCTGCTTCCATGGATCAACCCCGATTCTACGGACGCAGGAACCCACTCGCCTCTGCCGTGCCTGTCACGTAGAAAAAGTGAAAGGCAGGTGCCATTTCCAAGCCAAGGCCAAAGCAAAAAGCTAAGGCTAATAAAGAAAACCTTCTGCTGACCCCAAAGGCTAAGGTTTTTAATAAGCCTTATTATGTCAAGAAGAAATTTGGTGATGTACACTCCAAGCAAAACAAATGGCAGCCAACCCATCGAACCTGCAGGCCACTTCCTCGATTACGCTTCGACGACTCATCCACGACGCTGCCGCTGCTCTCCAGGGAACCCACAGCTCATCTTCTCCACTACTCTTCGACGACGCTGCCACTGGTCTCCCGGAAATCCACATCACTTTCTCCATTACGCTTAGACGACTCTGCCGCTTCTCTCCCGGAAATCCACAGGTCACCTCCTCCATCCTTCTTTGACGATGCTGCCGCTTCTCTCCAGGGAACCCCCATCTCATCCTCGGTAGCACCCATCCACCCAGATGTCTACAGCACCCATCCACCCAGATGTCTACAGCACAAGATCCAGCTCGTTAGACCACATGCTGAATGGGTTAAGTGTCGATATCCCCGGGAACTCTACTATGCTGGTAAAGATAGATCTTCTTTTAGAGACCATGCTAAATATGGATCAACGGATGGAGAAGATGGATCAACGGATGGAAAAGATGGATCAACGGATGGAGAAGATAGAGACTGACATAGCGGGGATACATAATTTGCTCGGAGTTCATGCCCCTGTATATCCGACGCCGGAGCAGGAGGGTGGCATGGATGGGATGAATAGGACCTTCGACTGCCTTCCATCACCAAGCGCACCCCCTCCACCAGAAGAATATGTGTACATGTATGCCGTAGACGAGGATGACATAACAACCCCATCAAGACCACACCAGGTGACAACACAGCGACCAAGACAGGAGGAAAGCATCCTCCCAGACAACCTAAACCGAACAGAATGAGGGGAAAAGGGGAGGTGGAGGAAGAAGGGATACCCTCGCTACTGCTTGCTGGATGAGGCTTATGGAGGTGCTGCTATCAGGGGTAAGGTAAATAGGAGTAAACAGGGAGAAATAGAACCCCAAGGAGAGCACTCAGCCAATATGTTAAAGCCTAATGTAACAAAAACCTAGTGAAGGTGGGTGGACTGTGAGTGAATTAAAACCACAAACTTTAATGGAGTCTTAACTCTTAATGTTAAAATAATAGGGGAAACACTGTAGGTCAAGTCAATACTTATGATAACCAGTGTACAGCGAATTATTAATAAAAATAGACAAAGTAAACCACAGTAAAGTCTCTAAACTGTCAGCCCAGAGTCTGGGATATGGCCGCACGATACCACTAGTGGTATAGAGTAGATCCTAGGATAGTATTCATCCAGAAACAGGTTACGGTAAGTATCTAGTTAATACTATATCACATGGCATATATCAGCGTAGTGATGTCAGTACTGCCTGTAACAGTATACAGGTGTGACTGTTTGTTTGTACAAATTAGGGATATTGTACATGTATACTGTAGGTGACACATCAAACAGAGTCATTTATCTGTGCAAATAATGCCAAAAGCCGTACCTGTTTGCAGTGGATCTCTGTATATGAAAGTCACTCAGTGTAAGTAGATGTTGTGCGGTGCATGAGTGTTGTCCCTCAACATAGAACATTCACATACATACACACCAAGACAGTGTCAGTATTAATCTAAAACAGTACACAGGTAGTGCCTGTTAACATGGGTTGTGGTGGATTCACGAAGTTCATGCACTCACATACATGTCAGATAGATATGCAAACCGAGTCAGTATTAATCTAAAACAGTGCACAGGTAGTGCCTGTTAACATGGAGTGTATGGGGAATCACACAATACTTTTGTCCATCAAACACCAGACATACCTCCTATAGGGGGGCTGGGCGCCTCAGCAACATGCCAGGAGCTCTCTTATATCAGCCACGGTGCGTCTGGAGGTAGCTTTAAAAGTTATAATTATAGAATCGGTAGCACAGCCATACAGCTGAAGCTACTGAGGACAGGAGGCGCTCCGACCACCAGCGCGTGTCCCGCCCCTCTGACGTTATGACGTCATCACCTGCCGACGTACGTTTCGCTCGTACTGCTTTCTCAGCCTTGAGAAAGCAGTACGAGCGAAACGTACGTCGGCAGGTGATGACGTCATCACGTCAGAGGGGCGGGACACGCGCTGGCGGTCGGAGCGCCTCCTGTCCTCAGTAGCTTCAGCTGTATGGCTGTGCTACCGATTCTATAATTATAACTTTTAAAGCTACCACCAGACGCACCGTGGCTGATATAAGAGAGCTCCTGGCATGTTGCTGAGGCGCCCAGCCCCCCTATAGGAGGTATGTCTGGTGTTTGATGGACAAAAGTATTGTGTGATTCCCCATACACTCCATGTTAACAGGCACTACCTGTGCACTGTTTTAGATTAATACTGACTCGGTTTGCATATCTATCTGACATGTATGTGAGTGCATGAACTTCGTGAATCCACCACAACCCATGTTAACAGGCACTACCTGTGTACTGTTTTAGATTAATACTGACACTGTCTTGGTGTGTATGTATGTGTATGTTCTATGTTGAGGGACAACACTCATGCACCGCACAACATCTACTTACACTGAGTGACTTTCATATACAGAGATCCACTGCAAACAGGTACGGCTTTTGGCATTATTTGCACAGATAAATGACTCTGTTTGATGTGTCACCTATACATGTACAATATCCCTAATTTGTACAAACAAACAGTCACACCTGTATACTGTTACAGGCAGTACTGACATCACTACGCTGATATATGCCATGTGATATAGTATAAACTAGATACTTACCGTAACCTGTTTCTGGATTAATACTATCCTAGGATCTACTCTATACCACTAGTGGTATCGTGCGGCCATATCCCAGACTTTGGGCTGACAGTTTAGAGACTTTACTGTGGTTTACTTTGTCCATTTTTATTAATAATTCGCTGTACACTGGTTATCATAAGTATTGACTTGACCTACAGTGTTTCCCCTATTATTTTAACATTAAGAGTTAAGACTCCATTAAAGTTTGTGGTTTTAATTCACTCACAGTCCACCCACCTTCACTAGGTTTTTGTTACATTAGGCTTTAACATATTGGCTGAGTGCTCTCCTTGGGGTTCTATTTCTCCCTGTTTACTCCCAGACAACCTACCCTCGCCCACTGCCACAAGCACACCCACTCCCAGAAGAACACCGGCTCCCAGAATCCAACCCACATACGCTTGCATCGATACGGTGCCCGACATCACAATGCGCGAACTGCCCAATCCAATCAGGGAGAAGTACAGGGTGATGAGTGCTGATTTACCCCAGAAGTATGCCATGTTAATTTTCAAGCACCATGTGTCCTACTTGATGTACTGCAGGTGGGCCAAAAATGTAAACTACGAAGAAAATCGCGAAAAAAGGACGCTTCCTGAAAATTTAAGAAGGACTACTGTGGAGGAATTGAGGCGCTATTTTTCAATTTCAGATCCTTTAATGAAAATCGTTCGAAACTCCATTAATGGCATTTTGCGTCGTATACGGCATCGGCCCTGGAAGGACAATCTGGTGGGGTTCGAATTTGCGTGACTGTTCAAAATGTTGTTTATTTTTTGACTTGTTGCTTGTTTTAACTTGTATTAATAAAGAAATGTTTTTACTTACACAAGACCTGCACAACTCCAGTCCTCGAGGGCGGCAAATCCTGAAAACCAGGCCTGTTTGCGGCCCTCGAGGACTAGAGTTGTGCAGGCCTGACTTGCTGTTCAGCACACCATCCTTGTTTTAAATTTTATTAATAAAGAATTTTTTTTACTAACACCATACTGTGGTGCTGTAAATGTGTTGACGTTCTGTATTTTAATAAAGGAGATGTTGCGTGTTTTAAATTTTATTAATAAAGAATTTTTTTTACTGACACCACACTGGTGCTGTAAATGTGTTGACTTTCTGTACTTTAATAAAGGAGATGTTGCGTGTTTAAAATTTTATGAATAAAGATTTTTTTTTACCTACACAAGACCTGCACAACTCCAGTCCTCGAGGGCGCAAACAGGCCCGGTTTTCAGGATATCCTGAAAACAGGGCCTGTTTGCGGCCATCGAGGACTGGAGTTGTGCAGGCCTGACTTGCTGTTCAGCACACCATCCTACTGTAAATGTTGTGACTTTCTGTACATAAATGTTTTTACTAGCAGTACACCATACACCTGTAAATGTTTTGACTTTCTGTACATAAATGTTTTTACTAGCAGTACACCATACACCTGTAAATGTTTTGACTTTCTGTACTTAAATGTTTTTACTAGCAGTACACCATACACCTGTAAATGTTTTGAATTGCTGTACACTTTAAATGTTTTTAAAATGTATTTGAAAATAAATGTTTTTGTACTTACTCCACCAATAACAGAAAATGTTGATTTGTTTTAAATTGTTACATTGTTTCCTTTTATACTGTAACAAAATACAGTGTTTCTAGAACATACTGTACAGTACTGTCCAGGCATATTGTATAGTACTGTACTGTATACTGTAGGCATGCTCAGTACATCACAAGAGTATTAAAACAATACATGCTGTACGGGTATAGAATACACATATGTACTGGAATACATGTAGAATAAATGCATACTTTTTATTTTTCGGGTTTATTATACAGTATATATATATAAAAAAGTATTGTATATGGTCTGAAAACAACAGCATACTGTTTCAGGTTTTCTATGAAGCTCTCAGTTACAGTATTCTATCCTAATCAATAACAATGGCCACTAAACTGTTGACTCCGGTACGTGGTTTTTTAAATCCGATTCAGCAATGTGCAGGCATTGTTACACAAAGCGATATTATCCATTGAAATCCCTCCATTTGCCGTTTTCCGCATGAGATGACAAAGTTTTATTTTCTGAGGAAAAACAAAAGTACAAGTTTTACTGTAATGGTCAGTCAGTCCCCTAAAGAAGTTCCCACAGTCAGTCCCACCAATAATTTTCTAGGGGGGCGTCTCCTGTTCACATGCGCATGCGCCTACTGTCGATGTGATGACACGCATATGCGTTTCAAGAAGGTTCCAATGCGCATGCGCCTAGCTTTCCACCAATTGTTAAGTATCTACTGTAGAAGCTGCTAAGCCAATGATATTGCTTAAAGGAGAATCGCTTGACTGTGCATTGATATTGATATTTCAAAAACAGAAAAAAATACGGCAACATTACTCACCATAGACTTTGCCAATCAGCTGGCGCTGAGCCACTGCCAGTCCCATATTCTTGATTATACACGTAGTTGACAGGTGACAGCGGGACTACTACACCTGTAGTCAGCTGATGAGGCTGGAAATCGCTTTGGTACATGGAAGCTTGCTGGAATCTGTACACGAAATCCGGCTCAAGCTGCAGGTATCCAGGCGGGGATAGATAGCAAGGGTTTCCGGTCACTAGGTTTTCACTGACGGTCGGACCGTTATTGGAAGCTGGCGCTGTCGCTGGCACATTGCTTGCCTGCGACTGACTTTTCTTAGTTGGTTTTAACATGACCTTTCACCTTTTGAAGTCTCCATGATCAAAGATACGGGAAAAATCTGGTGCTACACACCAATACCCTCCTTTAACACCATGTTCGGGATCAATACGAAAACAACACGGATCGATACATAACTTTTTCCTTATTGCACGCTTCCACACATGAGCATCTGGTGAAAATTTGTAAAAGTCATAGTTTTCGATAAAATACTGATAAATTTGACCAACTGTTGCCATCTTATCATCTGTTGCATTAATTGCAGCCCATATTAAATAAGCGTACGTTCTGTCAGGTTTTTGGAACACGGACTGCAGTTGTGCACTCATGTCGGGACTCTCAGGACAATAAAACAAGACCAGACACTGTGCATTTATTTTTTAATATGAATAGCCTAAATTGATACATTATTGTAACTTCTTCAGTTCCAAGGTCAATTTACAATGGACCACTGTGGTATTTTTTTAAACACCTGCAAGTTGACACATTACTGAAGTGCATGCGCATTACAATTCATGAATATCTGCCACCTGGCGGATACGCGAAGAATTGCAACCAATTAAATCCGAATCATTATCAATAAACACATCAATAAACACATCAACCGCGGGTGACGCCAACATGAATGCAACATGAATGCGGCATGAACGCAGTGAAGTGCAAGGCATTCGGAAAAAATCCCCGAAAAAATTCGGAGATGTTGGAGAATAAAATGGGCCGCGGCTGTAGCTACAGTACCTTTTGAATGTGAGAGGAGAATGTGAGAGAGGAGTTGAGTGTGGCCACTAGGCAGCGTGCTTGGGCTACTGGGGGAATGATGTTACTTCCAACAGTAATGTGGAAGGTGGAAGCAGAGCCAGATTTGAAGGAAATATGAGGAGCTCTGTTTTTGGCATGTTAAGTTTAACAGACGACAGAGAAGCCCAATGCTACATCCAACATGACAGAAATACACAGTAAAATACTTATATATTCTCTTGAAATAGGGTCATTTAGTTTAACCCTTTGGCCAAAGCATTGTAAGCTTGCGAGCCACATCAAGGCAGGCACCTGTTCGCAAGTCCTAACACTACCAGATAAAATACCAATATATCTCTATTAGGATTAAAATTCTCATTTACCTCTATTAGGAGGGAGAAAGACCACAGTGGGTCTATATCCAGCAGAATGAGGCACTTGCAAACTAGTGCCCCTCCCCACCTCCTTAGTTTGCAAGTGCCTCATTCTGCTGGATATAGACCCACTGTGGTCTTTCTCCCTCCTAATAGAGGTAAATGAGAATTTTAATCCTAATAGAGATATATTGGTATTTTATCTGGTAGTGTTAGGACTTGCGAACAGGTGCCTGCCTTGATGTGGCTCACAAGCTTACAATGCTTTGGCCAAAGGGTTAAACTAAATGACCCTATTTCAAGAGAATATATAAGTATTTTACTGTGTATTTCTGTCATGTTGGATGTAGCATTGGGCTTCTCTGTCGTCTGTTGTATACATATGCCACACTCAATAGCACTCCATTTTGACACATATACATATATATATATTGTGGGGGCTCAGGGGTTCCCAAAAAGAGCTTACTGGGGTTCTGTGTTATGTTAAGTTTAAGTCAGCGGAGAGCCATCCAGGATGATATAGCGGAGAGACATTCAGAAACTTTGGTCTGTACAGCAGGTGTAAGATATGGGGTTGAAAAGTAAATTTGTGTGTCATCAGCATAGGGATGATATTTGAACCCAAGAGATGTGATTAGGTCAGCTAGAGAGAGTGTGTAAAGAGAAAAGAGAAGCCATGCACCTTAGTGTGTGCAGACAGCATGTGTGGTATAGCTCTCAATCACTTCCAAAGACATGCCCCACAATACCTTGCTGATTTGACTGCAAAGCATAGTGGGTTGCGAGTTTTGAAGCTCCTGCTGTAATTGACAGCTAAACCCCTCATGCTACAGTGCAGTTTGTGGCCTTAAAGTGTGCATTCCTCCATGGCTGTGGGTTCAGAAACCCTCTATAATGCATGATATTTGCGATTACATTTTTGGGGGCGGGGCGTACCCCTTGGAGACACCTCAGGAACCCCTAGGGGCCATGGTGGATTTTCAGACACTTACATATGGTGGCCACCTCCTTGCTGCCGCCCTCCATTCGAATTCCCGTATCAAATAACGCCACAGTCGTCACCAACGTGACATTGCATTTGATGTCACGTCATGGCAACGAGACACCGTGTGATGTCACAGTGGTGATGTCCGCAGCGCTATTTGACCCTGGGATTCGAATGGAAATGTAGGGCGGCAGCAAGAGGCTGCCACCACATGTATGTGCCTTCCCATCAGGCCCGGTAGGCCCAAGAGCACGGCAAATGTATAGAGGGGCAGGCATTTTTGATGCCCCAAATTTTGCCGCCCTAGACTCGTGCCTAACCTACACATAGAAATGTTACTGTGAGTTCTTCAGTCACAGGCAGTGTTCTAGAACCAAGAACAGAAACGTAATAGATATTTCTGTAACTGAAGATTTGGCTTTATGGTGTTTTACATGTGCTGCACATTTTTCATGTTCATAAAGAGGAACTTAGTCTTGTGTAATGTGGGTGTGTAACTGTGACTAGACAGATAAATAGTGATTCACTTATGAGCTGGATAGCCCTGGGCAGTAAGTAAAGGTAAAGCAAGCATATGAAGTCATCAATTGCTGTAATGTTTTGTTCCTCATCATATGAAAATATATGGCCCTTATCTATAACATTATGAATCAGGAGGGCTGTCAGAGATATCCCATGACAGAACAGGAAGTTTCCGCAGCACCATCAGTCATTTCCTGGGTGTGTTTCACATACAGTACAATAAATTATAGATGTAGTTCTATATGTACTAGCATATTAGATACTATTCAGTGGGTCTGAAATTGATCACAAAGTAATATGCCACAGTTCTAGTAATCTAGTAGTAAATGTGGTCATTCTCATAGCTCCGATTTTGTCATTGCCAAACCGCGTGGTTTAACAGCCAATCTGCACCGGTTCTTCTTTTGTTTCATTTTCCAGCCGTATATAAAGCATTCGTTTTAGACAGCATGTGTCAGTGGAGAATCAGGTAGACAGATTGGGCTAGGCATTTGGAGGTATTTGTGAATAGTGTGCATTTGAATCAATTTCGGAGTGAGTAGTCCTTTGTTGTTATATTTTCCATTAAACAAAAAGTGTTCGTCTTGTCAGTGTGAAAGTTTCCTCTTAGTGTATCTTTATTTTTGTAGAAGAAATTGGTCTAAAGAAAGACCAAAATATCCAGAGCTCTAAATGCAGTAATAGTGGTGTCACGCTGGAATCAAATGCTGTTATATAAAGACATATGTCCAGTACTTGAAGGGTCTATGATGAAAGTCTGCAAGTGCGTGGTTTGTAAGTGCTTTTTTCAAGTGCTTTTTTCAATGTCTCTTTGAAAAAGCGCCCTGTGCGTGAAACATGTCACAGTGCTATTAGGATGTCTGTCCTTATGCCTTTTTAGCTAATAAATTCTTGAAAGAACTTTCGTGTCCTATTCTTCATTGGTGTGGCTGTGCTTCGGCTCCTACGTGGATATACTCTCTATCTTTAGTTTTGTGTGGGTTTGGGGAAGTGAGTGACGGAGGGGAGGAGAGGGAGTGGGAATGTGTGTGCGAGTGGGCATGAGAGGAGGGTGAATGAGAGGTGTGGGGAGCAGTGGCGGATTTACCATTAGGCCCGATAGGTCCAGGCCAGCAAAATTTGGGTGTGGCAAAAATGTCCACCCCCATATACAGATGCCACACTCTCGGGCCTATCGAGTCTGATGGGAAGGCACCTGTGGCAGCCGCCTCCTTGCTGCCACCCTCCTCCTTCCAAATTGCATCGTCAAATGACGCCACATGCATCACCAATGTGACATCACACGGCGCCTCGTTGCCATGGCAACGTGACATTGCCATGGCAACGTGACATTGCAACATCAAATTACGCAATGACGTCTGTTGCGTATTCACCAACGTGACGCTGTGTGATGTCACGTTGGTGACGTACACAGTGTCATTTGACGCTGTGATTCAGAAGAAGGAGGGTGGCAGCAAGAGGTGGCCGCCACAGGTAAGTGCATAGGGGCAGCGGATCTTCAAATCCACCGCTGTTGGGCAGTCAAGGTGTGTGGATTAAAGATGTGTGTGGGAGGTAAGGAGACCTAGAGGGGCAGGTAAAGGAGCAGGGTCAGCCAGAGGGCTCTGGGAATAGTGCTCAGGAGAGGGTTAGTGACTATCATACCTATTGAAGCCTCAGAGGCTCCGGCAGTAGAGGCATCTCCAGAAGCACATAGGCAACATGCAACATGTTGAACTGGTGCGGAACATCAGGTTTTTCCAAGAGGAGAACAAGATCCTGATTAAGCAGGTGGTCGGACACTATGATCGGCTGTTTGATCGCTTTTCAGGTAAGGACACCAATAACAGAAGTACAGTGTCCCAATTAAGAATGACATGTCCCAAAAATATTGACATTAACATGTACCATGCATATTCACACAACCATTTATATGTAAAATACAAACATGCTGTGCATACATGCTATGGGTTGGGCATAAATATTTAACCCCTCGGAGACATGGCACATTTTAGGGAGCCATACCTTAGAAAATATAATAAAGAGGGGGGCTGCAAACCCCACAATGTTCACGTTTTAATTATTATGACATTTCTACTCCTTAATCATTTCACTCTCTACACCTACAGTACAGTAACCTATACTAACAACATCTCAACATTTGTGGTACTGTTAGCAGCCAGCACTAAGAGTTCTGAAAATAATCATTTGTGGCAGGAGATCTGCTACCAGGTCACTGTTGTAGGAGTGGCAGTCCGGACCTGGAAAAGTGGTTCTCGGACCTGGAGAGAAAGGTGTGGCAGAAGGAGGCTAACAGTGCCATGCCTCAAAGACAAGAGGAGGTCGCCTCCAACCCCTGGGTATGATCCCAATAGAGGAGTGGCTGAGCCCAGAGGGAATCCGGGATACGAAGTGCATGGGACATCGGCACAGTGAGTCCGATCTGGAACAAGATGGCCTCAATGAAGATCACAAGGTATTAATGGTGAATATCGTGACTAAATTAATGAGTTAACACAAGTATTCACTTATGTACAGTACTGTGGCATAACCTACAAACTCATCAAATCATAAAACATTCAAAATGTGGAAGTGAACAATTTGCCAGTAGAGTTCCGACATTCACATAGTTTTTGTGTGATCAAAGGCCCTCACATAAATACCTGGATAGCAAAGCCATGGCTGTAATAATACCATCATGTCAGTAAGCGTGCGTAACAAAATGGCAATGTACAGTTGTAAACTGTGGAGCTCACTTATGAAAAATCAATAACCTATACAGTTATTGCTTACAAACATGATTCGTTTTAATTGTCAGTGTAGTACTCATGGGAACTAAAAAGTTTTAAAGACATATTTAAAAGATACTAACTAAAGGGTGTGATATTGTTTTAAACAGTCTCCAAATCACATTACAAATGCAGTTTGTACAACATCAATCTTTGCACACCTGAAGCAATCATGGCTCTATATTCAGGAAAAATACATGTTTAGACCATGCAATGGACACAGAAATTGGATTCTATTACAGGTAACGGCATCTTCACATACTCACATCTATGTAGCAATATTCTTATTTAAAATCTTAACCTGTACACAGGGTCATTAACATCCATGGAGGTAGGACAGGTCATGGACGTAGCTAAATTGACTGTGCACGCTCTATGGCACTACTGCCCTCAGAAATGGGCAGACCAGTTGGGGCACAATGTAGAAACAGAAAAAAGTGGCAGAGCACTACAAACAGTATCCAAAATTAAATGAAGAGGAAAGTGCATAATCCATGTAAAAAATAATTATTTATTGGTCATAGTGGACAAAAAAGGGCAAGGTGCAGCCCTACCAATGTTTCACGCTTCCCAGAGCGCGGTGTCAAGGTAAGTGCTCTGGGAAGCGTGAAACGTTGGTAGGGCTGCACCTTGCCCTTTTACGTCCACTATGACCAATAAATAATATTTTTTTACATGGATTATGCACTTTCCTCTTCATTTAATTTTGGATACTGTTTGTAGTGCTCTGCCACTTTTTTCTGTTTCTACATTTTGTTCCAATTGGACGGAGGCACATCAGGACCTCTGGGAATCTGAATTTACATGGACGCTGAAGCACAAACAGTGAGTTTTTTTGCTTGCTACATGTTTCCCTACTATGCATTTCCGGACATTTGGTACTATCTAGGGTGAATTATATGCAGTGTTCGACAAATACGGTCCCCTGGACGCCCTGGGCGACTGCATTTTACCCCCTGGTGAGTTGTTTTGGAGGGGTGGCATTTTGGCATTGTCCTCCTCTAACTGCACTTAAAATGGCCGCACGGCTAAAGCAGCGCGCCACATGTCATCCCCCTCCCTCCCCCCCTTAGCCTCATCCTACAGGAGCGTGGGAGGGGCGGGCACCAGACAGGAGCCACCAGGAGTGTTGCGGGGCCTGGGGGGAGCGTGCTCCTGATGCCAACACGAGGCGGAGGCAGCAGCAACGGACCAGGTACTGGGGAAGGGACACACACGTGCACACCACCCCCTGCAGAGCCGAGGTAGCTATCCCGGGCCGGGAGGCTGCGGTGGGCCGAGCCCTAGCTGTCCCGGTGCTGTGTCCCCCCAGGTCCCCGCTTCCCCCCACCCCCGGTCCCAGTGTCAATCCGCGGGGCAGGAGATGGGAGCGGGGATGACCCCTCGGGAGATGAGCATGGAGGGGGGGGGGGGCGTGGTGGTGGTGGTCCAGGTCGCGGCCTTTCCTCTCTTTCCGCCCTGCCCCCCTGTGGGTGTAGAGAGAGAGAGAGAGAGTGTGTGTGTGTGTGTATATGGGAGAATGTGTGTGTGTGTGTATATGGGAGAATGTGTGTGTGTGTGTTTATGGGAGTATGTGTGTGACTCCAGAGGTACCCCCCAATAGTCACCCCCTCCCCAACCAGTAGCCCAGTCAGTCACCCCCCCCAGTCAGTCACCCCTCCCCCCAGTCAGTCAACCCCCCCCAGTCAGTCACCCCTCCCCCCAGTCAGTCACCCCCCCAGTCAGTCACCCCCCTAGTCAGTCACCCCCCAGTCAGTCACCCCATCTCCCCTCTTTCTGGTCTCCCCCGTCTCCCCTCTCTCTGGTCTCCCCCGTCTCCCCTCTCTCTGGTCTCCCCCGTCTCCCCTCTCTGGTCTCCCCCGTCTCCCCTCTCTCTGGTCTCCCCCATCTCCCCTCTCTCTTTCTTTCCCGTCTCCCCTCTCTCTTTCTCTCCCCTATCTCTTTCTCTCTCCCCTCTCTGTCTCTCTCCCCTCTCTGTCTCTGTCTCTCTCCCCTCTCTGTCTCTGTCTCTCTCCCCTCTCTGTCTCTGTCTCCTCTCTCTGTCTCTGTCTCTCTCCCCTCTCTGTCTCTGTCTCTCTCCCCTCTCTGTCTCTGTCTCTTTCCCTCTCCCCTCTCTCTCTGTCTCCCCTCTCTCTCTTCCCTCTCTGTATCTGGATATCTTATTTACCCTATATATCTTAACTGTCCTATACTACACCGAAATAACCTACTGTATACTGCTTTCTTCCCAATTTGACTCTCAAGCTTCCGACGGGAGATATTGGAATCCCCCCTAACCCAGAAGACAGGTAGAGAACACCTCCCTTCCAACTTATAACATTGCAGGAATGAGGTACCTGGACATTGAGGGACAGCGGATCAGGTAAGATCCCAGGCGGGATTGCTGCTTTAGATATTGTGAAGCGGGGGCATCCAGCCACCGGATAAAGGGTGCAGGAAACTAGTCATTCACATCTGGCTTTTTTTGTAAATCCGACATTTACACACACATACACACACGCGTAACCAGGACTAATTGTAGTATAATGTAATACAATAAATAAACTTATGTCAAAAACGAATGTTGTTCTTACTAGGAATTTATTAATGTATTCATTTTTTAAGCGGGGCGGGACTAGGAGCGGGACTAGGGGGCGTGTAGATTTTTTTGTTCGGCGAGTAGATTTTTGTGTGATTTGTCGACCACTGATTATATGGTTATGGTTTCTGGACTTATTGTGTACACATTCTCACTAAGAGTTGTGATTTACCATCCAGGATACCACACCCAGTACCTGTCTCAATCAAGTTTTATCAGGGGGTCATCTTACAAGTATCCAATTATATGCTTACTACTATTTTCTGTTACTGGTCTTTAGCATTACGCATCTATAGTTACCAGTTGGGGCACAGGCAGGGAATCAGTGCGAGACCGGTGCCACTCTGAGAAACTGCACCAACGCTGCTACAATGCTTTAGGCTCCAGGACTCTTGGAGGCGTCACCGCAAGCTGATGGCCTTAGCGTACGCTAATGCCCTTACCAGCCAGACAAAATCAGCTGGTCTGCATTATGTAGCTGGCCATTGAAGTCATGCTCCCTGGATCCAGAGTGCCAACCACAATTTCTGCTGCCAACAATTCTTCTGGTCAATCAGTCGTTCTCCCCCCCCCCTTCCACTCCAGAGCTGCTCCCCTCTGCACACAAGCAGAACACTAAGGGTTAACATCTGCATTGGTTTAGTCCTATGTGTTTCGTCAACCCCACCTACTGGAATGTTAATGAACCAGGAGGACAAAGGCCTATGAAACTACAACTGCATTTAATCTGAATGCCTGCAGTCTACATCTGTGTCGCCCCATAGGCGAACAGTTTTTGGCGCAGCTTAAGGGCAGCTAAAAAGTGTGAGCCATTTGCAGTCGTTCACTGATGTTTGGTAATGTTAAAGCTGCTCTATTGCAATCTAAAACTCACCCTTTTATCCCCTCTACCCAATTTTCCAAATTACCTGGCCTTATAGACAGCAAGATTCTTGAGGCAGGGCCTCTTCCAACACATTGCAAGGTCATCCTACCTCTTCTAACACCATTTTAATCATGTCTGTAAAGTTTACATACGCCATGAAATGTCTGTGAAATGATTGTATAACCTCTGTTCATTTAATGTAACCATGTAATGTTATTATAACTCTGTGCCCAGGACATACGTGAAAAGGAGAGGTTACTCTCAATGTATTACTTCCTGGTAAAACATTTTATAAATAAATAAATATTGGCCTCATATCGTCACACTAGACTTGCTATGCATCGTGGCAGGCGACGTCACCATTCAAGACGATAGTGAAGTGGTTACTGACCAATGTTTTCAAGTTTTAATAACGTTTCATAGTTATAACGTTTTTAAAAAAAATTATCAGTTATATTTTGGGGGGCACTTTTCTTAACAGGTTTAATCATAATTACACTGTACAAAATCAAAATTTATTTACGTACATGAAACATTCTAGGACATTAGTGTAGCATACATTAAAAACACTATACATTTTCTTCTCTACCCAAGTAATAATACTTTCACACAAATGAAGAATAGGAACACAAAACATAGTTCGTTGTCCATACAATGACTGGCCAGAAGCTAACACTTTCATACATGTCATACTTACCATGGAGAAGAATGAATCAGGAGGCTGCATCCACCTCCATGAGGAAGAATGGGCTTCCCGCACTCGAGCTGTCCAGGACCTTCTTTTAAAGTCAGTCTCCCCTTGCTGCTAGCTGTGTGGAAGCGCCTCCTCAAAAACGCTCCTAAAGGGGGCTCCAAATGAAGACCCCAAAGACAGAAAAAAGTACAATGCACTTCTTTTTTTTCTTTTTTTCTGTCCAAAGGGAATGACTAGTACTCATAGGGACCGTCTAGAGTGCTGAAAGCCGTCTTCCACTCGTCGACCTGGCGAATCCTCACTAGGTTATATGCACCACGCAAGTCTAATTTGGTGAAGATGGTAGAGCCCTGAAGGCGATCAAAAAGTTCAGAGATCATTGATAATGGGTAACAATTCTTTAGTGTGATCTTCTTAAGACCTCTGTTGTCAATGCAAGGGCAAAGAGAACCATCTTTATTCTTGACAAAAAAAAATCCTGCTCCACCTTAGATTTTCCTGTATGTACTCTGACTTGGCTTTGGTCTCTGGGAGTGAGAGAGGGTAAGATCTTCCTCTAGGAAGAACAGAACTGGGTAAGAGGTCAATCGGGCAGTCAAATGAATGATGGAGAGGTAGAGCTTCAGATCGTGCCTTGTCGAAGACATCCCGGAAGTCTGTGTAGATCTCTGTCAAGCTGCTCTTATCCTCTCCGGGAGTACTCAAACCGCATATCTGTTAAGCATGGATCGCACAGGTCTTGGCACACAGGGTGCTTGTAAGAGGACATGTGCAGAGGTACGCAATGGAGACTGTTTTAAGGTGAAATTAAAACAAGGCTTTATTGTGCCTGTCGCTTTAAACACAGCAAACATATGAAATATAATGAGCCAAACAAAACCTACTCCACTTTGGCATATATGTATATTTATATTCCAGCCCTCTTTAACTGGGTGGCTACCCAAGCTATTCATCAGCCCAAGTCATATAGATATATACAGATATAGCTAACAGTCATTGGAAAATAAAGTCTTATCTGTTTGCTGGGTTGCTGCCTTTTCTCCGGATATATCAGCATCCAGGTTTAGAAGTCTTATTTGTCAGCTGGGTTGTATCTTGCAAGCTCCAGACATCTCTGTGTTCCCTCGGTCAGTCTCACCTGTGAGACACAGGAACCTCTGCTCTGTCTGTTTCCTGGTACAGCTCACGTGTGAGCTCAGGAACAATCTCACTTTCCTGTCTCAGAGGCAGGCTTTTCTGACACCTGTAATCAGCCAGGTGGTGTTTATTAATTGTCTACCAGCAGTTAACCACCACACTGCTGGATTAGAGGCACATTTTTTAACAGGGATAAGTCCCCTGTTACATACCTCCCCTGTTTGTGGGAAGCTCGGGCTTGCTACAGCCAAAGCCCATCCTTCCACTCTCATTCAAGATCTTTCTATGACTTAAATGATTGTGGATGGAGGAAGAGAACCCTCAGTCCCGCTGGGATTGGAGCCCTTTCTCCAGTTTATTTGTGTCTCCTCCCGAAGGTGCTGGTGCTCAACACTCCTCAGTCGCTCGAGGAGGACTTTTCCCAAGTATCGTCTTCTTTCTGAGTGCGTGGTCATGAGATTTCCCTTGCTTCGGGCGGTCCTCTTTTTGTAGCTAAACTGTATGGCGACAGTAGAGCAGTTAGGACTAGCCCTTTGAGTTTTCCGCCCTTGAAGCTGTCTTTCTGCACTTCCTCCACTCAACGGAGTCGCCAGTTCAGCTTCTTTGGGATTGAGTTGCACTTCCACCTCCCTTTCCAGAGAACGTCCTATCTTCTCAGCTTCACCAGCTAAGGATTTCTCTGGTTTTGATTCGGCACGTATACCTTTTTTTGTTGCCTATTGGGTAGCTGAAGATTTAGCTAGTGCTTGCTTGCTTAGGTGGTTTAGACTTTGCAGCCTTGTTTTTTAGGTGAGAGGTGTTCCCAGCTCTCACTGTACCCTTTTTTCTTTGGGTTTTTGTGGCTGTGGGATACTGACGCTTGGTCAGGGTCAATACTTGTCTTTGTAGTACTGTAATCTCATCCGCGAGAGATCCCTGTTTTTTGAGGGCGTCTTGCAAGTCTCTTCTCAGGGAATTTATCTGCGCACTTTGCTTTCTCTGAGTTTGTATCAGAGTCTCCTTCATATTCTGGAGCTCTGTAATTTTTGTCGTCACGGTTGCCGCTGCGTCTGTTTTCTCCTTGGTGTACTGGCTCAAGGGGATGGAACAGACTCTCTGTTTCTCCAGCTCTTGCTCCAGTTTCTGGGCCTTCTCCCACTCCCTCTCATACATAGTCACCTGGTATCAAAGTTCCGCCTCCAACGATGCTCTGGTGACATGCAGCGTGGCCTTTAGCTCCTCATATTGCTCTGTGGGGACGCACCGGGTATTCAGACATTCCTGCAGTGCTTGTACCTCTTTAGCAGCCTGCAGATTTTCTTCCTGCAGAGTTCGCTGCTTCTTTCGGTATTCTGGAGGTGTGTATGCAGACCTTGTAGTTGGTTCTGCAGTCGGTGCTCTGCATCAAACTTTTCACCTTCCAGAAGTTTCTTTATTTTTTCCAACTCGTGGAGCTTTTCATTCTTTCCATTGACGTGGTGTGTCAACTCAGAATTGTCTTTTTTTAGTCTTAAATTTTCTCTTTTTTCAGTCTCTGTAATATTCAGGGCTTCCTTGTAGTCCACCTTCCATTTTTGCACCTCTGTTTGGAGACTTACTGTCTCCTGGCATGAGATGTCCATATCTAGGTTGAGGGTCTGAAGCTCTTTCTGAGAGACTTTGAGATCTATATTAAGATTGACAATAGTTTTTTTAGAATTGTCCAGCTCTTTAGCGAGACTGTGAAGTTCCTTTTTGGAGACTTCCAGTTTTGTGTGGCAGCTGCCGATCTCGTGGTGTGAGGCATCCAGTGCTGTGCGGAGTGTATGAACCTCCATCTGGGATACGTCCACCTCTGTCCGGACACTGTTGACCTCTTGTTGCAAGGCATTCAGTTCTAGGCGAAGACTGTGAACCTCTTGCTGAACGACTGTAATCTCCTTCAGTGCCTCCTCATACTTCTGCTTCAGCTTAACCATTATTTTATCGGATTGGCTCTGCTTTTCCACCATGGTGGCATTAGTAGCGTTTGCAGTATCTAGCTCAGTCTTGAGATCGTCCAATTCTGTCCTGGCCAAAGAGTACATCGTGAGCACATTGTTCTGTAGCTCCACGTTATTTTTCTGTAGCTCTGTATAAACATCTTTCTTCAGTTTCAATTGTTCACGGAGCAGATCACAGTCACGCCTGGCAATTTTTAGGGCATCTTCAGGGCTGGTCAAGTGATCGTCACCTATTGGTTCCGGCTCTGCTTCCCTGGTATGGTTGGTTGAGGGTTCCTCCCTGTTGGCACCGGACAGACACTTCTTTGGGTTACACGACTTCTGCCTTGGGCCCTCTGGATCTTCTGTCATCCGCGTGACGAATCCTCCATTTTCCTGATCACCCTGGCAGTGGGCACCATTGGGTTAATCCCTTCTCACTCTAGGTAGGACAGGAAATAGACTTTTGCAGGTAGGCCATATAAGGCCCCTCCCTCTACCTGCACCTTAGTCTTTTTCCTGTCCTCACAGCTAGGTGTAGGATTTTTTTATTTTCTAACAGGACTCACCTACTGCACCTTGTGCAGATATCCAGGGTCTCAGCCTCTCTGCCCTGAAGCTCCGATCGACGCGCCCTACGGGTGGCAAGACGGAGACCCCTTAGAGTCGGGGGAGCCCCTGTTGGGGGGGGGAGCAGCTGCAGCCACGGGTGGGGAAGCTTAGGTGCAAAGCCCCAGGACCAAACAAAGGCACACAGCAGCTGCAGCTGGGAGCCGTGGAGGCCCAGACTCACCGCATTAGCGTCTGGTACGCTGCGGTAAAGTACCCAGGAGCCCGCTACACGCGGAGGGGGGAGCAGCCATAGCTGCGAGCGGAAGGCTCAATGACCGCACTAGCGTCTGTGGATGCGGCGGTAAAACTACCCCAGGAACTCTGCTAGAAGCGGAAGGAGTAGCAGCTTTAGCTGCGAACCGGGAAAGGTTCTTTTGACCGCGTGAGTATTTGAAATACTGCGGAAAAAAAGGGTACAGTACACGCGGCCGCTTGGGAGCGCGCGCGTCACGCCGGCAGATACGTGCACAGCACGTGAGCCGTGCACGAGCACTTGATGATGTCAGAGAAGCGACGACCACACTGTGTGTATGTGTGAGGAGAGCTGCAGCATGGAACGCTCAGCAGGGAGAAGCCAAGTGCTGGAAATGGATTCAAAAACGGAAACACCCAAAACTTCCGTTCCCAAGACTAGGTGAGTCCTTAGTTTTAGTTCTACAGGGGAAAGAGAGATGGTGTATATATATACATTAGGGTGTATGTTTAGTATTTATTTTGTTTTTATAATTTAGTTCGGTGGTTACCCTCCCAGAAGCAGAATCTTCAAAAGGGAAGGGGGAATCCCTGCAACATAAAAGAAAGGTTGCTAAGAAAACTAAATGGTGTTCAGCTTGTGAAAAACCAGCCCTAATAGGGAAGAAATTATGTGAAGATTGTCTTAAGGCAGCAGCAGGTGACAATGAACAAATGAGCAATTTCCTTGTATTAATGAAGGAGGCAGTTAAACAGAGTGTGGATGAAGCAGTCCAGCAAGCAGTTAACCCTACGCAGAAAAGATCTAGATCCCAAACCAGTTTGGATAAAGGGAAAGGGTTTTCGTCAGATGAGTCTGAAATTGATTGTTTTCAAATATCAGAAGGGGAAGTGGATTCATCAGATCAAGATATTCAGGAGGAAGAATCTGAATTTGATGTAGAGATGGTGGATCCACTTATCAAAGCCATGAGACAGGCGTTAGAACTAGAAGACACTGAGGAGTAAACCCACAAGAAGGATAAACTTTTTGGGGCAAGACAAAAGAAAGGTAGAGAGTTTCCTATCCATCAAGTGATTAAAGACCTCATTCAGGTGGAACTGGCTCGACCAGATGCCAAAATATTTGCGCCTAAAAGATTTGGGAAGATGTATCCATTCCCACAGGAAGAGGTAAAAAATTGGGAGGTTAGCCCAAGGGTGGATACTGCTATTTCCAGAATAGTAAAAAAGACCACAATCCCAATAGAGGAAACTGCGTCACTAAGGGACGCTATGGATAAGAAAATGGATTATGTTTTAAAAAAAGCATATGTTACCGCAGGAACAGCCTACAAACCTGCCATAGCAAGGGCTATGCGAGTATGGATTGCCAACATTGAAGAGGCAATAGACAAAGGTGTAAAAAGAGTGCTATTCTTAAAGCACTATCAGAAGTAAAATGGGCAACAGATTACATAGCAGAAGCTTCGTTGGATGCAGTAAAATTAGCTGCCAAATCTATGGCACTGACAGTATCAGCAAGAAGGGCTTTATGGCTCAGACAGTGGATGGCTGACACAGCATCAAAGAATACCTTGTGTGCATTACCATTTGAAGGTGAATTCCTCTTCGGCAGCAAACTGGATGCAATAATAACAAAAGCATCAGGAGGTAAGAGCACTTTTTTACCTCAGGAATACAGAGCCAGAAGATTCGGCTTCCAACAGGCTAATAGAAACCAGTATAAAGAAGCAAAGACATATAGACCTGGTAGGTCTTTCCCAAGACAAACAACATGGAGAGGTGGCCAGAATCGGCTTTTTCGTGGCTCCAGAGGAAGAGGATCATTCACAAGGAATAAGTCCACATGAAGGTCAGAGGGCCCAGCAATTGTCCGTAGGAGGGCGGCTGAGACAGTTTTATACAACATGGGCCCAAACAATACTGGACAATTGGGTATTACAGACCATTCGTCAGGGGTACAACATAGAATTCAGGGAGATACCAAGAAGGAATATGGGCGTAATAACATGTATACAGTCCAAGGAAAAAAGAAGACAGATGAATTCGGCTTTAAAGAAATTATTACGAGCAGAAGTAATAAAGAAGGTACCTCAGGAAGACAGAGGAAGCGGAATTTATTCCAGGATTTTTCTAGTAAAAAAACCTACTGGGGATTACAGAGCAATCCTAGACCTAAGAAGGGTAAATTCATTCTTGAAGATAAGAAAATTCAAGATGGTGTCCTTGAATCTGATTATTCAAGAAATACAACCAGGAGACTGGATGGTGGCGATAGACTTAAAAGACGCTTATCTGCATGTGCCCATAGCAAAAGGACATCAAAGATTCCTAAGGTTTGCAGTAAATCAAGATCATTATCAGTACACAGCGCTGCCATTTGGTCTGGCTACTTCCCCAAGGATGTTTACAAAGGTTCTAGCCCCTCTAGTGGCAGAAATGAGAGAAAGGGGGGTAGAAATATTCCCTTACCTGGACGACATCCTGGTAAAGTCAAACGATTTGGAGAAACTCCAACAAGACCAAAATATGGTAATAACCTTCCTAGAACATCACGGTTGGTTAATAAACAGAGACAAGAGCCATCTCGTACCCACTCAGCTGTTAAGATTTCTGGGCGTAGAATTCGATACAGCAAAAGGAGAAGTGAGACTACCAGAGGCAAAAAGACAAGACATAGCTATACAAACAAAGAAGCTCAGGAAAGCTACCAGGACTTCAGCAGAAGAATGCATGAAGCTCCTAGGGAAATTCGCTTCAACATTAAGCGTCACAAAATGGGCAGCACTACATATGAGACCACTGCAAAACAATTTCCTACAACAATGGAATGGGAATCACAAAGACACAAGACAAAGAATCTTGTTACACCCACACACAAAACAAGAATTAAAGTGGTGGGAAGATACCCGAAACCTGGGAAAAGGAAAAACGCTACAACCAGTACACTGGTTAAGAATTACAACAGATGCGAGCAAAACAGGTTTGGGTGCCCAGATGGGAGAAAAGATGGTGCAAGGAACCTGGGGAAACCAGGAAAAGCACCTGCCATCAAATCTACTGGAATTAAAAGCAGTACAAAGGGCCCTAGAAGCTTTCCAAGACCATATAAGAGGTGGCTGTATAAAAATAGAATCAGACAACAGGTCAGTTGTCAAGTATATAGCCAAGCAAGGAGGAACCAGGAGCAGAAAGCTGATGAATCTCACAGCAGAAATCCTCTTTTGGGCAGAACGCCACTTGTTGGATATTACAGCCATACATATCCCAGGACTAGAAAATGTCACAGCAGATTTTCTAAGTCGGAACATCATACACCCAGGAGAATTGTCATTAGATCCAGAGGTGTTTCAAGAATTGGTAGAGCGATGGGGTCATCCAGACATAGATCTTATGGCGACACCCCAGAACCGCAAGGTAAGGAACTACTGTGCCAGACAGTTTCATCCAAGTGCACAAGCTACAGATGCTCTCAGCTTCAAATGGGACTTCAAGTTGGTGTACTTGTTCCCTCCAATTACCCTAATTCCAAAAACAATCAGGAAAATCAGGGAAGACCAAGCAGAGGTGATATTCATAGCACCATATTGGCCAAGAAGGCTTTGGTTCACACACTTGGTAAATATGGCAGTAGACGCACCATGGCACATACCAGATCGCAAAGGACTGATGCGACAAGGACCAATATGTCATCCGAATGCCAAACAATGGGCTTTGGCGGCATGGCGATTGAGCGGGAAACATTGAGACTGAAGGGTTGTTCAGACAAAACAATTCAAACCCTTTTACAAGCAAGGAAAAGTTCCACATCAAGTGTATACCATAGAATCTGGCTTTGCTTTTGCGATTGGTGTGAAAAAGAGAAACAAAATTTCCTTTCACCTGGAATTGTATCTATAGTGGAGTTCCTGCATAAAGGATTTGAGAAAGGTCTCAGTCTCAGCTCGTTAAAAGTACAGGTGTCTGCATTATCAGCCTTGTTGGAAAGAAATCTGGCAATGGAAAGATTGATCATCAGGTTCTTTCAGGCAGTTAAAAGGTTAAGACCTCAAATCAAAAACAGGGTACCTACATGGGACTTGTCTCTAGTATTGGATGTACTAACAGCAGCTCCGTTTGAACCTATAGAGGAGATAGGCCTAAAATGGTTGTCATGGAAAATGGCGTTTCTGATAGCAATCACCTCAGCAAGGAGAGTGGGAGAACTACAGGCGCTATCTGCCAAGGAACCATTCCTAGTCATACATCAAGACAAGGCAGTTCTCAGACCAGTGCATCAATTCCTGCCAAAGGTGGTATCACAGTTCCACATGAATCAAGAGATTGTGATTCCGTCATTTTGTCCAGAACCAAAAAATAAGAAAGAAGAAAGACTACACAAGTTAGACGTGGTAAGATGTCTAAAGGTGTACCTGGAAAGGATGCAAGATGTCAGAAAGTCAGACAAACTATTCATCATTCCAGAGGGAACAAAGAAAGGTCAAGCAGCATCAAAGACAACAATTTCCCAGTGGATCGTGTCTTGTATTAAAAAAGCTTATGAAAGCAAAGGACAAGATAAACCTTTGAACATTAAAGCTCATTCTACAAGGGCCATGGCTACTTCATGGGCATTTAAGGCCCAGGCTACACCAGGACAAATATGCAAAGCAGCTGTCTGGTCCTCATTCAATACATTCTTGAAATACTACAGACTAGACGTACAATCATCAGCTGACGCAAGCTTTGGGCGTAGAGTGTTAGAAACTGTAGTAAAATAAAGTGTAAAGTGTATTAATAAAGGTTAAACTGATAAGGCATTAAACTGGTGTTGTCTATTCTGATGTATCCCTCCCTAAAATTTGCACTGCTTGGGTATGTCCCAATGGTGCCCACTGCCAGGGTGATCAGGAAAGGAGAAAATGTAAACAACTTACCGTAATTTTCTTTTCCTGGAACCATGGCAGTGGGCACATAGTTACCCTCCCTATGTATGTCTAATGCCTATCAGTTATATATTTTCAGCTATGGAAGAATCGTAAGACTAAGGTGCAGGTAGAGGGAGGGGCCTTATATGGCCTACCAGCAAAAGTCTATTTCCTGTCCTACCTAGAGTGAGAAGGGATTAACCCAATGGTGCCCACTGCCATGGTTCCAGGAAAAGAAAATTACGGTAAGTTGTTTAAATTTTCTCCTTTCTCTAGGCTGCAGGGCATCTCCGACCCCCTTTTTCTCTGCGGGATCTGCGGCCATGTCTATTCCTTCTATGGTCAGGGAAGAACCATTTTTCTTTTACTTTTTTCGCCTCTTTGTTTTGAATGACTCCGTCCCATCAGGAATACTGGGGTCTCCATCTTTATTTAAAATTTTAGCAGCTTCACTGGATCCACCATGCTGTTCTTGCGATTGTATTAGCTGGCGTATATATTCGGTGATCTGCTGCTCCCGCTCTTGCCGATCGCATTCGTCATCATAGAGAGCGGTCTTTTCGGTTCGTACGAGTTCAGGCACCCCCACCATTCTTGGGGTGTTTTGTGGGTGTGATTC
Organism: Ascaphus truei; assembly: GCF_040206685.1. Lineage (NCBI taxonomy): Eukaryota > Metazoa > Chordata > Amphibia > Anura > Ascaphidae > Ascaphus > Ascaphus truei. The sequence continues at coordinate 7,383,620 of NC_134488.1, forward strand.
GGTTCTGGTTCCCCATAAGAGATGTCTTCCTCCTTATCGGACTGGAAGGGCCACTCTTCCGTGGGGTAGGGTTAATTACAGGAACGCTGCATCTTGTCCTCCATTTTGGGGCTATCAGGTGTATTTTTCTTCCTGACCTCAGGAGGCGCTATTGCAGCTGTTACCACTGTTTCTAGAACCCCCAATTGTGGTAGTCCTACAGGTGGGCATATTTTGCTTGTAGTGGTCGTAGCTCTCACAGGCATCTCTGTAGCCTTTTTTTTCCTTTGGTAAGTTTTACAATATCAGCAGTACTGTGCATGCATTCACTCTCATCGTCTGAATAAGCCTGAAGGGACACTGCTCCATGCGGTGGTTTTTTTTTACACAGGCAACACATTTTCTTCCCCATTTCTGCAGAGTCTGTATTTGACTTCAGCTGGGCGGCCATTTTAAATTCCCAGGGTTTGTTTTGTTGTTTTTTTTGTTTTTTCCTCAACACAGGTGTATTCTTCACCTTGACCTATTGGGGCACTTTTTCTTTAAATACAATGCTTGCTAGCTGCCATTTCCAGCAGAGGCATTAGCCTCACACCAATTTTTTTTAAAGAAAACAATAAACAAAGCCTAGCTCCTATCATTGGAGCGCCAACTCACTTCTTGAACCCTTACTACGGCTGGAAGGCAAAACCCCTTTATCAACAACTAAATTACACATTATTGTGATAGGCAAGTAAGGTTTACCTGCTTTCACACAGTCTCTCTCTCTCTCCTCTTGGGATCGGGGAAAATAGTCCATCTGTGGTTTTGTGGCTTTGTTCAGTGCAGTGTACTTTAATTCTGGTCTCTGCTGCAGGTGAATCTTTGTTTTTGTTGCTCAGGCTGTTTGCAAGACTGCATGCAGGCAAAAAGCACAAAAAAATTTCACAGGCAATCTCCTGGGCCCCTTTTAACTTTAAGGGCCACCTCTCATCCCACCTGACACCATATGTAAGAGGACATGTGCAGAGGTACACAATGGAGACTGTTTTAAGGTGAAATTGAAACAAGGCTTTATTGTGCCTGTCGCTTTAAACACAGCAAACATATGAAAAATAGTGAGCCAAACAAAACTTGCTCCACTTTGGTGTATATGTATACTTATATTCCATCCCTCTTTAACTGGGTGGCTACCCAAGCTATTCATCAGCCCAAGTCTTATCTGTTTGCTGGGTTGCTGCCTTTTCTCCGAATATATCAGCATCCAGGTTTAGAAGTCTTATTTGTCAGCTGGGTTGTATCTTGCAAGCTCCAGACATCTCTGTGTTCCCTCGGTCAGTCTCACCTATGAGACTTAGGAACCTCTGCTCTGTCTGTTTCCTAGTTCAGCTCACATGTGAGCTCAGGAAGAATCTCCCTTTCCTGTCTCAGAGGCAGGCTTTTCTGACACCTGTAATCAGCCAGGTGGTGTTGGTTAATTGTCTACCAGCAGTTAACCACCACACTGCTGGATTAGAGGCACATTTTTGAACAGGGATAAGTGCCCTGTTACAGTGCTCCACTGGATGGGTCTTTTATTAGTCCAATCAATGTGGGGATTGTGATGTTGGAGCCATGGAAGTCCCATTACCTCGACAGGGGGCGTGTGGATCACATCTAGAGAAATATCCTCCTTGTGGCCATCCTCCATCTTGGTGTGATCTTGGTGGTTTCCAAGGAGATGAAAGCCGGTTGTAGTGGTCGACCGTCGATGGCCTCCAATCCGTTAGGAACCGCCTTTTGGATAAGCGGGATGGAGTTCTTCTCTGCAAAACTTTGGTCGATGAAGTTGCCCCCTGATCCGGAGTCGACAAAGGCCAAGGCTGTGGTCTGATAGTTCTTTGCCCGTGAGGGAGACTGGAAGCAGTATCCTGGTTGGCAAGGTTTCCTGGGTAGTAGGGGAAATACAGAGTGTTCCCAATGAGATTCCCCTGTACCTCATTGGGAGTTGGCTTTTCCCGACTTGAGTGGGCAAAGGAGCACTTGATGTCCAGAATAGCTGCTTTTACGAGAAGGACAATCTATGACGTCCCAGCTGCATGTGTTCCGCATCGTCAGAGGCGTGAAGATCTTCAGGAAAAAAATGGAAAGCGAATGATCTGGCCGGTAGTGGGCGAAGGCGAGAGCATTCAGTTTTTCTCTCTTGTAGACGTTATCTACCCGGACACAGACAGCGATCAGTTCTTCCATGTCCGTAGGGCGTTTCTGGGCAGCGAGTTCATCCTTAAGGGGTTCTGATAGTCCTTGCCAAAAAGCTGCTGACAAGGCCTCATTTTTCCATCCTGTCTCGGCCGTAATGGTGCGAAACTCTAAGGCGTATCTGGCCACAGGACGATTTTCTTTGGTGATGTGAAACAAACAAGAGGCAGCAGATAAAAGGGAAGAGCAGTGAAAACAGCGCTAATGCTATAAATATAAAAATAGAGACACAAATGTGACAAACATAAATGTAATACACTTTTAAACTTAAAGTGGGGGCTGCCAAGGCAAAAAGGTTAACACAAACCAAAACAGACAATAAAAACAAAATACCGGCGCCTCCAAAGAAAATATATATAAAACCTGACCAAATGTAAAGTCCGATATAACTGAAGAGAAATCTCTGGGAGGGATCTTCAATGAAGTCTCATGGGAGGACAAACAAACAAATAAGACAAAAACAAGAAAGAAAAAAGAAAAAGATCATAGTGCAACTAAAAACAACAATAAACAAATAAACACTGAAAAGATTGGCAAGGAAATAATTACAAATTTAATGCAAGTGAATAAAAATATATAAATAAAACAACAAACACATGTATGTTGGGCTAGAGACGCTAGTAAAGCTATGACATCCGGTAGGGGTAAAATTAAAACCCTACATACAGCAAGGCTGAAGGATATAAGCCCGTAGCACAACTGTCCAGTAGTTTAGACCAATGCCTAGGCAGTAGATGGTAGTAGCACAGCCTCCAAAGGTCCACGGTGCCGGGACGGCCACTGCTGCCACACACGCAGGTTAACAGGTGTGTAAGGGGTGCCGCAGGGAAGAGCCGGGACCCCACGCTGCCGGAGGGATCACTGGAGCAGCTCACGCAGACCCAAGAATCGCGCGATAGACTGGTGACGTCACACCGCAGCGCGAAGGCAGGGGAAGCGCCCGGAAAGGAAGAAGGGAACTCGGAAAGCTCAGGCAAAGTCTAAAAGGGACAGTGGGCTATCGGAGGAGGATGTAAAAAGTCTCAGCCAGATAGAAACCACCCTACGCATTTCGTGACGTCAGTCACTTCGTCAGGGGCATGATGGGAATACAAAGTGCTGGCATATATATACCATAGCACTAATTAAAACATTACATAAAACAATGGCATAAAGTGTAACAATCAACTAGTCAATCTTTAACAGTGATAACAGATATACATCAAACTAATTGGACATGAATACATATGTAAAAATATAACATAACAATGAAAAACACACAGAAAACAACACTCAAAAGAAAAAAACACAAATAAAGTAGAGACCGTGACAGACCTTATCTTAAAGGCACAGTATTAAAAGTGAATGTGGGAATACACTACTCAGAACATATAAGGAACCCAAAATACTAAAACTACCAATACCAGCAAACAGCAAAAAGAAGTTGGGTGATTGTGTGTAAGGCACAAATTATTAAAATATATAGTAATAAATTACTTGGCCAAAAAAGCTAATAGGTCAAATTCAATATTGAGATCATTGGGAGATAATGTTTTAAGTTCATATATCCAATATGACTCACGTTTACTAATGCCATTGATTTTTTCTCCTCCTCTCCAATTGCCCGGATACACTTCAATTGCTCGGCATTTGATGCCTTTGGGGTTTTGCTGATGGTGGGTCAAAAAATGGTGTGATACACTATGCGTAGTTAACCCTTTCCTTATATAATACACATGTTCGTAAATGCGTCTCTGGTAGGCCCTCCCCGTGCGGCCAACGTATTGTAGCCCGCAGGGGCACTGTAATAAGTAAATGACAAACACAGAGTGACAGTCAATGTGTGAACAAATATTGTATGTTTGACCGGTGACGTTGGAACTAAAAGTGGTTTGATTAGAACTGTATTTACAAGCTGTACAATTAGTGCAAATAAAAAAAACCTTTGAACGAGGTTCCACATCTGGTGTCTTATTTAAATTGGGGCAACTTGGGGCCAGCCTAGATTGTAAATTAGATGCCTTCTTAAAGACAATAGAAGGTTTAGGGGAAGGGATGGATCTCTCAAAAGAATGGGCCAATGTTTGTGCAAAACCTGTCTGATATCAGGTGCCATAGAGTTATACTGCGTGATGAAGGATACAGTATTTTCCTGATTGGCGTCAACCCTATCTTTTTTGTACTCAAGAAGGCCAGCCCTCTCAATATCCTGTACTTGCAAAAGGGTCTGGGAGAGCAACTCCTCGGGGTATTGTCTATTCAAAAATTTGTATTCGTTCCTTGTATTACTTACTTGCTGTAAGTAGGGTTTTAATTTTACCCCTACCGGATGTCATAGCTTTACTAGCGTCTCTAGCCCAACATACATCTGTTTGTTGTTTTATTTATATATTTTTATTCACTTGCATTAAATTTGTAATTATTTCCTTGCCAATCTTTTCAGTGTTTATTTATTTATTGTTGTTTTTAGTTGCACTATGATCTTTTTCTTTTTTCTTTCTTGTTTTTGTCTTATTTGTTTGTTTGTCCTCCCATGAGACTTCATTGAAGATCCCTCCCAGGATTTCTCTTCAGTTATATCGGACTTTACATTTGGTCAGGTTTTATATATATTTTCTTTGGAGGCGCCGGTATTTTGTTTTTAAAGAAGAGGCAGCAGTTACCTTAAGGCCCGGAGTATCGAAAGACTTGTCTGAATTCCTTGGTGAAATGTCTGAGATCCTGTATAAGGTCCAACCTCTGTTCCCAGATGGGGGAAGCCCAAGCCAGAGCATCTCCCGTGAGCAGAGAGACAATGTACGCCACCTTGGATCTTGGAAAAGATAAATGAGAAGGCGTTATTTCAAACTGGATGAAACATTGGTTCAGAAACCCTCTGCATCCATGGGGGTCACCTGAATAGCAATTTGGGGTGGGCAGTCGAGGCTCAGAGGAGAAGGGATTAACCAGCGAGGACGAGGGAGGACCGGTGGACACAGAAGGAGTGGGCTGTTGCACCTGAACCGTGAGAGCCAGGAGATTCTGCTGCAATAAGTCCATTCGTCGGTCACTGTGTTCAATATATTTTTCCAGTTTGGAAAACATACTGGCGTGTGAGACCAAGAATTTGTAGAAACGCCACTGTCATGGTGACTTTATGGCAGGCTGTAATTTACACCAAAATATATATAATATATATTTATAACTGGGTTGAACTGGGACGAGACTTAGATACGATAAAATATAATTTATTCCTTGATAAAGGTGAACACACAAAATGTACAAATAACAGGCAAAATATAGACACTTACTTAAAGATTAGGACAAGAAAGCCATCAGGATACAGAATGGGCCATTTCTTCCATATTTCAGCTGACATCACAGCAAGACAGGCAGGTCATGAAGACACATGAAGGACATTCAGACATGAAGCCATTTGCATGAAGACTTTGCATGAAGACTTTGCATGAAGACACTGAGTAAGGGGTGACTCTGACTTATAAATCATTTTAACCCTTCTCTACACTCACGGCGCCGAGCCGTCTAGCAAAAGTCCTTTTGAAGCTGATTTTGGATTTGCAAGATATCACACTTAAAAACAAAACCAAACAGTTCCTAGTTCCTGCCTCCAACATAAACAATTAGGCACTTTAGCCTTTGATCACCAGGCTATGTAAATTCTAGCAAGATGTTCTGCTTGCTCATTATCATAACAGAGGGAGTTTGCAGTTTTCACAACAGAACCAAAATTCCATTTATACTGTAAATAACTTCATAACTTCAGTTTAGAAGTACTTACTGGCCCGCGAGACATATTAATACATTCCGACACACCTGACACTCCCAATGAGACCAAATATTACCGTGTAATATTAAAATTAAGAGAGATATTAATATCTGGCTCTTAGAATCTGCTACATATCAAGTGTTTAGAATCACCAGTTGGGGCTAAGTCCCACGAATACACCTATGTAACTCTTAGCACGTTCAGCCAAGGACATCTCATAATATTCTTATATTTAATAAGATCACCCATTCTGATATCTCCTGGTGTAACCGCCCCCTGGCCCCCATCAATAAACCCTTTGAAGCAGGGACCCCTGGGTGGGGGACACCTGGTTTTAGATTTCACACCTAATGCACAGACCTCCTGAATCAGTGGCCTTTGTAAGTGTGAGTTATAATGCTCACACCCCACTCTAGCTTCCTGCAAACATTATTTCTTTGATCAGGGCTTTTTCCTAGCAATATTCCCTTGGCCTGCAAATTAGGTATTAACATACTGTGCACCAAAACCCCCATGTGTATGTTTCACACCCAACTGTAATCAAACCTTTTGAAGTCCAGATTTTCTGAAAAGACACAAAACAATTGTATTTTCTTAAACTGCAGCTTATTAACTCCTTAAGCCCCAATGTGTGTGGTGCAGACACTGGCATAACCATAAACATGGGAACAGGGGAATATACATTTTCATGTTAGAACAAGGGTTAAATCACATTTCTGGACCTCAGCCCAGTTAACCCCTTGCTTCCCATGTGAGAGTAGAGGGTGGCCAATTGGGGTGTAACCCCTTTAATCCCGGGCCAAATCCTCACGACCGTCACAGCCACCCACAGCCACAGAGGCACATCTGGAGAGTGGGTTGGTCGAGGTAGCTGGGTTGGGGTTGGAGAGGTCAGAGTTGTAATAATACTTGCCAAGGTCAAAGTAGGAGAGGTCCAGATCGTAGAAGGTACTATTAGCAAAGGTCGGGATTGGACATAATAGAATAGTTGTTGTCAGAGTGCCGAGGTCAGGGTTGTAGAGATGCGGAGGGTCAGATGTAAGCCGGGGTCAGTAAGCCAGCGATGAGGAGTCCAAAGATAAAGCAAGATACAGCAAGACAAGGCAAGACGAGACTGCGAAGGCAAAGGAGAGGTGAAACACAACGATACATGGATCTATGCTCAGCCAAAGTGCCAGTGGCACTGCTGAGCATATATAGGCCTGAGTAGCCAATGAGACAGGGGGGCGGAGCAGAGGCACAGCCTCAGCAGAAGCCATGATTGGTTAGAGTGGTGCAGGAGATGGGAGTGTGTAATGTGATCAGTGTTGCCACGGAGCTTGGGCCACGACACAACCCAGAGGTGGGACCTACCCCCGCAGTACCTGGTGACATCACCTGTGCACGCTGTGCGGCCTGCGGATATTTCCCTGGAGGTAGTCCCGCTTGTGAACTGAGGTATGGCGGGAGCGCGCCGTAGGCGGCGCAATTCCTGAATACTCACAGACAGTAATATCTTTAGATAGGTTCCACAACAGTTAAAGTATTTATTGTTTGTTTCATTTCAGGTATTTTCCAGGTTACTGGTTAACACACCCACTTCAGTACACTTGGTAATAAATGACAGACTTCTTGTGTAACTCTACAGTGCTGAACTCAGATAAGCCTGCTAACGCAAAACACAAATTGGAATTACTTGGATTAGTGATTTCTCATAAGACTGGAAGCTGGAAGGTGAATTCTATGAAACTAAATGGAGTTAAGAGTTATTTCAAAAACCCTTTCATAGGGAAAGTTGTACAGTAAACATTTGAAACAAAATGTCATGTATGACATTTGCTGTGTTTTAGCAAACACAATGCATGCCTTAAAATTAGGGTTAGATGAGTCTTAAATCACAGAATACATAAAGGTTATGCATCATAGGGTTCTAAGTTGTGTACCACGTGAAGTACAGTAAGTGCAATGTAAAATGTTAATACTATACTGTATTCCCTCCTGTAGGCCTCCTGGTAGTGAGCAACTTATTATTTGTACATATTTATGGCCTGAAATTCTATTAGTTATTGCAGGTCCTAATGTTGTCTGGTAAATAGAGGCCAGGACCATACAACTTTGTAGGTTTGAAACAGATCTTGCAGAGAGAACATGGCAAATAATTCTGCATTTAGATACTGCTGTAATATGCATGTTGAGGTTTCCAAATAAGCACTTATAGTTTTTTAAGTTTGAACAGAAACCCTAGTTCTTTTAGTACTGTGTGCCCTGTCACAAAAGGCATTAGTTCACTCTTTGGCTACATGGTCACAGGTCTTTCAATATACAAAAGATCTTGTTCCTGCTTGCTTGCACATCTTTTCTAATTGTTCCGTCAAGGTTTTCTTGCTGGCCACTATTTAATAATCCATTTACTACTCATATTGTAAAGCATAAAAAGATGTAGTCCAGCAAAACTGCAGGGACGAAAAACAAGAAGCCTCAGGTCCACGTCCCGTTTTCAGCCTAAAACGGACTCAGTCATTACTGGTTTGCAATGGGAGACAGGGAAAATACATATGTAGCCATGCTGTAAAATGGACTACAGTCATCTCTCCTGCTGGCAGTAAGGCCTGGTAAGTTATGGGAATGCCAGCAGTAATTATGGAGGTTTGCCCTCATACCCTGGTGAGGTGCCCTGTGTATGGATGGGAGTGGCCACATACTCTGAATCCATAATTAGTGATGTCAGAGTTGTGCCTGCCCCCAGAGGATACATAAGCCACAGCACTGCTCAAAAGTTAGAGTTGGTTGTAGTTATTGGAGGAAGGAGCAAGTCTGAGTACAGACTTGGGAGGAGGCGGCTCACTAGACTGTGACCAGGGACCTGGCACAGGGAATATCTCCCTGAGGGGAGATAGGGAATCCACCAGATTGGGAAGACATACCTTTCAAAGGGCAGTGCAGTGAGCATGAGCGGCTGAGCACAACCGCTGTGAGGGGCAGCTGGCCCACCTCACTTCAATAAAGATGATCTTGTTCAATCATACCCTCGTGTGTAAGTGTGGAGTGATTACACAGAGGAGTGCACCACAGAGGAGTTCCTCACCAGGACCATCCACAAGCGGACTCTGGGATCCTGATGAGGTGGAGGCGCTGCACTGGATATAGGTAGGACTCAAGTACACTACCTCAGCTGCCTGTCTGGGTTGGCAATCCCCACACAACATCATGCGGGAGACTCAGGAGTCCTGTTGCCAACAGGTGCACCACCAGACACTACACTGTAATGGGGACTGGTTAGACCACAGGGGCCAATGTGAGATTGGGTGGGTCAGGCTAGGTCAGAAAACCCGTTACACATACTTAAGAGCAAAAATAGACGAGTACAAAAAATGTGTTGGGTGCAAACGGAGGGAAAATAAATACACTGATCCAACGGTATATATCAAAATGTCTATATAATATACTACCATTTTGATCCCATTATGGACCCTTTTCAAGGTTATACAGAGGCTAGCAAAGTAGTGGCATTTATATATCAAATATCCATAGCTCCACCCCTAAAACATGTCATATCGTGTTTGGCGCCAAAAAAAAAGAGATCTACATTAACATTTAAAGACATATCCCTCCTCAGAGGGCATACATATCAGATACACACATATACACGAAGGATTACATCATGTGCTAACAGTGGAGCTACGGCGATTTGATGTATAAATGCCACTACATTGGGATTTTCTGTATAACCTTCACAAAAGGTCCATCAATGAGCCGAAGTGTTGTTAGACATTGGTAATTTAAGACAAATGTACGGGGCCCAAACATTTAATGTACTGTGCCATACAAGAAGAGATTAGTGATATACCTCAAAGGAGACACAAAGTGTACTGTAGGTTTCCACATAAAGATGTACAGTACAGATAAAAGGAGAACTACTGCTTACATGCATTCATTCTTACACTTGTGGAATACAGAGCCACGTCTATATGATTAGAAAGCCTTCTGTTTAGTGCTTTGTATGCAAGGCTTTCCAGTACTATAGGGCTTATTTTCTATCAGCCAAAGCAGTCAATCCGGCTATTTTCTGCTAAATTTCCCCATTTGACTCCAGATATAGAAAAACCTCCATATCTGCAGCTCATTCACATGGCGACTTCTCATTCCACATCAGTGAAGAGACAACAAGATACAAGAAAAAGGAGAAAGCAGAAAAAAGGAAAAGAAAGAAAACATTTAACAGTTCATCAAGCACAGAATACATACAAATGCAGTGGTATTTACTGCAATAATTCACATACTTCAATAGCAAGCAATGAAGGTTTCTCAGTATACACAGGTATGGGAGAAAATATATTTATATAGCAACAGCCACATATGCAGGTCTTTCAAGATGTGTTCATACACAGTATTAGGCATTTATAGTATAAATAGGAGGATGGTACTGTTAGGCAGAAACAAATTCCTTTATTATATACATATATACTCCTAGTGGGAGCGTGTGGCGGGACACCCTGATTCTCTCCTTCATAGAGAGCACGTACTGTAGATATACATTTTTGCTGACTCTGACGCTATGCACATCTACATTTGCAAGGATGTAATATTATCATCTGCAGACTATATGCTATATGCTGTACATTGATCTTGGATTATTGCATTTACTTTTTTCCATTATACTGGAGTCTGTTAGTATTATGACTGCTTAGTGTTCTACAGTGACTGAGTTTGAGGTTACTATCTGCTGGCATACACTAGTCAGTATAACTTAATGTGAAGCTGTACCTTCCTAGAATTTGCTACATGTAAGTGACAGTGGGTTATATTCTCTATCAGCAATTTGGCAGCTATATTCCCCCTCACTTTTCCTCATCCTCTGCTGTATGGTGTTACATAACAGCCATAGTGGTTACCCATGTTTTCTTTTCTGTGTATTTAATCCAGACATATATAGGATTAACACTATTTGGGGGTTTTCCACATAAATACTTATACCCTATGCTGATTTTGATGAGCTACCATTATTTGGGGTTCAATTGGATATAGCTTCCTTGATCTGTTAGGACTCGTGCAGGGTGTCCATGCCACATTTTTTAACTCTTTTTGTATTGTCCTTTTATTCAATTAGAAATTATAATAAATTGCGATACATTTTGGTACACCCGTGTGGTCCGTTGGGATAGTTTTACCTGTGTTATATATTATTCTATGCCCTAGAGCACCGTCGGCATAATAGTATTTTACAGTCATAAGCCGGCTTTTTGTGGGTACCGTGATTGTGGTACGGAGTGCATGCAGTATCACAAGCCCCCTTTTATATATATATATATATGTAATGCCTTTTAATTTAGTTTTTATTTAAGAATTATTTTACCGGGTAAAAATACATTGAATGTTACCTCTCATTTTCAAGTATGTCTATTGTTGTTTAGACATGTTTATTGTCAGACTAATGTTAAAAATGGGGCTCAGGTCCCTTCTTAGGCAGTTACAATGGAAGTTTATACAGTAAGTTATATATTCAGGAGATTTTTCAGCTTCGTTGGTGTGCGTTACATTGTGATACCGTCTATATTTGACGCACAGAGGATGGTACCATGTTAGCCCATAGAATAGAAAAAAAGGCTCTTGTAATATATATAGATAGTGCAGAATAAATTAGTTCTCCAGTAGTCGGTGATACCTTTTTTATTGGACTAACAATTTATGTCATAGGACAAGCTTTCGAGAGTTATCCTCTCTTCTTCAGGTCAAGCAATACTGATATACAAAGGGTTCAATGGCTAGAACAGCGTGGAGAGAGGAAGAAAATAAAAAACAGATATGTACTGTAGATAAGGTAGGGTGTTAAAAGTGTTTGAAGCCAGGGGACGGTGACAAGGGAAGGTGGGGAGGGATGCTGGGGGGGGGGGGGGGGAAGAGAAAGTGTTGATAAGAATGGAGGCAAGCAGGATAATTACAAACATTGTTATCCATAGTACAATAACCCTACCCTGGGGTTATCTAGGTATAGATTGCTAATTTATATTTAGGAGTTCCTTCTGGGGAGTTTTTATACTATTGACTACTCCCTGGGTGCTTTTACATTACCATGGGTATATTGCCAGTATGCTAATTAGTTAAGTGTTTATCCGATTGAACACTTCCTTCATACTACCTAACAAAGTGTATCGGTGTGTTGTGGTTTCCCCTTTGCGTTTGGGAACCGCAACAATGCCACAATTATCTCTCAGCTGTCTTATGGGTTACTAGTGCATCCACGGATCTGCTTCTCACGTTCTCAGCTTGCACATTGTATTAGGTACTCTACGTTACCACTTTATTAACTGACAGATTAATTTGTGCCCATACAGTAGGTAGTCATACTAGTTATTCACTACCAACTTACATCACTTTGACTTACCTATTTGTCTATAGTTCCAGGTTTTGGTGGCTATATGTAATGGATCGGGGGAGTATCCCCATCACCCCAGTTCCTACGACACCTCTCTACCCCTCGTCCATACACTCTTGCCTCTTCCCTTCCTCCGCTCGCGCCCGTTCCTCTGCGGCGCGGTCTGCGCGCTCTGACGCGCGTTTGGGTCACGTGCGCCTCTTCCGCACCGTGTGCACACGTTCCCGGTCACTCCTTACCCCTGTGGTGCGCGTATTCTTCGGCGTGCCTCTATCACCCCAGCCCCTGTCTTACCTGGCTCTACCGCCTCTCCTTCCCTTCCGCCTCTGCTGCCGAGCATCTCCCCGGCGGTACACCCCTCACGCCCTGTGACACACGCGATGCGTGCGCATAGCAGCCTTACAGAAGGTGCGCGCACCCGCTCCAGTTATCGGCCGCCCCCGAACGTTAGCTCCGCCCCCCGTGGCTTACAGGCCATCTCTCTAGATTATTTCCTTGTTTCCTCCCCTGCTCTCTCTGACCTATCCCTGCAAACACTCACTCAACCCTCTGCTCCTCCCTTCATCCCTATTGGTCCTCCTTCCTTTATAATCCCACTCTGTCCCTTCATTCCTTGCTCTGCATAGCTGTCCTGTAGCTCCTGTGTGTGCAGTGCCTATGCCTACCTCCCTTGTCTGTTTCAGCTGTGGTTCCTGTCCCTGCTCCTGTTTGGATTCCATTGGTTTGAACTTGAACACTGCTTTGGATTTGACTACTCTACCTTCTCCTGCCCTTGAACCCTGGCTTACGGACATCACTATGTTGCTATCTCCAACCCTTGAACTCTGGCTTACGGACATCACTACGCTACTCTCTCCAATCCTTGAACTCTGGCACTTGGACATTACACTCTGACCTCTGGCACCCCGGACTCAGCAAGTATACGTTAACCCTTTCTTACCAGGCCCGGCAACGCATTACCACACTCCAGGCACGCCCTCAGTGCTGTGGGTGCGTGTTATACCCTTACCCACCTCAGTACTGGGGACTGGCCAGGTCTGCGGGCATACAGGCGTTACACTATACTTATGTAGCCCTGTTTCCCCTAGAATACAGGAAGACTACTAATGCTGTATAACCTGTTGGCTCGCAGGGCCCAAGCCTCTGCCACGGAGAGCCTGGGGCGGTATATATATATGTATGGTGTCTTACCAGATGCAGCGCCTCCACCTGCGATGGCTCCCAGCAGAGCGGGAGTTGTTACTCGCAAGACACCAATATAATATGACATACACGCAGGGCATAAAATAACAGATACCTTTACTGTTTTACCTTTACATTTAATAAAATATATCATTAAAAATACATGAATACATACATTTTATATGTATTCATGTATTTTTAATGGTATATTTTATTAAATGTGTTTGTAATTGGTCACCTGTTGTTCTCAGCGTCCGTCTTATGTTATATGTCTGTATGTATGTTTAACAGTATTACACTATGTTTTGATTTTTTTTCTTACATGGTCCCCTATCACATGTGGAGCACCTACCCCAGGAGACCATCTACGCAACTGGTTGTATTATTATTTATTTGTCATTTTATATACACCATACACACTAAGCAGAGCGCCATTGATATATATTTTTTGATCTGTTCATCACCTGATTGGGATTCAGGGTTATATCACAGGCTGCCTGCTTATTAGGATATAGCGCTACCCATTCGTTTTTCCATAAGTGCATAACTGATGTAAATAACGCATTTGTAACAGGCTCTATAGTCTCCCCGCTTGTGCACAGCTTCGGTACAGGTAGGGAGCCGGTATTGCTGTTCAGGACGTGATGACAGGCGCATGCGTGAGCTACCGTTTGCCTATTGGGCGATATGTACTTACTCGCGAGTGTACTTAAAGTGAGTGTACTTAAAGCGGGGTATGCCTGTACATACTTTGCTGCTATGGTTGCCCCAAGCAATGATTTATCTGGTATTTTCAGAAATGTGTATCAAATACTAAAGGTTTGCTCAAGGCTACAAAAAGTAACCCGATTTAGGCCCCGCTTACTGTGCCTGCTACGCCACGTGCACGTTCGGCACTCTTTGATGTTTTTGTGTATGGGAGTTTTCAAACTAGAAACGACTCCTAGCGGCGAAGTACAAGTTGTAATTTCATGCTGCACTTGAGGGAGACAACTCAAGTTGTAATTTCATGCTGCACTTGAGGGAGACAACTCAAGTTGTAATTTCATGCTGCACTTGAGGGAGACAACTCAAGTTGTAATTTCATGCTGCACTTGAGGGAGACAACTCAAGTTGTAATTTCATGCTGCAGCAGCGTCACATGTATTTTGCCAGCCAATGTAATTACACACACACTTTGTTTCTTTTTTTCATGAAGTTGCGTCATTCAGTCTGCTGGGGATGAGCACACATCGCCCAGCAGACAGAGGTGCGCCAACGCAGACGCGTGAGGTAGGCAGAGTGAGCTGGGCCTTACAGGATTCAGAAGTGGTTGCTGAAGGGAAGTAAATTCCTGTTCCCTCTGATTGGTTTCTGCTAAAAATGCTGCAACCTATCAGAAGGAACCAAGAAAATAAAATTAAAAAAAAAAGCGTAACCGGTGGGTAAAAAAAAAAAGCGCAAGACAGTGCTTTCAAAAAGGGAGAACAACATGTTACTTACAGAGTGGCTTGTGTCAATCAATACAAAAAGAAAACCCAGCATACTTTCTATTAATGTGTATCAACATGTCTATAAATTGTAATGTTCCCCACAATTTTATTCAGATTACAAAACCAAACCACATTGATAGAGAGTTATTCATTATATTGCTACAGTGCCGATTGGGGAACGATCACACAAAATCTCCAATTGCCGTCAATGGGAGATTCCATGCGATAGTTTAATGGATAAAATGTACAAAGCAGGAGAAAACACTTTCATTTAGAGTCTCCACAGAACAACATTAGCCTATTTGCCCCACCCCCCACCACTTTAAACTTGGAGGAGAAGGATCTTGTGATGCCTTCAATGTTGTCATTTTTATCTATAATGTGCATGTCAATTTTGAGAGCTGCTGTATTATATTTTGCATTTTTTAATGTCATTTTGGAGAAGTATCACATGTTCATAAATGGTCTCAGATTGCTAAATCCCATTGCCATATGTACATAAAGTAACTCCTTCAAGAAACAGCATACTGTTTGCAAAGAGTGGTACGTGTGTGCTTATGTGAGAAGGTTTATTCCTATGAAACAAAAGCCTGTATTCACATGAAAGGGGCTCAAATCTTCTTGATTAAGGGGAAAATAGTTTCACAGAATAGCAGCATTAACAGGGGTCAAAACGGGGCATGCATTGCATCTATATAGTTCTATATATAGGCCAAGCAGCAATTGGGGATGTTTTCTGCTGCAAGTCCCCATTGACTGGGTAAATCGAGTTCTGTTTGTACCTATGATTTGTAGTCTTTGAAACACCCATGTGCTTATGCAAGACTTTTTCGTGAATCAAAGTTTGTAAACAATACTGTATAAATATTTGTTCCACATTCAGAACTTGGGGCCTCATGCAGTAAGCGCCCAAAAGTCGTTTTTCGACACTTTCTCGCCAATATTGCCTTTCAGACTCAGTAAGCGCCGATAAGCTCCAAAAATCGGCATTTTTTTAGCCGAAAACAACTTTTCATAAGCCACTTTTCGCCACTTATCGGCACTTTCTGAAACTGGCTGAATTGTAGTAGCCCCGATCAGCTTTTCGCTGCTGATCGGCACTCTAGAATTTAGATTTTTACGGCAATCCAGCCCGCCAACTAAAGTTGGCAAGTTGCTGGGGGAGAAGCATCGGCAAGGTCGACACTTAGAAAAAATCAGGCCTTTTTCCTGCCTGGGACTGATACCCATTAATACCAGCACCGGAGCCCCCCGACATGCATCCGAGGCAGGAAAAATGCATTTAAAGGCCAATTCATTAAGGCAATGAAGGGGTTAACCAGCCGTGCCAGGTTTATTGTGGGTAGCGGGGGTGGGTGAAGGGGGCATTTGGCCCTTGGTGGTTGTTTAGGGCTTGCGGGGGGGTTGTGGGTGGACTTAACCCCTTCATGACCTTAGCGATTAATACCGCTACGGTCATAAAGGGGTTAAGCCCTCCTGCTACCACCCGCAAGCCCTAAACAACCACCATTGGGTCTAATACCCACTAACTACCCACAATAAAAAAAATACACACACACAACAGCCCCACACTAAATAAAAAAAAAATAAAAAAATATATATATATATATATATATATATATATATATATATATATATATATATATATATATATATATATATCTATGGGTGAAGATGACCTAGGCGCAAAAAAGGGAGAGGGAGGAAAAAAATATATAAAGTGAAATGTCACGATGTATCAAGCCACAGAGCACCGTCAGGGAGGGGAATCCCAAAAAAACAAATGTCACTCTATCAGATGGGGAACAAAAAGAATCCTTGCTGTAAACAATTCGGAGTGTGAATAGTTCATATGGAATTGAAATGATGGTGTAATTCTATCAATCAGGATTGTAGATAATTAATTCAATGCAATATATGAATGAATAGTAGTCTTCTTAGAATTGTAAAAAACTTTACTAAATATAATTAAAACAAACAAAACAATATTAATAAGAGAGAGGGTACACTTAAACTCAGTGGAGTAACAATGTCCAGATATTATTACCAGTCTTTATAAAGACTTTAAGTATAATTCCTGTAGCATATATTGATGCTCACACCGGAAGGAAAATATGTGCATTAGTTCTCCTTACCCTCCGTGATGATCTTCTGGGTGGTGGGATATGTGTAGTTTATCTGCTGTACAGCAGTTTGGAACGCTGGTGGAGAGAGGGAGGGGAGGAGAGGGGGGGGGGAGAAGGAAGGGGCTATCCTGCCTCTTCTTCCTAAGTCTCCGTCGACTCACTCACCCCTCTTCAGTAAGTTGGTAAATGAATGTAATCCGCGTCTCCAGACGTCCAGCTGCCCTCTACCTCAATCTCCTCTTCGTTAGTCCGACTGGGAATCGATGCATCCAGTCTCTCCAAACGCACGACTTGTCTCTGCCACACTCACCGCTTCCGCATCACGTGGGGGAGCCTCTTCACGTCTCGCACGATGTTGAACTTAGAAGCTGGATAGTCTTCGATCCGGTCAAAAAACCACAGTAGTTTTCAACTTTGTCTGTTAACTAACAGACTTGAAACAGGGGGACAATTGTTAATGCAAGTGTACCTCTCTCTAATAAATTAACCCTACGCGTTTCAACACAAGGTGTCTTCGTCAGGGGTTTAAACCTATAAAGAGCTAATGCTAAAAAATGTGCCTTAAATTAAATGGTGTGCATACTTAATCAAGTGAACGTGATGACTAAAAAACAAACATGCACACCATTTAATTGAAGGCACATTTTTTAGCATTAGCTCATTATAGGTTACGCGCTGTAGTTTTGGTATATTAGTTAGTTATTTACATTATTGGTTCATTTATCTCACACCCACCAGCAGCTGACCACAATCACTATGGCTCTATTTACTAATAGAGCTTTAAGTTTGGATTTCAGTGGATTCTGTGATGAAACCAATGAAACCATGGATTCAAGCACTGAAAATTTAGATTCACACGTCACTAAATTGGAGAAATTACTCAATCAAGAGACTAGGCAGAAATGGGATCTGTTCCCTCTGAGAAAGTACCTGGAATGTAAGAGAATCCCAAGGGGTTTAAGGGTTACAATACCACCCACTATCGATTAGGAAGATAAAAACTTTCTTGATGAATGGAATCACATTCTAGATACATGCTCAGTGGGATTAATATCATTATTGATCAAACAGAGGAACATTACGCTGGAAATAATAGATGGGGAAATTAACAAAATCAAAGAGCAGTTTGAACCATTTATGCAGCTAAATGAATATAAAACTCTGGAGGACAGGACCATTAATAGAATGGATAAACATAGCAAAGAAACTAAATTATCGAAACAAAAGAAATTTAGTAGGGACAAAAAGGATTGTCTCCACCAATGAGAACATTGTTACCAATATTGAGGTAGTCCCATCTGTTATTGAGGAAAATAAGGGTCAGAGCTACAGCGATGTAGTTCAGGAGAAAAACAAACAGAAAACCTAACAAGAAAAGTCTACAGGGAGTTTCAAAAATAAAAATAGAAACAAAAGTAAACACCAGAGTAATGAGAGACCTTTAAGAAGTCCTCAGAAAAAAAGTGAAGAAGAGGGAGAACAAGTTTTTAGACACTATAGAGATAGATCACCTATTCATAGACCCTATGATAGACCTAATAATAGGGGACACTTTCATTTTTTAGAACACCGCAGGGACAACGGGCCATTTCGAGAGCAGTGGAGGGAAACAGTAATAAAACCAGACCGCCAATTTATAGAAAGGAAAAGGTCAAGAGCAGACGATTCAGAGGAAAAAGAGGGGGGTCGCACAAGCGAAAGAGGAAGAAAAAGACCAGACCAAGGACGCAGTTGGTAAATAATAAGACTAGTATCTTTAACTTGAGCAAACACAAGTTGACAGAAGTTGAGACCAGAGTCCAAGAGAAAGGTCTTAAGTTTGCACCAGTACATGGCCCCAATATGTTTGAACTGTTCATAAATTTGTACGAAGGCTCACGTTGAAGAAATACTTCATTCGTGATGCTATGAGTAGAGCATCTATAATGACAAGTTCAAACAGTAACAATACCAACCAATCACCTTTGACTCCATTCAAAAACACCTCTACATTTTATCCTAGGGCCAGTAAAGGTAACTTTATCACCATGTTTACTGACATGGTGATGGGAGACCTTGAATCCTTGGGGGGAAACTTTAGGAGTAATAAACACAATTTAACGAAAGATGAACAAGAAGCGGTTCGCACTCTATCAGACAATAAGGCAATTGTAATCAAAGCAGCTGATAAGGGGGGAGAACAAGTCATTATGGACACCAGTTACTATAAAGAAGAGTCTCATAGGATTCTCAGTGATATCGCCACTTATAGTAAACTAGGTAAGAATCCAACAGAACAGTTCAAAAATGAACTAGTATTGATGGCCAATAGGGGCTTGGAGGATGAAGTAATCACTAAAAAGGAGTTAGGCTTCATATTAGTAGAAGAACCTAGAATACCAGTTTTCTATTTTATCCCCAAACTCCATAAAGACCCCATCAAACCTCCAGGGAGACCGATCATTTCGGGGATCGGCTCCCTCACATCCAACTTATCACAGTTTCTTGATTACATCTTACAAAGATATGTAGTACAGATCCGTTCCTATCTTAGGGATACCACTCATGGGCTGAATATTATCAAAGAACTCACTTGGGATACCAATCTCATCTGGGTAACATTTGATGTGGTATCCCTTTATACCATCATCGAACATGAAGCAGGACTCAGGGCCATTAGACTAACTTTGGAGAAAGATAGAGATATAGATGAGAAGCTGAGATCATTTGTCTTGGAGGGGATTAGGTACATCCTTCAGCACAATTACTTTAGCCATGAGGGCGAGTTCTTTCTCCAGACGCGTGGCACCGCAATGGGAACCAGGTTTGCACCAAGTTACGCGAATATCTTCATGGACATGTGGGAACAGGACCACATTTGGGGAGACAACCCATTTGGTGCCAACCTGGTGCTCTGGAAAAGATATATCGATGATGTGCTGTGCGTCTGGAGGGGCACCCTCCACTTTAGCCCTCTTTTTAATCTATCTCAACCAAAACCCATACAATATTAGGTTCACTTCAAGTAGTGATCCAACAGTTATTAATTTCCTTGACCTCACCTTGTACGTAGAGATGGGGTGGTGCATACTAAAACATATTACAAAGAGGTTGACTCCAAAACGTACCTATTGGCGTCTAGCCATCACCACCCCAAGTGGATTGACAATATCCCACAAGGTCAGGCATTACGAATAAAAAGGAACTGTTCCCAGAAGTATATTTATGACCAACAAATATGTGAATTAAAAGACACATTTAGGGAGCGTGATTATAATCCGTTTAAGGTCAATAAAGCTATTGCAAGGGTTAATAATGTAGATAGAACTGCACTAGTTAGTATGGATAAGAAAAATAAAAAAGATAAAGAGGGGGAATTTATACCCTTTATCACTAGGTATAATAGTGTGGCTCCTGAGATAATGAAAACTTTTTAAAAGCATTGGGGAATTCTCCAGCGAGATCCCATTTTGAAATCTGTACTACCATCTCACCCGCAAATTGTGTATAAGAAGGCTAGGAACCTAAAAGAATCTCTAGCACCTAGTTGTCCCTTAGGTGGACCCAAACAGGGTAACAGTACATGGTTGGGTGATTTGAAAGGATACTTTACATGCGGCAAGTGTACTGGGTGTAATTACAGCAAAAAAGGTGACAAGTTCCATTCTACAGTCACCAACAAAACTTATGTAATTAACACCTTCATTAGCTGTAGAAGTACGTATTGTGTCTACTTATTACAATGTCCCTGTGGTCTCCAATACGTGGGGAGAACAGGGAGACCCCTCAAACGTAGGCTAGCCGAGCACGTGTACAATATTAAAAGAGGGTTTGAAAATCACAGTGTCTCTAACCGTTTTAAAATAGTTCACGGCCAAAACCCTGAAGGATTAACATGTAAAGGGATAGAGTGCCCTAAAATTAACTGGAGGGGAGGTGACAGACTTAGGAATTTGTCCAGAAGGGAAAGCTTCTGGATATATACACTAAGGACACTGACACCTAAAGGCTTAAATATAGAGTTTGATCTAGCCTCCTTCCTAAGGGATTAGAAATCACTCTTTATCCACTATGCATTTAATAGCTTTCTTAACTATCTGTTTCCATTATACAAGCCATTGAATCCCAGAGTTAATCTCTTTTGACTTGTAGTAATGTATAGCGTCTGTATTAATGAATTTTATTGTGTTTTAATACGTTTCTGTCATATGTATATGCAATGTAATTTGACACCAAGGGGTTAATTACTTCTTGGAGGTATAAATAGGGCTTATTGGCAGTAGCTCCTTATCCTTTGAAAAAGTGACGTCCCCACGTCACGAAACGCGTTAGGGGGGAGGAGTTCTAGAGGCACCGTCTGCAGAGGAGGTTCCCAGTTGTTTCAACGGCGCTCAGGCAGTGACGTCAGCGGGACCAGCGCCGGAACACACCAGGGAGGGCGAAGAGAGTCCCGGGCACTGAGTTGCTGCTGAGAGGAGCCATACAGCTGTACTTGATTTGTAACAAGCAAAAGGGACACCTTAGCAAGCTGCGGACGGCATCCTAGTATTGCACATGTACTGCATCCATATGTGAGTTTACATTTGGCTGTTTTTATATATTTTAATAAATTGTGTTGTACTTTCCACACTATCTTGCTGTATTCTCTCCTTATCATGCCTTCCGAATATCTACTTGGGAGAGGCTAAAGAAGAGGAGGATTGAGAAGATTCGCGTGGGATTCGTGATCACAGCAAGGAAGAGGTTAAAGCACAGATCCTCTCAACTGAAAGTTGCAAGATTTATCTTGTAAGTAGTTCACTGTGGTCGTACTGTCCTGTATGCACCTGTCCAGATATACTGCGCAATTTGTTTTTTTTCTTTATTAGGGGGGACTAACGAATCCAACTGCAATCGTCCTTTTGGTTGGGAACATCATTTGGACATTTAAAGGACTGCACTGTATTGACACTTTCTACTGTATTAAGCGTCGGGTATCCCATATGGTTTTTGTATGAGTTTTGTGTGTAGGTTGAGGAGATAACCTGCACTGTGGGACAACTTAGGCTGCTTTAATTGTTTGTTTTTTAGTCATCACGTTCACTTGATATTGTATGTGCACTTTATTATATTGTAGGCGCAATTAAGTATGCACACCAGTTAATTTAAGGCACATTTTTTAGCATTAGCTCATTATAGGTTAAGCGCTGTAGTTTTGGTATATTAGTTAGTTATTTACATTATTGGTTCACTTATAAAAGTCAAAATAAAAACTTGCTACATAATTAGTTGGGGGGAAAAAAGTGTAAAGTTACAAAAATCAATATAATCAAGGCAAATAACTTCATAAAAAGTATGTTTAAAAATACACATGTATAGCCCGGGCCCCCCCATGTCCCCCATAAGCACCTACCTACGGCTGTGGGGGTCAGCGAGTGCGCACGGCATTGCGGGAAGGTGTAGAGCAGTGACTGCGTTGCTGGAGGTTCCCGGTGGCTCCCTTTGCAGGGCGTCGCCATCTTCAATAGGGTCGCGCATGCGCAGTGAGTCCCCATAGCCAGCGGCCATTATGAAAAGGCTCACGCTTGCGCAGTATGAGGCGACCATAAGGGGCATAGGTTCCGTGGGGACTACAACCCCCAGCAGCCAGGGTGCTGCTAGTATTCCCCTGGTGAGGGGAAGAGATACATTGCGGCGCTAGGAGCACGCCAGTCGGAGCTGGGACCAGGATAGGGTAGGCTGTTTGTGCAGGGCATCTGTGTCCCCTGCACTAGGCCAGAGACCCCCTTAGGCCCCAACTAGGCCCCAAATCCCCTCAGCTTGTGGTCGCTGCAGGGACAGGCCCAGTAGTTAGGGACACTGCCCCTGTGGAACCAGTGTGAGGGACACAGCGGTGAATTGGCGATCTGGTGGTCTGGGGCCAGATCACCATACTGCGAGAGAGAGAAACTATTACGATGGGACACTCCTGCCGGACACCACCCAACGTGGAGGCGGACTCGTTGCTGACAACGACGGAGTGGGACCGGACGGCCCCTTTGTCTACTGTCGGCGCTTCCGGGTGCTGGAGTACCCGGCAGGTATCAACAAGTGCACCAACTTTACACACGCTAGTTGTTGGCAGCGCTGTCTCACAATTCGGGTGGGTTGCTTCTTGTGGACACCAGGGTGGTTGGGTGCCCAAGGGCCCTCAGTACTTTGGGGGATATCCCATCTGGTGGGGACATTGTGTTGGAGGACACTGTGAGTTTACGGCCCTGCGAGGTCTAGTGGGTGGGGACGTTAAGTATTGTCCTTTATCTTATGCTTTATCATATGTCCTTTATCTTAAAGCAGTAAACTGTTATTCTTATCAGTGTGTGTATTACTGTATTGGGTCCTGTGGCGGGGTTATCCAACATAGTAGGATCCCGCACAGGTGAAGGCGCTGTCACCAGATGGATCAGACACACCCCAGGCTCCCAGCAGCAGAGGCTCAGGCCTCCTGTGAGCCACCGGTAATGCACCACACACAGTAGCCGCAATATATCCCAGGGGGTGGGGGAAAGTGTGCTACACATGCATAAAAATCAGGCTGAAGAAATGGCAAGGAACCCCTGAAACACTGGTGTTGCTTTGGAGATCTGTGTTGTGACCTACTTACCTCTTATTTTTAAACTTGCTATCAGACTTTTTGTGAAGTTATTTGCTTTGATTATATTGATTTTTGTAAATTGACTTTCTTGTAATAAATTATTTTTTTTCAACTAATGAGGTCGCAAGTTTTGATTTATATTTGAGTGCTACAGTGATCTACATTTTTCTTGGCAAGAACAGCCTCCTTGGGCCACAAATGTCTTCACTCTCTGTGTTAGTTTATTTACAACCAGGGGCTTGTTCTCACTTGATTTCAAAACATCTGTCTGACACTTCAGTGATTACGAGGAAGTTCCTAACAAGGTGGAATGCAATGAGTCTTTTATTGTGCAGTGCAGCTGCATTACCTGCACCTATTTCCCTTCAAGACGAGTTCTGACAATGCTGGTTAGACCCAGAAGGTAAAGGATGTTTTCTTGCAGTGTAATGTAGCACAGTGATTTCATATTTTCCTCACCAATGAACACGTTTGAAGAATTAAGCTTTCAGAGAGATCTCGCTTCTGGGGCTGCAGACAAACAAAAACAACGAACAAAAAGCATTTTAACCCTTCTTACAAAAGGAGAACAAGCAGCAAAATGGATGGTCAAAGCCACCACAGAATGTGATAATCGCATGAAACGGATTAATTTGTCATTTGTAATTGTATTAAGTGCTTAGTGAAGTTTGCAAGTCTATGTGGCCATAGGATTACTGCTTTTCAATTTGGTTATTCACAGAGTTTAATATTTTTTAGTGACTTACCCTTTAAAGAAAAAGCATATGCTAATGCTTTGTCGCATAAATTCATTTTAAAATGCACAACCAATGTTTGTGATTCTGTACATATTTTTTAAAAGAACCATCCCTAAAAAATTTCTCACCCATAAAAATGTGATAGAGAAAGAAAACTGGGCACTACTTCCAAAGGCTTTGGTAAGTCAGGCAAAAGCACACCCATGAAGGAAACAAATATCAAATTTATTGGATCATTGGTAAAAGCAGCATATTGGCACACAGCCCACACCTACGCGTTTCAGGCAAGCTCTTTATCAAGGTAACAATAATTGTACTCACCGGGGTGTATAAATACTGATTTCGCATGCTGCAGTCTCCAATCCGACTCACTTCCTGATTAGTCCAGTGACGCGGTCCGTGATTTCAGCGCGCGAAAGCTGAGTGAAAAATAAGATAACTTTATTGATATAACATTAAAAAAAACACTAACACCCCTGACGGACAAATGTTTATTAACTAAAAAAAACTTTAAAGAACCTGGAAACATAAACAGATCTAATTAAAATCAATCACATACGAATAAACCTATGAAAAAGAGGTTACATCTGGGTAACATCTTTATATACAATTATTGCACACAATCATGGGATGGCAGCTGACAGGTTTAATTTGGAGCACTCAGATTTATCACTTGCACAGAGCACTTTTATTTTAGATTCCATGCACTTTCTGTTAATACAATTATTTTTTGTTTGATGGGGTTTTCTAACTCCAAACACATGGAACCGCTATGGGTACTAGCTTTGCCCCCTCCTACACCAACCTATTTTTAGGTTGGTGGAAGTCGGTCCACGTGTTTGGAAATGGAAACCCCTTCTGACAATCTATCATGTTTTATAAGATATATATATATATATATATATATATATATATATATATATATTGTGACAGAAACCAGGGGATGGTAATAAATTCCATATATAGGGCTCCCAGGATACTGAACAGTTTCTATCCTGTTTGGCCTGGGAGTGCAGCCTTACCTGGATGTGTCAAAACAGAGAAAAGAATGCTAGAGTGACCAGGTGGTTCCTAAGCCTACAACCCTTTAAATTTTCTGTGGAACACAGGTCAGGGCACAAACATGGCAATGCTGACGGGTTGTCAAGGATGCACTCCCTAATATCCATGGTCGCTCATCCCTCGAGGTCTGAGCTGGGGGGGATGATATGTGACAGAAACCAGGGGATGGTAATAAATTCCATATATAGGGCTCCCAGGATACTGAACGGTTTCTATCCTGTTTGGCCTGGGAGTGCAGCCTTATAATACATGCACTCCATCCCACAGTTTGGCAAGCGCTGGAACTGAGGGATGAGAGATCCAGACCAGAGTTTGTCTGCTGCCTGATTTCTGTCACCTGTCATGCTAATTAGAAATCAGGTATGTAAGACTGATTTCCTGTTTCCTCTCTCCTCTCCCCAAGAGCCAGGAGACAGGAAGGCTGCTGGAAGCAGAGAGGGGAAAAGCCTCTCCCAAAACAGGTTAAATGTTTCTGTTCCTTTTTGTCTAAAACTGAAAAGTACCTTGTTTTGTTGTTGGAAGTGGAAAAGCCACTTCCACCCTGAGTTAGGGAAAATCTAAGTTAAGTTATCGCTCAGGTGAGCAGCTTTTTGTTTTGATGTGTTTCTGTTGTATGCACCGTGGCAGTCTCAGTGCCTGGGACTGAATAAACCAGGCATAGCCTGCTTAAACGAACAGCACGTGATGCCTCATCATTTAACCTACCCTAAAAGACCATGTTCTAACAGTCCCGGACAGACGGCGGAGCCCCGGAGTAAGCCGTTTGTCACTATATATATATATATATATAGCTTACCTCATTTTCATATGGGATGGTGATGTTCACACACTATTATTATATTTTGATTATCTTAATCACAATGATCTTAGTCTTCACTTTACGCACAATTATGATTTTCATCACATACATTATTTAGACTTATTTCTATCTATAGATATGAACATAAATATTAATTCTGATGTTTTCAGAAAAAATAATTCTGATGTTTTCAGAAAAAATAATTCACAGAATACTTCTGTGACAGCTGCCATCCCAAATCCCTACTAAAGGGAATCCCAAAAGGACAATTAATCTGATTAAAGCGAATATGTTCAACTAATGAAGACTTTCTCATACAAGCAAAAGAACTCTTGACCAGAATTGAAGCCAGGGTATATTCATCTGTTTATCCCAGGAGATCCTCTGAAGAAGTAGACAATATGAGTAGAGTGTCAATAAGGAAAAATCAGTCACAGAAAGATTCAAACAGAGAAATCCCAATGTTTATTGCTCAGTATAATACACAAGCTCATCAAATAAAGAATATTGATAGAAAACATTGGAGTGTTCTTTCAGCTGACCCTCAATTAAATAATGTATATGAGAAGGGTCCACGCTTCGTTTTCAAATAAGCAAAAACTATTACGAATTATGTTTCTGCAAGTCTGTTTCAAACACATCACAATAAAGGTGGTATTTTACCAAAAGGACGTTGACGTTACGGACCGCGTCACTGGACTAATCAGGAAGTGAGTCGGATTGGAGACTACAGCGCGTAAAATCAGTATTTATACACCCCGGTGAGTACAATTATTGGTACCTTGATAAAGAGCTGTGCTCGAAATGCGTAGGCAAAGTATCCTCACCGGGGAGAAAAGACAGCGGTCACGGCCGCACAGCAAATGAACAAGGCTGGACTGTGCTATAAAAAATCTTTATTATGCCATGGGTATTTAAAAAGAGAGAGAGGGAAGCACCCCCCGCAACTCTAACGCATTTCAGCCACAAAGGGCCTTTCTCAAAGAGTGAACATTACCTGCTGCTGTGTCGACTGAAATACAAGCCCACCCGGAAGTGACATCATACTCAGGTGCTAGCAGTGACTCCCATGATGGACAAAGGGAGTTTGCTCACCTGGTGAGTGAAACCACACCCGTAATGAGCTCCTACCAGAAGTCAAAGCAGAAAATGGCAAATACATTGCCAGTGAAAAAACAATTTGTTATATCAGATGTTTGTGTCACTAATTGCAACAACCACAATAAACCTTAAAGGGAGGTGAGGTGACCATACTATTTACCAAATGGTATTCTATTAACCTCTACCTGCTACGGTAATAAAACAAATTAAAATATGTATGAAATTAAATCAATGCAAAGGATGCATTGATTGATTAAAATCAAGTAATAGCGGGGGGGGATA
The DNA here is from genome assembly GCF_040206685.1 of Ascaphus truei. NCBI lineage: Eukaryota > Metazoa > Chordata > Amphibia > Anura > Ascaphidae > Ascaphus > Ascaphus truei. Next base: position 7,411,266 of record NC_134488.1, read on the forward strand.
AATTGTGTGAAACATTACAATTTAAACAATAATTAGAATTACCTTACATTCATGCAATTCTTAACAGACTACAGAATAAAGTCAAGTGGATACATCTAACCCAAATATTATTTAGGACACAATGTATATACACTTATAACAATTTTGGTTGCTTTGTTGCCTATCATATAAATATTAAGGAACTTAAAGTATGATTTTACTGACAATTTTTTCAGATCATCAAAACGTTCAGTGAGGTCAGTGTAAGGAAATAATAAGATGAAAACAGACAATGGAAATAATAACAATAAATGCACAATAATATCCAACAAATGTTGAACAATGAAAATGCAAACAACAAGATGAATTGTTTCCTAACATTATTACCCAGTGTTTGTTTGAACATACCGATCATAAACAAAAACTTATCTTCATCTAGTTATCAATCAGTGGTTTACTATTCAAAATATGAAAAACGAAAACCACAGAAAACCTTATTAAGATTTTGTCTAGCTAGTCATATGATCTTAATGAATTATGACCTAGGTATTAATAATACATGGTAGATTTCAAATTGATCAATAATCCTCTCTTTCTAAAAAATAATCAATAATCAATTATTTATATATATATGCTTTTATAAGTTGATTTGATTTACAAAGATAGTATAACAGAACGAGAACAAAAGGAGCAGCAACTGATTTTAATGGAACAGGGGTTGCCAGGGAGGAGAGAAAAAAACTTAAAGAAAGTGTTTTATCTCCCAGTCTATATTAATTCCTTTTGGTGACATGGTGTCCATAGTGAATATCCAGAACATCTCCTTTTGATTAAGGATGTTCTGTCGGTCACCTCGTCTGATAGGGGGTGGGATGTGGTCTATCCCACTGAATGTTAACAAATCCAGTTTGCCCATTGGGCATTCTAAAAAATGTCTTGCCACTGGCAATCTCTGATCTCCATTCTTTATGCTTCTAATGTGTTCCATTATTCGATTCTTTAGTGGTCTTATTGTTCTTCCTATGTAGCTCTTGCCACAACCACATGTTAGGATGTAAATTATGAAATTGGTGTTACATGTGATAAAGCTCTTAAGTTTTATTTTATCCTTGTTAACCCTAGAGTGTATTACTTTAATGGGTTTGGCAAAAGTACATACCCTGCAAAAACCACATTTGAAGAAACCCACAGGTGGAGTGAAACCTTTAGTTTTTTTGCAAAGGATTGATGAACAAGCTAGGTGAGACATAACTTGCTAATGATTTTGCTTTTTTAAAAACAAATTTGGGTAGTTGTTGAATATATGGCTTTAATTTATTGTCTTGACTCAGAATACTCCAATGTCTAGCAACAATGGTGCGAATTACATTTGCTTGTCTGCTATGCTGAGTGACAAAATATAAAGGTGTATGAGCAATACCCCCCGTAACCTTAGAACGTTTTTTCAACAAATCCAAGCGTGGGGTATGGTAGGCATGTTCAAAAGCTTTCTGTAGGTCACTATCATTGTACCCCCTAAGGCAGAATCTAGACGCTAATTGTTTTGATTGTTCTATAAAATGATCTTCTTCTGAACATATGCGTCTAAGTCGTAAAAATTGCGCCTTTGGGATGCCTCTGATCAAAGGCTTAGGATGTCCACTGTCCGCCTTAAGGAAAGTGTTCCTTGAATTGATTTTTCTGAACACATCTGATTGAATATGCTGATTAGAATCAACGTACAATGACAAATCCAGATATTCGATTTTTTGAGGGTCAAATGAAAATGTAAAATTTAAGTTATAATCATTACCTTTTAGATGGTCCACAAATTCCGTCAGTGACCTTACATCACCTTCCCAAATCATAAACAGATCATCAATAAATCTCCGATAGAAAATAATATTATTTCGGAAAGGGTTAACGTGACTATAAATGTGAGTGAACTCCCAAAAACTCATGAATAAATTTGCATAAGATGGTACGAATGAAGTACCCATTGCTGTGCCACGTGTCTGTAAATAAAATCGTGAATCAAATAGAAAATAATTGTGTGTTAATAAGAATAATATAGATTCTATAATAAAGGTGTATTGTGCAAGTGATAAAAGTGAATTATTGAGAAAATGCTGAACTGCCGTGATACCGTGTGTGTGATCAATGATTGTGTACAAGGAAGTGACATCTAAAGTAACCCAAAGTAAATTAGAAGACCATGTGAAATCTGAAAGTGAATTAAGCAAATCAGTGGAGTCCCGAAGGTATGACGGAAGTTTGTGGACCAATGGCTGTAGGAAGATATCAATGTATCTGGATAAACCATCTCCCAAAGATCCAATACTCGAAATTATTGGTCGACCAGGAGGGTCAACCAGAGATTTATGGATCTTTGGGAGATGGTGAAATATGGGGATAACCGGATGATCAACATAAAGAAAGCTTTTTTCCTTCTCACTCAACACCTGCAGGATTACACCAAAATCTAAGATGTTTTTGATTTGAGCCAAAAATACATCTGTTTGATCAGATTTTAGTGACATATATGAACTTGAGTCTTGTAATTGTCTGAGGGCCTCAGTTCTATATTTCACACTGTTCTGGATGACAACGGCACCCTCCTTGTCGGCACTTTTTATGACCAGATTTTTGTTTTTGTTTAGACTTTGAATACTGAATTGTTCTTCCTTTGTCAAATTATTGCCGAAATTGGGGGTGAAGCCGTAACCCTTTGCCAGTAGTAACAGATCCCGCTCAACTAGCTTCTCAAAGGTTGCTATGTGTGGACCCTTCATATATGATGGATAGAAATTGGATCTGCTCTTTAGTCCTGAATCTCTGGATCCCACTAAAAATGAAGAGACAGGATCAACCACCTCATCTGTGTTTTGCTCATCCAACAGGCTATTCATGTCGTGCAATGTGCACAATTCACAGAATGAAGTTAGATCATCTCCTGTGGAATGAAATTCCAAAGGAGATGAGTCCAAGCTCTGTGTGACCTCAGATGGGGTGGTTGTAGCAGAATTGTCCAACTGTACATCTACAATTTCATCATGTTTGCAAAAAAACTTTTTTAACACCAACTTCCTAACAAAACATTGTAAATCAATAATCGTATCAAACAATTTGAAATTTTCAAGGGGGGCAAAGTTTAGTCCTTTGTTAAGTAAGGAAATCTCATTCCCTGAGAGGGGAACCCCAGATATATTGATAACATTATCTGGTTGCTCTAAGTATATTTCTTTCTTTTTGAGACTGCGCCCTCGTCTCTTTGAGCGCCTTGTCCTTGGTCGTTTTTTTGATGATCAAAAAGCAAAGGTGTATATCTTTGTTCCCCTTGTATCCCATGGCCACATTCGGATTCATGATCACTGGAATGTTCATATTGATTAGAAACTTACCATCTGTCATGAACAGCACACAAGTGAGCACGTGATTCAGATATGCAACCAGGGTTAATACACATGGGTACTCTAGCCAGGGGTGAGCAAATTTTTTATGCCGAGCCCCCCTTTTCATCCATGAAATTTCTCGGCCCCCCCCCCCCTCCCTGCCTGATGTAATCAAAATCACATGACGTCAGTGCACGTGAGCTGGTTCAGCTAATGAGGGCGAACCAGCTTTGTAACGCCCCCGCCCGACACGTCTACAAAAAAAATATTTATAATACAAATTACATCACTTAAAAATAAATATTATGATATTTGTCTAATAGCGTCCCCATTTTAAACTGTATTATTAATCTCCCTCTTCCCTCCACATTAGGACCTCTCAGGACTTCTCTCCCCTCTTCCACAGTCTCACACTCCTCTCCCAGTCTCTCCCTCTCCCAATATTTCTCACTCCCCCTCCAGTGTCTCTCTATCCCTCCCCTCAGTGTCTTCCCGCCCTCCCCCCACTCTCTCTTTCCCTCTCTCTTTCCCAGTGTGTGTCTCTATCTCTCTCTCTTTCTCCCTCCCCCTAGTGTCTCTCTCATTCCCCCCAGTGTCTCCCTCTCTCCCTCATTCAGTGTCTGTCACTCTCTCCCTCCCCCCAGTGTCTCTCAACACTCTCCCTCCAACCATTGTGTGTCTCTTCCACCCACCAGTGTCCCTCCCTCCCCCCAGTGTCTCTCACTCTCTCCCTCCCCCGTGTCTCTCACTCTCTCCCTCCTCCCAGTGTCTCTCACTCTCCCTCCAACCATTGTCTGTCCCTCCCCCCAGTGTTTCTCTCGCACTCTCCTTCCAGCCATTGTCTCTCCCTCCACCCAGTGTCTCTCTCACACTCTCCCTCCAGCCATTGAGTCTCTCTACCTCCCGCCAGTGTCTCTCTCCCTCCCGCCAGTGTCTCTCCTTCCCTCCAGTGTCTCTCTCATCCCCATGTCTCTCTTTCACCCCCCTCCCCATGTCCCACTCACACACTCACCCCCCCTCCCCATGTCACACTCTCACCCCCCACACTCTCACCCCCCACTCTCACCCCCCTCCCCATGTCACTCTCCACTCTCACCCCCCTCCCCATGTCCCACTCTCACCACCCCACACTCACCATCCCTCCCTATGTCACACTGTTACCCCCTTTCCCCATGTAACTCTCACCCCCCTCTCCATGTCACACTCTCACACTCACACTCTCACTCCCCCATGTCACTCTCTCACTCTCTCCCCCCCTCCCAATGTCACACTCTCTCACACTCATGCTCTCAACCCCCATGTCACACTCTCACCCCCTCCCCATGTCACACTCTCACACTCTCACCCCCTCCCCATGTCACACACTCACACTCACTCTCAACCCCCATGTCAAACTCTCGCACTCTCACCCCCCCCATCACACTCTCACACTCTCACCCCCTCCCAATGTCACACACTCACACTCACTCAAACCCCATGTCACACTCTCACCCCCTCCCCATGTCACACTCTTTCACACTCACTCTCTCACTCTCACCCCCTCCCATGTCACTCTCACACTCTCACCCCCCACCCCATGTCACACTCACCACCCCTCCCCATGTCAGTATCACACACTCACCCCCCTCTCCGTGTCCCACTCTCACACCCCCTCCTCCCCATGTCCCACTCTCATCCCCTTCCTCATGTCCCAATCTCACCCCCCTCATGTCCCACGCTCACCCCCCCTCCTCATGTCCCACTCTCACCCCCCTCCTCATGTCCCACTCTCACCCCCCTTCCTCATGTCCCACTCTCACCCCCCCCTCCTCATGTCCCACTCTCACCCCCCTACTCATGTCCCACTCTCACCCCCCTACTCATGTCCCACTCTCACCCCCCTCCTCATGTCCCACGCTCACCCCCCTCCTCATGTCCCACTCTCACCCACCCCCTCATGTCTCACGCTCTCACACTCACCACGCTAAGGCTAAGGCCCCGCTGCCTCAGACAGCGCACCCGCACTGCAAACAGGCGGCGCATTGAGAGGCACTTCACGCTATCTGCGGTCCATAGGGAGCATTTTTGCAAGCGGGGGCATGGCCAAAACAAGCACAACAAAGCATTGCTCACAGCAGGGGGGTGGTGTGTGTGTCTGTGTGTCTGTGTGTCTGTGTGTGTGTGCGTGTGTTTAAAAGCAATGTAACTTCTGTTTGCAAGTTTGACGTTTTCCCTCTTCCTGGTTTGAAAATGATGTCCTCTTATTGGCTATCACTAGCTGGCTTGACAATGGTTGATGGGAGCCAGTCTGTGATTGGCTCCCTCGCACAACATGTGATGCGTCGCCGCACGGGAAACACGATCCTCGTGTATCCCCTGCTGGCTGACGCGTCACAGCAAGTAGTCAGCTGTGCAGTGAGGAGGGACTGGGATCGGCACTGGAGGCTACAAGGAGATGGTGAGTAGCGCTCTCGCGGCCGCGCGCGCCGCCGGATGCAGCGGGCCCCTGCCCTGATGCTTCAAAGAGGTGCTGCAGTTGCTGTGTAGCATAGCGCCACCTAATGGCTGAAAGAGAAATTGCAGCTAGAGACTGCATTTCTCTCTGCTCCTGGCAAAATTGCCGCCAGCCGCCTGCGCCCCCCCTAAATAATCTTGCGCTTCCCCAGGAGGGCGCGCCCCCCCATTTTGTGCACCACTGCTCTAGCCAACTCACTTTTCTCCTCTGCAAGGTACTTTCAATTAGTTAATATTAAGCCCTTACTAAATCGCAATCATATATATCCACCCGAGAAGTATGCAAAATATGTTAATATATCTGCCAGGGTCTCAGGTCCTGTTTATTATAGAAATAAAAAAACTATAGACTCAACACACATCTGTTGTAGCAAAATATGTCTGAAACTGTAAATACTCTTTAAAGCATGCAACAGTTCATTCAGAGCCCCAAAGCATTACTTATTAAAGAACGTTTTAATATGTATAAAGATACAGAAAAAGGATTACAAGAACATAGTTACAAAAATGAAGAACAGTTACTTAAAACAACAGGATAAAACAGAAATCCATATGCAGTACATTACCATATGTCATATGTCCCCCCCAGAGTGGTCACTGGTGTAGAAATATTAAAATGTACATATTTGAGCCCAAACACCTGTTGAATTCTGATTTTCATATTACCTTGCTAAAACTTATGTACCGTTTTTTCCCCCATTGAAAGGACATATGTCCACCCCTGTCGTAAATCAGCAACTAGGTTGACAGTTTTGCGACAGAGAGAAAAAAAAACTCCTGAAAAACAAGACATTTACATTTTTTGCCTTAATATATAAAAGCATTCATAATTTATTTTCTGTAATACTTGGACATACATGAGTCATATCAATAGATTCAGGCGATTATGACAACAAATCTTATTATGTTTTTGATTTATTATGATTATGTAACAAGTCTAATTTTGACCATCTTTCTCCTACATTTGAGTGACAAATGGATATGTGGTCTTATTACATGTGTCTCTTTGCAACAATTACAGGTATTTCAGCGTTATACTTTAGAAGAGATCTCAAGGTTATACTTTAAAATAGAGGTTATCACCAGATGTCTTTGTTTTTAATAAATTCACTCTTTTGTGGAATACTTGCTTAGCATGCCCCCTGAACCTTGCAGAACCCTCCAGAGAATGCTTTTGAAAGTACCTCTAAAAGTGTTTTGTTTACTTGAATACAGAGGGGCCAAAAATGAATATTCTCTCTGGCAAAACAGATGCCTTTATCCAGATTCTATCGGTCCTATAACTAGGCCTGACCAAGGGTTTAACAGGCCATAAAATATCTTTGTATTTTTACATTAACTCCTGAAGCACCAGATTGATTAAAATACATAATATCTCATGACACTTACATATACAAAATTATTAAACATCATATGTGCAATCATCCCAAATGAAAGGTTATCTATGCAGACAGCAGATCAAAGGGGATCCGCAACTATGGAATGCAGTCACCACAGAGTCGATCCAGTTAGCAAGGAAGTCAGCAGCCTCATTTAAACACCAGTCGGACATCATGGTGTGATGTATGACTCAACCTCAACGCATTTGCAGAGTGGGGGGTTGATCCATAAATCTCAGTTAGGTCTGGAAATAATTGGACACTGACACAATTTTCATAATTTTGGCTCTGTACGCCACCACAATGGATTTGAAACGAAACAACCGAGATGCAATAGAAGGGCAGACTTCCAGCTTTAATTCAAGGGGTTGAACAAAAATATCGTATGAAACGTTTAGGAATTGCAACCATTTTCATACATAGTCTCCTTATTTCAGGGGCTCAAATGTAATTGGACAAATTAACACAATTATAAATAAAATTTTCATGTTTAATACTTTGTCGAGAATCCTTTGCAGGCAATGACTGCTTGAAGTCTGGAACGCATGGACATCACCAAACGCTGGGTTTCCTCCTTTGTGATGCTTTGCCAGGCCTTTACTACAGCTGTCTTCAGTTGTTGTTGTTTCGTGGGTCTTTCTGCCTTAAGTTTTGTCTTCAGCAAGTGAAATGGATGCTCGACCGGGTTGAGATCAGGTGATTGATTCGGCCATTGCAGAATATTCCACTTCTTTGCCTTAAAAAACTCCTGGGTTGCTTTCGCAGTATGTTTTGGGTCATTGTCCATCTGTAAAGTGAAGCGCTGTCCAATCAACTTCGCTGGATTTGGCTGAATCTGAGCAGACAATATATCTCTATACACTTCAGAATTCATCCGGATGTTTCTGTCTTCTGTCACATCATCAATAAACACTAGTGACCCAGTGCCATTGTAAGCCATGCATGCCCATGCCATCACACGGCCTCCACCGTGTTTTACAGATGATGTGGTATGCTTCGGATCATGAGCCATTCCAAGCCTTCTCCATACTTTTTTCTTCCTGTCATTCTGGTACAGGTTGATCTTAGTTTCATCTGTCCAAAGAATGCTGTTCCAGAACTGGGCTGGCTTTTTTAGATATTGTTTGGCAAAGTCTAATCTGGCCTTTCTATTCTTGAGGTTTATGAATGGTTTGCGGTGAACCCTATGTATTTGCTCTCGTGAAGTCTTCTCTTTATGGTAGACTTGGATAATGATATGCCTACCTCCTGGAGAGTGTTCTTCACTTGGGTGGATGTTGTGAAGGGGGTTTTCTTTACCATAGGAAAGGATCCTACGATCATCCACCACTGTTGTCTTCCGTGGACGTCCAGGCCTTCCTTTTTGTGTTGCAGAGCTCACCAGTGCGTTCTTTTTTTCTCAGAATGTACCAAACTGTTGATTTGGCCACTCCTAATGTTCCTGCTATCTCTCTGATGGATTTTCTTTTTTTTTGGAGCCTAAGGATGCCCTGTTTCACTTGCATTGAGAGCTCCTTTGACCACATGTTGTGGATTCACAGCAACAGCTTCCAAATGCGAATGCCACACCTGGAATCAACTCCAGACCTTTTACCTGCTTAATTGATGATGACATGACGAAGGAAAAGCCCACATCTGTCTATGAAACAGCTTTTGAGTCAATTGTCCAATTACTTTTGGTCCCTTGAAAAAGAGGGAGCTACATATTAAAGAGATGTAATTCCTAAACCCTTCCTCCAATTTTGATGTGAATACTCTCAAATTAAAGCTGATAGGCTGCACTTTAAGCCCATATTCATTAAATAACTGTAACTTTAATTTATTTTGGTACACAGCCAAAATAACAAAACGTGTATCAGTGTCCAATTATTTCCGGACCTAACTGTATATATTAGTCACAAACAACACCTCCCAAAGAGATCACATAAAATTAACCCTTCAAATAAAACATAAAATACAGATTCTATGGGAGCACTCAATTATCAGCAAATAATTACTTGGCATCTATATAGTGGGCCACCTCAAAAAAAGGAATTTAAAATATTGACATATATTCCTCAAAAATTACTGATAATTAGAATGGCCTGAATATTAAACTAGAACATTTTTAAATATATGCATATTTTGGTAAAAATCTGAAATAGAAATCCAAACCAAAAGCATAAAAATAAATTTCCATCATGAAGTGTTTTGGGCAAATATGAAGACATTTTGAGGAAACTTGCCTTAAAATGAATCATTAACAATAAAGTAATAATAATAATAAAAAAAAAAGTTAAAATCAAAAGAAGCTAGTTATAAATATCCAGATCAAACATAGGTATTAGAGAAAAAAAACAATCTGCTAGACAAAACCACAACATTGTACTATGAACTATAAAAGAACTTCCAACACAGTAAAATGCATTGTGCCAACTTTGGTGTGATAAGAGGTCCTTGCCCTTTGTCAATTACATTAGGGTGTCCCTCAGGAAGAGCCTTTTAATGTACAGTAGACATCATGCCTTTTTTTGCTTTTCATCTAGGGAATATTGTGACAATGGCTCTTTGAGAGTTGCTGACACGATTTCAGCAAACCAGAGAACTTCCTCTTCTATTCCTGACACCTGCGGGAGGGATGCGACCATGTGATTGCTGCACATGTAGGTCACTGTGCTATGCAGGAATGTTGTTGTTTGCTTTCCAGCATCAAAAAGGTTACGGTTACTGTCACATTGGAGGATAAAATAACTAGAAGAACACACGTCTGAATCATGTGTGTATCTAGCTCTCCAAAGATCCAGATTTCTCCATAGAGCATTATGTGATATGGATCACAATAATGGAATTCTTTGCAGTTAAGTGGTTGTGCCTTCCTGTCTCAATGCCTGGCTTCCTTCTGCCTGACTTGCAAAAAAAGGAAATATGGGAAGGAAATTCTCACTGAGCCCACCATGGCAAGGATATAAGGGTTCAGTTTATCAGAATGTGTGAAATGACCTCGCTGGGAGGTTTTCTGTGCTCATACAATTTGTTTTCAAAATTAAAACATTTGCAAGGCCCAACGCAACTCTGTGCTTGTATTTTTGCAGCCATGTTTCTGCTATCAAGCAAAACATTTTCAAATCAAACATTAAAAATCGGAGATTATTTGTCAAACAGATTGACATCAGTGCAGGAGAAGCAATTGTCAATGGGTTTTCTGTCACTGAAGATCAAAAAGTTTATTTTCTACTGTACTAAGACATCCATACTGCTCCTCTATCCTAATTAAAAACACAATATTACGATAGTGTTCTTTTAGAGAGGCTTCAATAACGAGGTAAACTCCCTACAGTAACTAAAAAAAGTTTTATGATGACAGCCTGGTCTGCTTTCTTGGAATGGTTCCAGGTGCGTCAGCTGTTTAGTGATTGTTTGTTTTTTTCCTGCTTAATGGTAATAAAATGTTTGCGATTGGTGTTCGTTTGTAGTTAATGTTGTATTATGTTGGCTAATGCGTTTTATGGTTATTTCAGATATTGTTTGAATGTATTTCTTTGTCTTTTAATGTTTACATTCATTAATGTTGTAGTAATTAATTGGTTTGATTGGTTAGTGTTACTATTCATTTTGAGTTAGTTTAGGAATAAATTGTTTTGATTGGTTAATGGCTTAATTAATTCATTGTTGATGTTATTGTTTGTATTCATTGGATTAGCTGGCTACTGTTTTTATTTAGTGAAGTGTGTTTAATTGGAGTTAGGTTTTATTATTGTGTATCTGGTGCATTAATGTATTGTAATTAGGGTGCCCATTAAGTGCTATAGAGGCTTATCATGCCCATATTATTATTATATGGGTATGATGTACCACTATACTACTCAATGGGTACAGGGTGGGTATAGTCAGTTCAGGGTGGGTGCTTAGGCCTCCAGGGTTTGTATCGGGGCAGGATGGGTTAACCCCTTAATGACTATTCCGGTTAGTAACCGCTAAGGTGATTAAGGGGTTAGGGGCCATTAGAATGTCTTTATTATGTATATACTGTATGCTTTCTTTCAACGGAGGACCGAGGGACCTGCTGTTGTGGTAAGTATAACTGTATTTATTTACTTTATTTATGTATGCTAATGCAGTATTTAATAATGGGCAAATAATCTATTATCCATATCTGGATAATAGTTATTTTGCACATTATTGTACTGTATGTGTTAGGGGGGTGTATTTAGTTAGAAATAATGTTTAGTATTTTTGTAGGCACCACATTGGTACCGCAGGCCTGCGGGTACCCCGGGACTCCCGCGGGGACCCCGGGACAGCAGCGAGGTCAGCCGGGGACACCCGCGCGACCCCCGGCCTCACTCGGGGACCCCCGCGGGGTCAGCCGGGGACACCACCTGGCCTGTTGTATGGGTGTTGCGCCTGCAAAAATTTAAAGCAAGAAAATTTTCAAAGTCCAGCTTTTTTTGCGTCTACCTTGAGCTGACGTGTTCTGTTGAACGCAACTTTCGCGTACGCTAAGGTTACATAGCTTAGTGCATCCCGCTTAAAGGCTGAATTTAACGCAAACAGGGTAACGAACAAGCAAAGTTGGACTTAGAAAAATCTCCTGAAAAAAGTCAGTTTTAGAGCGCAAAGTGCCTGTTTGCTTGGCTTAGTGCATCGTGTTCTGCGCAACATCACGTTCTAAGAGCACTTTGCGCTCTAAAAACGACTTAACGGAGCTTAGTGCATGACCCGCAAAGTGTACAGAAACATTCTGAAGCCTCAAGTCCCTCTACACAAAATAACATACCAAAAAAAAAATCTACTAATTATCTGATGATATGTACAACTGTAGAAGTTTGGAGTGAGCTACGATAATTTGCAGTTTTCCACTGCAGAGTATTGGATTCTGGCAATGTTTCCTTGGGGTATAATGAAAATGCATCATATTTCCACTGTCTTTCTGAGTCACGTTCCAACATCCTAGTGCAATATTAAATCGCCCTAATTTCCCCCCTAAATCTCCTAATGTACATACAAGTATACTTATTTTTTTTAGATTTTACAAGGCACAGGGCAAATAAGCCTGTAATGCTCCCTATCCAATTATTTGGGATTGAGGTTATTTGTCCTCCAGCAAACTTTAAACATTAAAATTGTATTTTAACATTTGTATTATCAATTGAAAAGGTATATAAAAGTGCAGCACAGATTAGCCCTATAACACAAATGTCACTGAACAGTGTTACCTTTTGTAGGCAAATGAATGGTGGCGCACAGTACATTCATATTGATATATCCATCTATGGTTATCATGACAAAAGAGATTAGTACATAGAGGGTTTTTAAACATATATATTTTTTAACTTATGTTTAATTGCCAAGTTGATATTGTTTTAACATTTCTGTAGTGACTATGAATATTCCTAATTTTAGGTATATTTCATAGCGCAATGGTTAAATTAAATGTAACACACTCCCCCCTCCCCCCAATCACAGATTGGGTCCCTGTGGGGAAATCTACATGCATTACCAGGTGTGGTGCGTTATCTGTCAGGTTCACAGGAGGGCTGAGCCTCCGCCAGTGAGTGCCTGGGGTGTCTCCTGGAACATACTTACATAAACAGCGCCTCCACCTGTCCAGGATCCTAGAGTATAGAATAACCCCTGACACAGGACCTCATACACAGTAACCACATACACCAAAGTATATATAAACAGTTTACTGTATATACAGCACAGAACCATAACATATCATCAATAGTGCCTCGAAAACGCATCAGAGGATTGTGCTGATAGTATTTTTTCTTAGGTGTTATGCCTAAATAAAGTTTTTTTGCTTTTTTAACCCACCTCCAGTTCGAATTGTTTGCAGTGCTTGTTCCCCTTTTTTCTCTTCTTCCCTGCCTTCTGAGGGAGCGATGCACGCCTTCTGAAATGGATGCCTCAAGGTCTATTTGCCTTCTATCAAGATCAGTGAGTACATTCCATTTTATGATTGCTGATATGTGGCTAGTGCTTCTCACGACATTGTGCGGTTAAGAGGATCTATAGGAGGAGGGTAAGGGATTGTGATGTGCTAGGGGAGTGCCTTATACCAGCATTGTTACTGTGCCCCTTATTGGTTCCCCCCTCCTGCATCCCCCATGTATACTGCCACCTGACTGGATTAGCATCATTCTGGGGCCACTATAAAGCTTTATATGGACTATTATCTATCCGTTTCATCTTCGGCTGAATTCATTATACCCACGCTGATTACACCACACGGAGGAGTTTTGTCAGCACCCCAGGGGATTTATCCGCATTATCTCTCTATCATCACAGCACCAACTCACTTACTGACTCACCGCGCAACAATGTAACTCCTTTGCAGCAGGAGAATCTGTAAGCCTTATTGGCTGTAATGCAGAAGGTGATATCTCTGCCCCTATGTCTCCTGGGGCTTTGTCAGGGTCTCCTAGACAATTTTATTTGTTAAAATACATGCAACATATACAGTACAAAAATAGACTGTCAAAACATCACATATTTACATCGGGAGGGAAAAAAATAAAACAATAAAACACAAATTCAGTGCAATTATTTCAAATATTTACATTTCTCCACAGTTTTTCCCACTGTTTCTGTTCTATTCTGCTTTTTTCCCTCTGTTTCTGCCCTCTGATCTGAGCAACCATCCTTTGCAATGTTTCCTCCTCAGAAAGTTCTTTCTTACTTACTGACACAAAAACCCGTGATATCCAAAGGTGATACAAAATGGTGACATTGATCACTCTCAGGGTGCTGGTGTTAACACCCAGATATGTAGAAGCAAATCCAAAGACTATCTCTGCATATGTCTGTGTATGCAAATGTTTTATTCCATCTGTGCGAGGCTTTTTCCCAAACTGCCTGTGAGGAGCTACAATCCTTTATAAGATGATCTACGGTCTCCAATTGGCCAACACACCTCTCCCTGGGACAATCCTTGCTCCCATCCTTCTGGTGCCTCAGATTTGTCCTGACATAGGTCTTCCCATGACTTGTCAACCACAAAACATCTCTCATTTTCCAAGGGATTCGCTTCTCCCTGAAAATCCCCCTTGCCTCCTGAGCTCTGACTGACAGACAGTGGAAAAACCCAACTGGCGCTAAGAAGGACCTACTTAGGACCAATTTGTATAACACTTTCCTGGGAGTGTCCATTAGTTCTTTCGCAGTTAAATTCCAACCTCTTATTTGTCTAACAACTTTCCTTATATAAACTGGAGGATTATATATTTTAATTGTTATTTTTCTTACCGGGCCCTCTGTAAACCTGTCTCTTAGAGCCCAAAACCTTATTTTTAGCATTGATGACCACAAGAGAGTGTCTTTGTTTCCGACTACCGGAACTATATTCTGGTATAGAAAATGTAGACCAAAAAACAATTCCGCATTTACCATGTTTTTACCCCCTTGTTCAACTCCTAAGCAAACAATGTTTCTTTTAATTTGATTAAGGCGATTACCTCAAAATAACTGAAAGAACATACTGCTAACCTGTGTCATTATTCTATCTGTTGGTGGGAATACCACATTGACGTAAACAAAAAGTGGTAATAAAATGGTCTTTAAGACTCGTACTCTATTTTCAAAGCTCATTTTGCACTTCATTCACCTTTGGACTTTCCAGTTACAAATATCCAGTTTCGGCTGCCAGTTTTGCTCACTCATGTCCTCTTTCCCAAATGTGATGCCAAAATCTTAATGTCATTTTGCGATTCAGGAAATCCACCAGCTAACTGGAAATCAGGATCAGGAGACCAAACCCAACAAGGGTCTCCTATACAGCCTGCTCCTTGCCGTAGTTCCTTTCCTTGTCCACCGGGTGTGCTGCTGCTTTCTGTCTGCTCTGGGGTTTGTCTGTCTCCTCTTGTTGCTCCTGTTCTCTGTGCTTATAGTTTCTGCTTAGTGTTTGGTTCATTGAATTTGCTTAGTGTCAGACTCCATGCCTATGCTTCTGCCGCAGCCTGTTCCTGTTCCTGTATCTGTTTCTGTACCGGTCCTGTTCTGTATTAGAGTCCTGTTCATATTAAAGGCCCTTGCCATTTAACTAGATTGCCCAAGTCTGTTTCCTGCTAGCAAGTCCCAGACCTGTCCCTGCTCCGTAGTCTCAATTCCTGCCCCCATGTCCTGCTGCTGCTTTCCTGTTGCTGAACCTCTGCTTGCCCACGCCGATCCTGCTTGCCGTTTGCCATCTACCTCAGCCTGTGTCTCCAACAGTCTTGCCTGCTCCTGCTGCTCTGGCCACCGAGGTCCTACCCGCTCCTGGAGTCTCCCTCGTGACAGAAAGCAAAGGCAAACTTCTGGACCTCACTGGAATAGACCATTTTCCTGCCTGCACTCTTTCCTGTCTGCTTCAGCAGACCCCTCCCGCTTGCGTGGGGGGAAGATAACTACTTTTGTTAAAGTTTGGGACCCTGAAGTTTTTTTTTGCTGCAGAGATCAGTGTACCTTTCTTTGAGGTTTTTTGTTGCAGTGCCTGGGTTAACCCCTACAGTACCTGTTGTTGCCATTTTCAGACTTTCATTACCTGGACAAGGATTGTCTCTGCATTTATGGGGGGGGGGGGGTCACCACAGATTTTCAGACTCAAGTTGCTATTTAAGACTGTAACCTTGATTTTCTGCTTTCCCTGGTTTGACCACTGCTGTTTACAGGATTCCCATTTCAAAAGATAAAAAGTCTCCCATTATTTTGTTGCTGCATGCTGTGATTTTCCTGCAATCTGTAGTTCTTCCTATGATTGGTTCTAAGGTTTCAGGTTTCCCTGTAGTTTGTTTCTCTGCAACCTATGATATCCTTACGCCTGATGTCTAAAGATTCAGATATAACTGCAGGTTTCTTTGTCTATGATATCCCTATGCTTAATTGTAAAGTTTCAGATATAACTGCAGGTTTCTCTGTCTATGTTTTTCCTTGCAATTTATGATATCTCTGTGACGACTGATGCTAAGGTCTCAAATCTAAAGGTCAGCTCTCCTATCTTGTGTCTCTCTGTGCTGTGTAATATTTCTGTTGTTCATTCTAATGCTTCTACTTTAAAGGCACATTTCCTCTTTATTGGTTTCTTGGGAAGTTTGGTTTCCCCATGTCTTGAGCAATAAATGTGAACACAGTACCACTGATTCTTCAGAACTTCTCAAAGCAAGGAGAAAGAAGAAAAGGAGAGAAGGTATTACAGTGGAAGTTGCAGAAGGAATTACGGATGGTCCTTTAACCTGAGGAAAATCTGCATTTTATGAAAGACATATGCTGCAGCTTAAGGCAACTCACAGACTTATCCCAGGAATAGCGGAAGAGAAGAAGGATGTCTTTAACCAAGGAAAAGATGCCCTAACTCAGGCACTTCAATCTTCATGGAAAGAGATTGATCGCCTCCATGAATGCTTAGATAAGAAAGAAGAGGCAAACGCTGCATTACAAAAGTGTCTGTCCTCAGCAATTGCTAAATACGTTTTACAGGAGAAAGAAAATCTCCAGTTGGAGAGTGACCTGGTTGTCATGTCAGGTGAGCTGGAGAGGGCATACGCTGATGCTGCCGAGGATCAGCGCCTCGCTACTAAAAGAAACGAATTCCTGTAAATCTCTATGAAGGAAATTGACAGGCTTAATACAGAGTTTGAAACCTCTCAAAAGGAATTTCCCCAACTTAGCACAGCGCTGGAAGCATCTCAGAAAGAAGTTCACAGGCTAAACACAGACCTGAGTACAGTGAGGGATGCCTATGAGATGGTCCTAAGGGACAGCGAGTCAGTAAAGCAAGATAATATAAGCCTGAAGAAAGAAAGTTTTCAGACAGCTAGAAAAGTAAAGATGCTGCAAGAACATTTAAGTACCCAGTGTGTCCCCAAAGAGCAGCATGAGGAGCTGAAGGCCACACTGAGCATAACCAGAGCCTTGCTGGAGGAGGAGCTTACGGGCCAGGTAACCCTGTATGAGAGGGATCACAAGGCGGTCCAGAAACTGAAGCAAGAGTTAGAGGAGCAGAGACACTGCTCCATCCCTAACATTCAGTATACCCAGGAGAAAGAGACCTGGAAAAGGCAGGCTGCTGAGACCCTAGCAAAGGAATTGGCAGAGCTTCAAGACATAATGAGGGATGAATGGCAGCAAGCTCAAAATGATCACAGTGAAGAGATGAAAGCCCTGAGAGGCGAATTGCAAAATGCACTCAACCAGGGGTCTCTCGCTAAGGAGTGGAAATTGCAGCAACACCTAAAAATGGAAGAGCTAAAGCTAGCAGCTGAATACACATCTCAGCAACTCACAGCGATGCAGGTGCAGATCGCTGCGCTCAAGACACAGCTTGCCAAAAAGGAGGAGAGTATCACATAGAAAAGGAAACCTAGTGTGCAAGCACTCAATCACAGCTGAATGTATAGTGAATGTGTTAAAATACTTTATTTATACCAATAAATAAAAAAAGGGGGGTTAAAATAAAACGTATGTCAAACAGTACGTGACTGTCATTGGTAACTTAACTCAGGTGAGTAAAGTTGATGAATCGTATGGAGATCCCTAATAGATGTTCGGGATCTATTGCTACCTATAAATATAGGAATGGGGCCATCAAGGGGCCACTGTTTAGATACCGTCCGGTCCCCTTAGGGACTGGGTCAGAACATATGTATGTAGCTTGCAATAATGCGTTAGTGATCTGTGGCAAAAATGCGGTGGTAGTGACAATTGCTGTGACCACCCAGTGTTAGTACATAGTCAGTAAATACCCATACTCCTTGGTAGTTGATAGGTATATACTGATAGCGCTGTGGGCAGATCCGTGTAAGGGGTAATCCCACATCCCCCTCTTAGCCTGTAAGGTATTATAATGTGTGATTAGAGATAGATATGTCTCCCTCTCACAGTATTCCGTAGTATGGCCAGATAGTTTTATCCTGTATTCAGGTTAAGGCTCAGATGGTGGATAAAACTGTGAAGACATATATCTCCTATATGCTAGATGCTGCTATAGGGTTAACCTTCAGTAACACTTACTCAAGGAGGGTAACTGACTATGGATAACTTGTACTGCTCTTATCATGAATGCTAAGTGAACCTGAGTGAGGCACTCAATGGTACCCTTTGGGAGAGGGTAATAGTGCATCATATGCACAGCACACAAGGTATGGTGGTGTACATACAGTAGATGGTGTGCTAAAAAGCTCTGGTGCTCCAAAATAAGATGCGCTCCTGTCCTGGAGCCTCACTAAAAAATAGCTAAAACCGAGCCGGTGATGGCCATGGGTAGGTAGGTATTATGTGTAGCAGTACATGCGAATCCGCCACGCATATACTCCCCCCAAATACAGAGAAATAAACCCCTGATTGAAGCCAAGCATAAGCGCAGTGACTGATAGAATACAGTCACTGCAAGACCTCACAGGCTGATGCACGCGATCCTGTTAGGAGCGCGAAGAGGTCTGAGCAGGGAATTTTTCAAATGCCGGTGTCAAACAGCTGATTGAGCTGGCCCCTCACTTCCACAGTGTGCTGTGCGGCAGGCAAACCGGCACCAGGGAGGTACCGAGAAGACACTGAATCAGGGAAGGAGGGGAGGGAGGGGGGCAGTGTGTGTGGGGGGGGGGTTCTAAGTCTAGATGGGTCACATGTGAGACCACAATGCATAGTCCCCTATATCAGCGCTGATCATTGATATATCAGCGCTGATATGCTTGAGGGTATGCTTAACTAAACAGTGGGCTAGAGATACAGCCCCATAAGAGGATCCTGCGGTAGGAAAGTATACCCCGCAGGGTCACCATATATAAATACACGGAGGAAGCTGCGTGGGAGGCAACAGCAGGCTTGTCGGCAAAATACTGTCTTTCAGATGAAAGAGGTTCCCGCGTGTGGCTTATGGGGCTGTATCTCTAGCCCACTGTTTAGTTAAGCATACCCTCAAGCATATCAGCGCTGATATATCAATGATCAGCGCTGATATAGGGGACTATGCGTTGTGGTCTCACATGTGACCCATCTAGACTTAGAACCCCCCCCCCACACACTGCCCCCCTCCCTCCCCTCCTTCCCTGATTCAGTGTCTTCTCGGTACCTCCCTGGTGCCGGTTTGCCTGCCGCACAGCACACTGTGGAAGTGAGGGGCCAGCTCAATCAGCTGTTTGACACCGGCATTTGAAAAATTCCCTGCTCAGACCTCTTCGCGCTCCTAACAGGATCGCGTGCATCAGCCTGTGAGGTCTTGCAGTGACTGTATTCTATCAGTCACTGCGCTTATGCTTGGCTTCAATCAGGGGTTTATTTCTCTGTATTTGGGGGGAGTATATGCGTGGCGGGTTTGCATGTACTGCTACACATTATACCTACCTACCCATGGCCATCACCGGCTCGGTTTTAGCTATTTTTTAGTGAGGCTCCAGGACAGGAGCGCATCTTATTTTGGAGCACCAGAGCTTTTTAGCACACCATCTGCTGTATGTACACCACCATACCTTGTGTGCTCTGCATATGATGCACTATTACCCTCTCCCAAAGGGTACCATTGAGTGCCTCACTCAGGTTCACTTAGCATTCATGATAAGAGCAGTACAAGTTATCCATAGTCAGTTACCCTCCTTGAGTAAGTGTTACTGAAGGTTAACCCTATAGCAGCATCTAGCATATAGGAGATATATGTCTTCACAGTTTTATCCACCATCTGAGCCTTAACCTGAATACAGGATAAAACTATCTGGCCATACTACGGAATACTGTGAGAGGGAGACATATCTATCTCTAATCACACATTATAATACCTTACAGGCTAAGAGGGGGATGTGGGATTACCCCATACACGGATCTGCCCACAGCGCTATCAGTATATACCTATCAACTACCAAGGAGTATGGGTATTTACTGACTATGTACTAACACTGGGTGGTCACAGCGATTGTCACTACCACCGCATTTTTGCCACAGATCACTAACGCATTATTGCAAGCTACATACATATGTTCTGACCCAGTCCCTAAGGGGACCGGACGGTATCTAAACAGTGGCCCCTTGACGGCCCCATTCCTATATTTATAGGTAGCAATAGATCCCGAACATCTATTAGGGATCTCCATACGATTCATCAACTTTACTCACCTGAGTTAAGTTACCAATGACAGTCGCGTACTGTTTGACATACGTTTTATTTTAACCCCCCTTTTTTTATTTATTGGTATAAATAAAGTATTTTAACACATTCACTATACATTCAGCTGTGATTGAGTGCTTGCACACTAGGTTTCCTTTTCTCTGTGATACTATCTTGTCCCTACCTAGTAAGCACCTCACATTGGTTTCATTACTTCATTACTCAGCTGTGTGGGTGTTCCTTGTACAAAAAGGAGGAGAGAAAGGAGGTGTCCATCTGTCAAGTGGCTGGCCTGACACTGCGCTATGAGGTGAAAATGGCTGATGTCTAAAAATTATTGGACCACGCAGCCCGTGAGATGGTCCGATTTTAGCTGGAGCTGGACAAGGTCCGGGAGGAGTACCGGCAGCTGCAGATCAGAAATGAAGAAAATTAAACACATTTAAGCTTTGCTCTGAGTCAGCTGGGAGATATGGAGTCGCGACTCAACTCCAAAGAAGCTGAACTGACAACTACATTGAGTGGGAAAAGAAGTGCAGAAGGACAGCTTCAAGAGCTGAAAACTCAAATAGCTGGTCTTAATGAGAATTTAAGTGATACCACAAAATGGCAGTCACAAAAAGAGACCACGGAGAGTAAACTTAATGTCCCCATTAACTTGTATGGAGAGTCTGATGCACACATTCCTAAGACCCATGTTCCTGATGTCCATGCCCCTGTGATTGAGTTGAACATACCCATTGGGAAGTTCCTGATTCCAAAACTAAAAGAGATATGTTGGTCACAAAAAGAGACCACGGAAAGTGAACTATATGTCCCCACTGACGCACGTGAAGAGCCTGATGTATCTGTTCCCGATGTCCCTGCTATGATGTTAGACGGACCCCTTGTGAAGTTCCTTGCTATGCCTAATGTACCTAATGCTGATGCCTATGCTCCTGTGATGAGGATAAATGCACCTCTCACAGATTTCCCATCAGCACTTGATGTACACATTAAGTTGGCCTTCCATCAAGGTTTCCCTGAAGAGCCTGGAGGGTAGTCCGGAGTTGTTGCTGATTCCTAACTTCCTGCGAAATATGGAGTGTTTTCCGAAGGCCATCATGAGTCGGCTTTCCATCAGGGACACCTGGAAGGTCAAAAATGCCTAAATGTCCAGTATAATCAGATCTTCCAGCTCAGACAACAACCCTTTCACCTAGCACTTTTAACAACCCACAAGAAGGAACATCAGCAGCTGCCCGGAGAAACGCTGTAACGTCACACGCAGCAGAGAGTAAGCGTTACAGCGTTTCTCCGCCTGATTACACTCCTCATCACGAGCCTACCTACAGTACAGATGGTTGGATTTATTGTAATCCCGTTTTATTATGTAAGTGTTATTTTT